>NC_069688.1:60176868-60490149 GCF_023699985.2 Odocoileus virginianus
ATAATACAATCTCTGCTTGGACTGTAGATGATTAAGCCATAATTAATAAATATAGGGTCAGATAGTAAATTTGCTTATTCAATGCGGCAGAGATGTTTTTAAAAACTGGTCATTGGAATATAACCAGGAAGAAAAATAATTATTTTCACTTCCTCTAAGAGAAAAAGTCATGTAATAATTTGATTATAGTATGTTATTGACCATTGATTATAACAGATATTAATTTGGTTAAATAATCCAGACAATACAGAAATGGGGTTTATTTATTTATTTATTTATTTATTTATTTTTAATTTTAGTCTCTGGGTCATTTTCTATCTATCTCTCTGGAATTTTTTTTTCTGTTTCTTTGACTGCCTCCTCTTTCTGCTCACACTGGGTGGGTGGGAGCCTTTTCTAGGAATTAGTTCTCAGGTCTCTGCTCTACACCTTAGATAACTCTGATATCTGAGAACTCAACACTAATGACATGATATCATCTCTATTTGTAATATTCCTACACTGCTCTCCATTTCTGACTTATATCTGTAATGCTAATAACATCTCAAAGTGTCTACTGGTCATGTCTCCATAAATAAAATACATGCAAAATTCATAATGTAAGTGTCTAATTTAGAGATCTTTTCTTTTTTGTTTTACATATGATAAAATGTTTTTACTGATGACAGAAACAAAATCTTTCAGTTGCTAACATCCGCATTTAAGCAAATTCTTATTCCCTTCTAATTTCCATATGCTTGCAATTCTCATGACTACTCAATCCATGTTTAATATGCTGTTATCATCTTTATTGTCCATAACTTTCTATCATTACTACTTTAATAGTATTCATGTATTTTCATTACCTGAATTTGCCCACTGGGTGCTTAATTCTGTTCATTAATTCTCTCCACAGTTCTGGTTTGCTGATCTGTTTCTGATTTCCTGCCATAATACTAATATTTCTGAAAGAATTACTTCCACATTTACCTCTTTATCAGTCAGGGGAGAAATACCACAGTAATTTGAAAAGAATTTAGTGAAAAAACTACTTATTAGGATATAGGGAGATCAGATGGGAGCACGTATTTTCCAGGGGCTAAGAAAGCAGGGCACACACAGGCATCTTCCCTAGGCCTGAAATGGGAACCCCTGGGGACTAGGGAAACGTGTGGAGAGGTCCCCTGAACATGTGCTGTGACCTTCAGATGGGAGCTTCAGCTGCCGACACTGCGGAGTGGGAATCAGGGAACAAATACTCTGACCTCCACTCTCCTGCTCTTACTGATCCCCATGGGTTGAATCCAACTGCAGGCCAGTGGGCAAAAGAGCCCTTGGATTTAATCCCTACAAGCTAGCCTTGGGGTGAAAAGTAAAGTACAGAAGGATAGCAGGTGACTCTGGGGAGTGAGGGAAAAGGAAAACTATCCAACCTTTGCTGCCTTAGCTTTCCAGCTTATTGTTTAGATGCCCTTGAACATCTGGCTTAGTCTTACCTTTTCACTTTCTTTACTCTTTCTTTAGCTCTGCCTTTTATCCATTTACCATTGAATTTTCTAAACTTCACAGTGCCAGGTATATGTTTATTTTCATATCTAAATCACTGCTCAAAACAGGATTCTTCACAAACACACAAAATATGTGCCCTCTCCCTTACATTATAGTCAAATTTTGTTTTTTAAAGTTGTCACAAATTCCCCCTTCTCAACAGGCATTATTTGACACTGAACCTGTAGTATCTCCCTTGCCTCTGAAATCCTATAGAACTTCTTTGTCCCAGTTATTTAGCACTTCATAAAGATTATCTCATGTTGTCATGTAATTTGTATGTGTACATATATTGAGCCCCCAGTCAAATTATAAACCCTCTAGAGGCAAGAAATGTTCCTCTAAGTTTTGGGTTCTCCATAACATACAAGAAAGTTTTATAAATATTGCATATTAGACCTCAAATTTGAGAACAATAACAATATTCAACTCATTTTCATTTTCTCAGTACTCAGCAGTCAGTACACACACAACATGGATGCTTAATTAAGGTTTGTTGAATTAACAGTATTAAAATAACCAATGAAAGGATAAATTATGTGCTTCTATTAACTTATTCTCTAGGTAAAACAGCTAATTGCTTTTCCGATTATAAGACATTTACAGAGTGTAGCTGTGAAATTGTCTTTCTTTGTGTAAATATAATAGTTGAAATAAAAACATAATTGATTTTGAATAATGTTAAAACTCATTATAATAACAAAATATTGAAAGTCAACTATCATTGTTTGATATTAAATAGTGAATCAATTTCATGGAATTGGATAAAATGAAAAAGTATACTTTGTTTCATGTTTAGGTAAAAACACAAAGAAAAGGCCTTTTCCTTTTTCCTTTGTAAAATCTGGTATATCTTGAACCACAATGGAACCATAGTTGTCATAAAAACGAACATAACTCTGGCTATAAGAGCATAGAAAAACTAGAAATGAATGTCAGAAGGGACACCAGGGACTTAATCTAATTTAAATGTCTTTATGTATTTGTTCTTCCATAAAATATACTCACATTATTATCATTTTATGGGGAAATACATGAATCTACTCATCAAATGTTTTAATTAAAATGGATTCCACAATGATCATTTTCACATCAAAAATTGAAAAATAGTTTCTGCAAAGAAAACTTATTAAGAGGTATAATATTAGAAAGGTAAGTATAGAAATTTCTCAATGTAAGAGATGGGAACAAGCCCACAAGATGGGGAGCATGAAGGGTTATATCCCAAACTTCTGATTGTATATGGTGGTCTTCAAATGACCAAAGAGTACAGTTAGAAAATGTGTGTGATTAAACACATTTACAGCCATCTGCTGTAGAGATGCACCATACAGCATTTGGAAAGAATAAATGCTAAATTGTGCCTAAACAGAAGTGGTCATTTCAATTCCTAAGAAAATAATCTTATATTACAAAAGCAACAGTCATGTTCAATGCTCAAAATATGAGGAAGACAATACCGCAAAATGAAGGCACTGAAATTACATCAATGGTCTCGAGGGTCTTTTTTTATGGAGAACTTTGTCTATATATGGTATCTATGTCTATCCAGCATCCTTGCCTGGGAAATCCCACGGACAGAGGAGCCTGGTGGGCTATAGTACATGGGGTCACAAGAGTTGGACACAACTTAGTGACTAACAACATCAGAATTATTAAAAGGTTTTGCATGATGCCAAGCTAACTTCTGAGAATTTCGTGTCAGAAATATATGCATCTGTTCAACAGCACTTCCCCACTCCTGCCTTACTTGCTAACAGAAACCTGGTTTCTTCAAGGCATGAGGTTTCAAAGTGCCTGAGGATCATGGATTAAGCCCATGGTGCTGAAACCTGATTGTTCTAAGCTAATAGGGTGATCATATTCACCCTTATCAATTCTGAGTTGAAAGGTAGACTGTCTTAGTCCATTCAGGCTGCTGTAACAAAATGTCATAGATTGTGTGGCTTGTAAAGAAGAGACATTTATTGCCCGCGGTTCTGGAAGCTGAAAGCCTGAGACCGAGGTGCAAGCATGGAAGTGAAAGGCTTCTTCTAGGTTGCAGGATCCTTGTATTCTCATGTGATAGAAGACGGTTGAGCGGTCTCTCCAGAGCCACTTTTACAGACTCAGTACCATTCAAAGTGCTCTAGGCTTATAACCTGAAGACCCTACTTAATTCCATCACCTTGGGAGTTAACATTTCAACATGTGCATTTTGAGAGAATACAAACATTCAGACCGTGGACCTATGACCCTCTCTTGCCAGTGAGATAGGAGTGGAGGTTTGTGCCATCTGGGCTTTTTGTGGAAATGTTTTCTTCACTAATAAAAGGACACATGCTATACCATCCCATGTTTGGAATAGTAAAACAATTGAGGGGCAAATCTGAGGAAGAAAGGCAGCATTCTAAGAATGGCAGGACAAAAAAATGGCAAGGACCCAACAGAAGCAGAAGAGATTAAGAAGAGGTGGCAAGAATACACAGAAGAACTGTACAAAAAGCCAGTGATCTGGCTAGCTATGATGGTGTGGTCACTCACCTAGAGCCATACATCCTGTGAAGTCAAGTGAGCCTGAGGAAGCATTACTATGAACAAGCTAGTGGAGGTGATGGAATTCCATCTGAGCTATTTCAAATTTTAAAATATGATGCTGTTAAAATGCTTCACTCAATATGCCAGAAAATGTGGAAAACCTAGCAGTGGCCGCAGGACTGGAAAAGGTTAATTTTTATTTCAACTGCAAAGAAGGGCAATACCAAAGAATGTTCAAACTACTATACAATTGTGTTCATTTCACATGTCAGCAAAGAAATGCTCAACATCCTTCCAGCAAGGCTTCAACAGTACTTGAACTGAAAACTTCCAGATGATTTAGAAAATGCAGAAGAACCAGAGATGAAATTGTCAACATCCATTAGATCATAGAAAAAGCAAGAGAATTCCAGAAAACATCTACTTCTGTTTCACTGACTACGCTAAAGCCTCTGACTATGAATCACAAAAAATTGTAGAAATTCTTTAAGAGATGGGAATACCAGCCCACCTCACCTGCTTCCTGAGAAACCCATATGCAGGTCAAGAAACAACAGTTAGAACTGGGCATGGAACAATGGACTGGTTCAGTTGAGAAAGGAGTACATTAAGGCTGGATATCTTCACCCTGCTTAGTTAACTTATATGCAGAGTGGCAGTGTTGGTGTTGGTTTAGTCACGAAGTCATGTCCAACTCTTGTGACTCCATGGACTGTAGCCTCCCAGGATCCTCTATCCATGGGGTTCTCCAGGCAAGAATCCTGAAGTGGGTTGCCATTTCCTTTTCCAAGGAATTTTCCCAACCCAGAAATCAAACCCAGATCTCCTGCATTGCAGGCAGATTCTTTACAGACTGAGCTACAAGGGAAGCCACATCATGCAAAATGTCAGGCTGGATCACAGGCTGGAATCAAGATTGCTGGGAGAAATATCAACAACCTCGGATATGCAGATGATACCACTCTAATGGCAAAAAGCGAAGAGGAACTAGAGAACCATTTCATGAGGGTGAAAGAGGAGAGTGAAAAAGCTGGCTTGAAACTCAACATCAAAAAACTAAGATCACAGCATCTGGTCCCATTATTTTTATAGCAAATAAAAGGGGCAAAAGTAGAAACAGTGACAGATTTTCCTTTCTAGGGCTCCAAAGTCACTGAGAATGATGATTGCAGCCATGAAATTAAAAGACTTGAAATTAATAGACTCTCTTGAGAGAAAAGTTATGACAAACCTAGACAGTGTATTAAAATCCAGAGTCATCACTTTGTTGACAAAGGTCTGTGGGAGAACTCTTGAGAGTCCCTTGGACAGCAAGAGATCACATTAGTCCATCCTAAAGGAAATCAACCCTGAATATACATTGGAAGGACTGATGCTAAAGCTGAAGCTCCAATTCTTTGGCAACCTGATGCAAAGACCTGCCTCACTGGAAAAGACCCTGCTGCTGGGAAAGATTGAGGGCAAGAGGAGAAGAGGGCGACAGAGGATTAGATGGTTTGATAGCATCACCTGCTCAATGGACATGAGTTTGAGGAAACTCCAGGAGACAATGAAGGACAGGGAAGCCTGGCACACTACAGTCGATGGGGTCACAAAGGGTTGGACACGACTTCGTAATTAAACAACAGTAACAAAGCACAGTTAAAATACTAAAAGCAACAAGAGAAAATAGACAAATGATATACAAGGGAACCCCCATTAGTTATCCGTTGACTTCTCAATGGAAAGTCTACAAGCCAAAAGGAAATGGCACGATATATATAAAGAGATGCAAAGGAAGAAATTACAACCAGGAATACTCTACCCAGCAAGACTTTCATTCAGATTTGATAGAGAAATCAAAAGCTTTACAGACAAGCAAAAGTTAATAGAATTCAGGGTCATCAAACCAGCTTTGCAACAATTGCTAAAGGAACTTCTCTAGACAGGAAACACAAAAGAAGGAAAAGACCTACAAAAAATAAACCCCAAACAATTAAGAAATGATAATAGGATCATTCATATCAATAATCCCCTAAATGAAAATTGATTAAATGCACCAACCAAAAGCCAAAGACTGGTTGGATGCATGAAAACAGGTGCATGCATGCACTTTCACCTAACACATCACTCTACCTAACCTCCCAAATTGTATGTAATTATTTCATATTGTTAGGTTAATCATGTGTCCAATATGACTTGCAACTGTAATTGTCTTTTATTTTTTGTCTGACTGTTGATTGCTAAAACTGATAAAACATCTTTTTCTACTGTGATTATATAACTATTACTCATTTTAATACCATTGTATCATGATTTGTCAATAGAAAATGATAGAGTTCTATATCACTAAAGCTAATATTTAATAGAAAGATCGGTAATCATTTTTTAAAATCCAGATGCATATAAGAATTGTCTTGAAATTTTTTGAAAAATGCAAATGCTCAAGTATTGTTTTTTTCTCTAACACCCCAGGTTGATTCTAGTGCACAGCATGTTTAAAAACAACTGGACTATATGATGATCTTTATTCTTATGTAGTTTGCCTCACTTTTTAAACTTCATTTTCCATACTCTCATTTAATTTAGTTAATGTTTTACAAGTTCTCTGTCTCATTTTTGTTGTTTTTTTCTCAAGTGTAGTAGAAAAACTTTTTTTTTCATTTATTTTTATTAGTTGGAGGCTAATTACTTTACAATATTGTAGTGTTTTTTGCCATACATTGACATGAATGAGACCCAGAAAAAAATTTAATATATTTAAAATAACATGCACTTTTTAAGTAGCATATATTTTTGCCTAACTAAAAAATTTATCACATGTAGTCCCACTTGTCTGAATAAGTATGAATAGAATGCTAGATTTCTGATTTATATTTACTCAAAATTTTGATACATTTCCATCTATTCTGGCATCTAGTATTATGGCTAAAATCTAGAAAGCTTATTCTCTGAGTCATTTAAAAATATAATTGAATGAGGCTTGAAACTTCTAATCCAAATCTGAGAGTTTAAAGAAATACTTGGTTGTAAAAGAATAGGATATGACACAGTATTATTAACTAAAGTACAGATTTTGTTCAAATTTCACAAAATTTTATGTTACTGTCCATTACTTGTTTTAAAACTTTATTCAAGATTCCACACTGTATTTAGTTGCATTCAGCAGCTTTAGCTGAATGCAACAAATTCTGATAAATTTTCTTTTCATTTTTATTGTTACAACTATTATCTAATTTTCCTTGTTATGGCTTCTCGCCTATCATTTAAAAGTGGACATTTAATTTCCAAATACATGGGGTTTTAAAGTATCTTTGATATTAATTTCTCATTTCAATGCTTTCTTCTCTGCAATCACCCTCTTGTGTTTTTCCAGTCTTTTGACTTTACTGAGGCTTTCAATGGCTAAGTCAAAGATCTCTGTTGGTAAATGTCACATCGTACTTGAAAATTGAGGGTTATTTTCAAACATCTTTTGATATCGATTTCTAACGTAATTCCACAAATACAAGAGATTTTAATAACTTTAAATGAAATTTTTACACATTGTTTTATGTCCCTGTATATGTTCCAGTGTCTCTTGATTTATAATGTATGGAAACTTAAATAGAATTTGCATCTTGCTGTTTTGTGAAAATTGTATAAATTTTAATTATGTTGAATTTGTTCATCATGCTTTTCAAGTCTACTATTTCCTTCTACTTTTCTGTCTATTCTATTAATCTTTGAGAGTTTGATATTGAAACTCTAACTTAAAATCTTAATTGATCTACTAAAAATAATTATAATATATAGCAAAAGTGTATGTTACTTAGCTCTGTATTTCCCAAGTAAGTCTCCTATAAATGTGTCATCATACTATCATAATTAAAAATGTCACATAGGCAGTGTAATTTTTACTTTTTCTAATTTATTTTCAAACAATAGTATGTTTTTTATGATTTAAAGTTAATTTTTAGTTATACCACATATTTTAACTGTGAAAATAGAAGGCTACTACATGATAAGAAATACCTTCATGTTTTAAATCCATCACAAACTATTTATCTTAAATTTTTAAATGATTGGAGAAACAATTGTATGTTAAGTTCCCATCTGTTTGGCTGACTTTTCAGTTTTTAACTTTAAATAACCTAACATTTACATTTTAAGAACAAAATACTACACATATTTTAAATATCAATTTAGATAAAATAAATGCAATACATAAAAACAGCAGTAGTACATAATATAAGTTAAATTTGATTAATTCTTATTGAACACCTTAAAAGTTTATGGAATACTAGGCATCAGAGAAATATAAACTCCCCAACCACAAGGAAGTCACCTTAACATGGGGAGTTGAGATAGGGGTTCAGATAGACCAGCCTCTAAGATAGTAGCAGAAAACCATCCAAGACAATCTATAAATGAATGAAATAAGAGTCGGAGGGGATCAGAAGTCTGGACTAAGAATGTATCCCTGACAAGTATTTTAATATGGAGAGGCAAGAAAAGGAAGACAACCAGCTTAGAGAACAGCATACCTGGAAGATCAGGCAACTTCTACTTTAAGAAATCTAGAGATCTGGAAATTAAATATCCTAAAGACAAATTCTTTATGCCTGTCAAACATGACTTTTAGTCTTCAGGATATCCCAATATTCTGCTTGGCCTATGGCTTAAAATTATTTGGAATAAATTACCATTTGAAATTATTGGTTGAGTTTTATTCTGGATTAGATATGAAATGCAGATGACACCACCCTTATGGCAGAAAGTGAAGAACTAAAGAGCCTCTTGATGAAAATGAAAGAAGGGAGTGAAAAAGTTGTCTTAAAGCTCAACATTCAGAAAAATAAGATCATGGCATCTGGTTCCATCACTTCATGGCAAATAGATGGGGAAACAGAGGAACTAGTGTCAGACTTTATTTTTCTGGGCTCCAAACTCACTACAGACGGTGGCTGCAGCCATGAAATTAAAAGATGCTTACTCCTTGGAAGGAAAGTTATGACCAACCTAGACAGCATATTAAAAAACAGAGATGTTACTTTGTCAACAAAGGTCCGTCTAGTCAAGGCTATGGTTTTTCCAGTGGTCTTGTATGGATGTGAGATTTGGACTATAAAGAAAGCTGAGCACCAAAGAATTGATGCTTTTGAACTGTGGTGTTGGAGAAGACTCTTGAGAGTCCCTTGCACTGAAAGGAGATCCAACAAGTCCATCCTAAAGGAGATCAGTCCTGGGTGTTCATTGGAAGGACTGATGCTGAAGCCGAATACTTTGGCCACCTGATGCGAAGAGCTGACTCATTGGAAAAGACCCTGATGCTGGGAGGGATTGGGGGCAGGAGGAGGAGGGGATGACAGAGGATGAGATGGTTGGATGGCATCACCAACTCAATGGACATGGGTTTGGGTGGACTCCGGGAGTTGGTGATGGACAGGTGTTCATGGCATGCTCATGCGGTTCATGGGGTCACAAAGAGTCAGACACGACTGAGCGACTGAACTGAACTGAGAGATGACATTGCTATTCAACTATCATATTAAAATGATGTATTATTTCTCCAGCGGTAACAACCATGTATCACTGCTTCTGAATTCCCCCCAAATATATCCAAATATCTGATGAAACTTGAAATGTTTTAGACAGTATGAGTAAGATCCTCATGGCTCAATTACCATCAGGTATAAGAAAGACACAATCTTTGCTGGTAACACAGATTAGAAGTATTTAGTAGTTGGGAGACGGAAAACTCAGGATTCAATGATCAAGTGATTAACTTGCTAAAAATATGCTTGCTCTACTTTAAGCGCGCATACATTTTAGCAACAAATTTGTTTTACCAATTCTGACCTCTGTCCCCATCCCTACCTCCAAATCCTCACTCGCACAATTTGGTATTGACTGACTAGCTAGCAATTGATAAAGGCCTAGAAAGTAGTTCTCTGAGAGGGGGTATATTCCTATAAAACATAGGAATTAATTAATATTTAATATGAAGTGAAGTGTTAGTCACTCAGTTGCATCTGACTCTTTGGGACCCCCACAAACTGTAGCCTGCCAGGCTTCTCTGTCCATGGGATTCTCCAGACAAGAATACTGGAGAGGATTGCCATGCACTTCTCCAGAGGATCTTCCCAACCCAGGGATCAAACCCGGGTCTCCTCCATTGCAGGCAGATTCTTTACCAGCTGAGCCACAAGGGAAGCCCAATAATAATGATACACTATTATTTATTAAACCCATAGTCTATGCCAGAAACAGGATGATGAACACAACTCAAAACATTGGGATACAGTAAAAGCAATGCTCAGAGGCAAGTTTATAGCAATACAAGCCTACCTAGAGAAACAAGAAAAACATCAAACACCTTACACCTAAAGCAACTAGAAAAAGAACAACAATAACAAAAAAACAAAGTTAGTAGAAGGAAATAAATCATAAAGATCAGAGTGGTTATAAATAAAAAATAAATGAAGGAGACAATAGCAAAGATCAATAAAACTTAAAGCCAGTTCTTTGAGAAGATGGGGAGAGAAGACTTTTATCAGTAAAATTAGAAATGAAAAAGATGTTACAACAGACAGTGCAGAAATATAAAGGATCATAAAAGACTATTATGAGCAACTATATGACAATAAAATGGACAATCTAAAAGAAATGGGCAGATTCTTAGAAAAGTACAACCTTCCAAGATTGAAACAAGAAGAAATAGAAATATGAACATACCAATCACAGGCACTGAAATCAAATCTGTGATCAAACATCTTCCAAAAAATAAAAGCTTGAGACCAGGTGGCTTCACAGGTGAATTCTAAATGTTTAGAGAAGAGCCAACACCTATTCTGCTCAAACTCTTCCAGAAAATTGCAGAGTAAAGAAAACTCGCAAACTCATTCTAGGAGGCCACCATCATTTTGATACCAAAACCGGAAAAAGATACCACAAAAAAAGAAAATCTATACCATACCACTGATGAACAAAAATGCAAAAATCCTTAACAAAATTCAAGCAAACAGAACCTAGCAACTCATTAAAGGAATCATGCATCATGAGCAAATGGAGTTTATCCCTGGGATGTGAGGGCTCTTCAATACATACAAATCAATCACTGTGTTAAACTATATTAATAAAATGAAAGATAAAAATCATATGATCATCTCAATAGATGCAGAGAAAGCTTTTGACAAAATTCAACACCTATTTATGAGAATAACTCTTCAGAAAGTAGGCATAGAAGGAACCTACCCCAACATAATAAAGGCATCTACGACAAACCCACAGCAAGCATTCTCAGTGGTGAAAATCTGGAAGCATTTCCTCCAAGATCAGGAGCAAGACAAGGGTACCCACTCTTGCCACTATCATTTGATATAGTTTTGGAAGTCCTAGCCACAGCAATCACAGAATAAAAAGAAATAAAAGGAATCCCAACTGAAAAGAAGAAATAAAACCCTCATTTGCTGATGACATGATTCTATGCACAGGAAACCCTAAAGATGCCACCAGGAAATTACTAGCCCAAATCAATAAATATAGTAAATTTGCAGGATATAAAATTAATGGACAGAAATCCCATTCATTCCTATTCATGAACAAGGAAAAATCAGAAAGAGAAATTAGTGAAACAATCCCATTAAAGAATAAAATACCTAGGAATAAACCCACCTAAAGAAACAAAAGACCTGTATGCAAAAATCAATATGACACTGATAAAAGAAATCAAAGATGACCCAAATAGATGGAGAGATATATCATATTCTTGGATTGGAAGAATCACTATTATGAAAATGACTGTACTACTCAAAACAATCTACAGATTCAATACAATCTGTATCAAATACCAGTGATATTTTTCACCATTGAAAAAGCACTAGAACAAATGGAAACACAAAATACCCTGAAGAGCTGAAGTGATCTTGAGAAAGCAGAGTGGAGCTGGAAGAATCAACTTTCTGACTTCAGACCATCCTGCAAAGAGACAGTCGTCAAGACAGTGTGGTACCAGCACAAAAACAGAAATATAGATCAAGGGAACAAAGTAGAGATACATCCATTCACCTAAGGGACTGTAAAGAAAGCTGAGCACAGAAGAATTGATGCTTTTGAACTGTGGTGTTGGAGAAGACTCTTGAGAGTTCCTTGGACTGCAAGGAGATCTAACCAGTCCATCCTAAAGGAAATCAGTACTGAATATTCATTGGAAGGACTGATGTTGAAGCTGAAACTCCAATACTTTGGCCACCTGATGCGAAGAACTGACTCATTGGAAAATACCCTGATGCTGGGAAAGATTGATGGCAGGAGGAGAAGGGGACTACAGAGGATGAGATGGTTAGATGGCACCACTGATCAATGGACATAAGTTCGAATAAACTCCAGGAGTTGGTGATGGACAGGGAGGCCTGGCGTGTGGCAGTCCATGGGGTTGCAAAGAGCTGGACACGACTGAGCAACTGAACTGAACTGAACATGCAAAAGAATGAAACTAGAACATTTCCTAACATCATACACAAAAATAAACTCAAAAGGGATTATAGACTTAAATGTAAAGCCAGAAACCATAAAGCTCTTAGAGCAAAACATAGGCCAGTGCACATTTTGACATAAATCACAGCAAGATCCTCTTTGACTCATCTCCCAGAGTAATGGAAATAAAAACAGAAATAAACAAATGGGACCCAATTAAACTTAAATGTCTTTGCAAAGCAAATGAAATAATAAACAAGATTAAAAGACAACAGAATGGGAGAACACAATTGCAAGTGAGACAAAGAATATAGCAGCTTATAAGGTTTAATATTAGAAAAACAAACAGCCCAGTCAAAAAATAGGCAGAAGAGCTAAACAGACTTTTCTCCAAAGAATACATACAGGTGGTCAACAAACACATGAAAAGATGCTCAATATTGTTAATTGTTAGAGAATGCAAATGAAAACTACAATGAGGGATCAACTCAAACCAGTCAGAATGGTCATCATCAAAAAATCTACACACAATAAATGCTGGAGAGAATGCGGAGAAAAGGAAACTCTCCTACACTGTTGGTGGAAATGTAAACTGATGTAGCTATTATGGAGAAGAGTGTGTAGATTCCTTAAAAAAACTAGGAATAGATACCATATGACCCAGCAATCCCGCTACTGGGCATATACTCTGAGAAAACCACAATTCTAAAAGACACATGTACCCCAATGTTCATTGCAGCACTATTTACAATAGCTAGGACATGGAAGCAACCTAGATGACTATTGACAGATGAATGATTAAAGATGTATGGATATATATATACAATGGAATATTTCCGAGTCAGTTATAGTGAGTTGGATGAAACTAGAGCCTGTTAAACACAGTAAAGTAAGTCAGAAAGAGAAAAACAAACATTGTGTATTAATACATACAGAATCTAGAAAAATGGTGTGATGAACCTATTTGCAAGGAAGGGGTGGAGACGCAGATGTAGAGAATGGACTTGTGGACCCAGTAGGGGGAGGAGAGGGTGAGACAAATGGAAAAGTAGTATTGACATGTATACACTATCAGGTGTAAAATAGAGAGCTGGTGGGAAGTTGCTACACACACAGGGAGCCCAGCCTGGCCTCTGTGATGACCTAGCAGGGTGGGGATGAGGGGAGAGGAAGGAGGCTGAAGAGGGAAAAGATACATGTGAGATCATGGCTGATTCCTATCGTTCTACAGCAGAAACCCGAACAAAACTGTACGGCAATCTTCCTCCAATTAAAAAATAAATTTTAACAAAAATAAAGGTTTAAACTATTTAGTTAAATTATATTGCTCAAAGGAAACCTATGTTCTCCAGTCTAGGATGTTATCAAGTCACATAACAAAACACTCACAAAGAGTCACAAGCTGCAACCAGGCAAGAAAACATGAGGGGTTCATGCAAAGTTCTTATTGTAAAAGAGACGGCCCCAAATATCAATAATTATTTAATCATGTCACCTGCAGGGGAATTTTCTTCTCCCCATCATATTTCTAGTCAGCTCCTTTGCTGGGCTCTATAGTGACTAATTTCCTTTTTCTCAAGTGAGAAATTTACTCAAGGTTTGCTCCTTGCTCTTTCTTTTCAATACTATTTTCTGGAAGATTTTATCTGTCTTATGGATTTAATATCATACTTCTATGTAGACAGTTTCAAAATTTATATCTCTAACCATTTCAAGATTATATTGTATACTCAACACAGCACTTACAAATATTTACATAATAACTGTTTTATAAAACTAGTTGATTTAACTGAATTTTTAGCATGCATAAACACCCACACAATGAAAAAACTTTATTCCGAAAAACTATCTTGTTGAAACTGATTTTTTGTGTGGCAAAACCCACAAGTAATAGAGACATATTTCAATATCCCAGTTTTTGTCAAATTGGGGAGTTTCAAGAAAATTAATAAATAACTTTATATGTAAGATTTCATGTGGAAATATATATAATCTATTCCATTTTATGTGTTATATGTATTTTTATGTGTACACACAACATCCTATTACATTCATATAGATATATTCTATTGTATGTGAAGCTATAATATCTGACAGGATACACACATTACATAGGATGTGTTATACCTAAAAAACATATAATATTAAGTGCAATATTTTTAATTATTCTAAGATGTTAAACATATTCATAGAAATGTAAATGATGTAAAGTAGAATATATATACACACATAATAAAGATTGAATAGATATTTATGTAACAGAGTGCTCTGGGTAGTTTTCCTACAGTGAAAGTGACTTTTCCTGTTGCTTCAGAGTATTAGAAATTAAAGTGTGTAGGACTTGCATAGAGATTTATCAATCATAAAATTGATTTTGTGAACTTTAGCTCATTCTCCACCTCGAGAGACTATAAACTGAGATCAGAGTATTGATGGAAAAGACAGAGAGCTCTGTGTAGTGAGAGCTGTCAGTCCGGCAGTCATCTCCCTTCCTCCTCCTTCCCTTTGCCCAAAGCTCAAAGTGAGCACTGCAAGAAGCTCTTTCTGCCACTTTCCTGTCTGCCTGCTCTGTTCCTCTCTGACCTTAAAAGAACTTCATTATAGGAATGAGATCACTAGATAAGTTAACCGAACTCCTGACTTATTATCCACGGAATGCACACGGTGCCCTGCTCACCTGTTGATTCTTTTCCTAGATTGAAAGAAATAAGAATGAAGAATTAAGTAGTAGAAAGATGACTAGCTCTCTACTCCCAGTAGCCTCATTAGCAATCCTGCAGGCAGATCACGTGGGCAAGATAACATCTGAAGAAAGATCAGCAGGAGTCAGCCAGTCTGCATGCAAGGGAAAATGACGCAGAACCCAACCTCCTGCCTGGATGATTCAATGAGACTCTAAAAACAGTCATAGCCGAGCAGACTCTTCCGAGTTGATCTGGAGCACAAAACCACCTTCTCCCCAGGTTGCTAGAACTCTGAGAAAGCAACCTTTCCTTTCTCTGAGAAAGCAACCATTCACCTACCTTGTGAGTATTGACTGATTGATCAGTGGGCAGCCAAACCTGAGTTCAGTCACAAGAAGACAGGAAGCTGATGGGGTAAGTGTGTGGCTCCCCCTCTCCCATCAGCTAGGTGGACTCACCAAAGCTGAAGAGTGTGGAACTGTCTGGAAAGGGAGTAAGCCTGGGGATCTGCCTGAAGTGGTGAAGTGTTTCAAAAGAGAGACTTCTGTGGTCTCCACTGCATGAAGCCAGGGACAAAAATTGTATTAAATAACTTACTATACAAGACATTGGGCTTCCCAGATGGCGCAAGTGGTAAAGAATCTGCCTGTCAATGCAGGAAACACAGAGACACGGGTCAATCTCTGAGTTGGGAAGATCCCCTGGACAAGGAAATAAAAACCCACTCCAGTATTCTTACCTGAAAAATACCATGGACAGAGGAGCCTGGCAGGTTACAGTTCATTGGATCACAAAGAGTCAGACATGACTGAGCATACATTCACAAGACATCACCTTTCAAAGGAGTTACAGAAGGAAGGACATACAAAAGATTGCATTTAGACACCAAATCACTGACGGTAACCATAACATTCAACTCTAATATCCATTCTCCCTTCCTTCCTGATCCTCTGAGAGGAGCAGAAAAAGCAGTTAACGAATAGAAGAGGATGCAGAATAAGAAAGGGGGAATAAACTAGTGTGAACTCCTTCCCCCACTGCAGAATTATAGCATAATAAGGCGCAAGTTGTGTTGTCAAGCATGAGAGTTTGAAATTTTGATATGAAGACAAGACTGGAAATTATAATATCTAAAAAATGAGGCTACTTGTTAATAACTAGGAATCTGACAGATTTCATCCAGGGAGCATGGAAAAATACTACTACACAGACTGTTTTAAAGCTTTGCTATTAAAAAAAATAAAGCTATTTTGTAATTTTACCCTGCTGAGTCCAAATTGTTCAATATACATTTATCAAATGATTTTCATTCCACATGTCTTGAAGTGTTTATTGATCAAAGAAAAGTTCTACTAATAAAATATAAAGTTATTTTTAATAAGAAAGAGCTTCCACTTAAAAATCGCTTGTATAATGTTGCTAAATGTTACCATGTCAAAAATACATCTTAATAAAAATACCAGCATAACCAAATATTTGTCAGTTATAGGGGCATATAAAGCATGAAATACAAAATAAGGTATAAAGTTCAGACTGTGTCTGTGTGTAGGTTTGTGTTAATATACAACATACCATACCTGAGTTGACTCTAAGGAAACTTGATTTTCTTTATGGTTGTCCTTTGAAAAATTGTGAAACTAATTCAAAATAAACTAAAGATTTTAAAACTACTTAGGATCCTTACTGATGATCTTGTAAATGAATGTTTTTTTCTCTTTTCCTTATAGGTGATGTGCTTACTCACTCAGTCGTGTCTGACTCTTTGTGACCCCATGGACTGTAGCCCGCTCCAGGCTCCTCTGTCTATGGGAATTCTCCAGCAAGAATACTGGATGGGTAGCCTTTCCCTTCTCCAGGGGATCATCCAAACCCAGGGATCCGACCCAGGTCTCCCATGTTGCAGGCAGATTCTTTACTGTCTGAGCCACCACAAAACAAATTTGCCTTACTATATAAATCAATATCAAGAAAAATAAAAATTATCATTTGTACTTTACCAATTTTTTTTTAGTCCAATTTAGATCTGTTACAGGGAATAGGCATAACAGATGTTTGCATCTCATGAAAAATGTATTTGATTCTTTGACTGAATGTTTTTCACTTTATGCTCATTATACTCAGATAATGCCCACGTGTTTACAAATTTTGTTAAAGGGTTAAATTAAAGAGTTAAGATGGTATTACTTCTCTTTTTTCATGTGATTCTCTGATACAACACAATAAAAAAACCAAATAGTGGTAAAGAAGCCAAATAGATGGAGGAAAAATAAAATATAACCCTTTGTGAAAAACCACAAAACTCCCAACATAAATAATATTTGATGCTTATTTTTTTTAATTAATACACAGAAAAGCAAGTCAATAAAGTTAGACAAAGAATAGCATGTTTTAAAATGTAATTCACATTTCCTATAGAAAACAGGGTCAATAAGGATAAATTACAGGCAATAGTCACATACTTTTTCTTCAGCAGACTTAAGAACAAAATCACTAGAGTTGCTGACATGCAACAGAATTGTCTGCTTTTATCTATATTACTTTTTCAAAATATGCTATAAGTACTAGAAAAAAAGAATGATTTAGAGTTATGAACTGCTTGCCTGCCAGCTTGCAATAAAAAGCCATTACTTTATTACTGATAGTTCTTGGCCTGCTGTGGCAGTACAATTGATAAAAATTTATGGTGTTGAACAGGGCTAGGGTATTGTCAGAAGACAATGCTCAGGAAGCTACCGTATCTCAGACTTCTGATATGTTGGGGATGACTACTAAGAACCATAGAAAAGTATAACTGAGGCATGTTTCTGTACAGCAATAATTAACACAATCTTGAAATTCAACTATACTTTAATAAAAAAAATTTTAAAAAAGGAAAACTGTTTTGGGGGGATACAAACACAATGGATGAAGGAAATAATATTTTAGGAAAATATTCATCATCAGCTTAAATTGACATAACCAAAGAACTCCATGGTAGCATATAAGGAAAACCTATTCTTCTGTAGTTGGAAGACAGAAAAAGGTAATAATTGGACTTAATATTTTATTATAAGGATACCATAGCTCCAAAGAGCCTTGCATATGAACCCCAGCAAGTCCTTTGTTGAACCCTGAAACTCAGGGTAGAGACTTTAAAACCTGGTACAGTAAGTGTCATAATTGCCATCTTTACAATGAGAAAATACAGTGACTGCAACCAAAAGCTGAGTTGGGGGCTTCCCTCACGGCTCAGTGGTGGAGTCCCCCTGGCAACGCAGGGAGCACAGGTTCAGTCCCTGACCCAGGAGCACCCCACTTGCTGTGGGGCAGCTGAGTCTGTGCACCACAGCGATTGAGCCTGGGCTCTGGAGCCTGGGGTCTGCAACTATTGAGTCCACGCGCTGCAACTACGGAAGGCCACGTCCCCTAGAGCCCGCTGCTTCTCAGCAAGGAAAACCACTGCGGTGAGAAGCCCAGACGCTGCTACTGGAGAGCGGCCTCTGCTCTCGGCAACTAGAGGCAGAGCCCATGCATGCAGCAGCGAAGACCCAGAATGGGAAAAATAAAATAAAATAAAAAATAAGCAAACTGAGCTTGGCCCAGGTCTGGTTCACAGTAGCTCTACTGGATTCACAGAACCACCGCATGACAACTTCCTTGGACTTTAACTATGCAGTTTGAATGGATACTTGGTATTGATCCCATATTGATTTCTTGGTCTTTGTGGTGAGAGCTATCAATCAGTAAGGAAGACCAGGTAGAAATCTGCAATTCCCTCTCCCTGCCACCCTCCACCTTAGCCAAGATAGTAAACCGAAACAATACCATAGACATCAGCAAGATGGAAGGCTGGGAATTCCCCCCCAGTCCTCAACTCCCCACAAATGTAACAATTTAACAGCAATTCACAAATAAAAATCTGAAAATATTTAGTACAAGGCAAGGATGCCCACTCTTTCTACTTCTCTTCAATATAGTACTACCATCCTAGGCAGAACAATGGTGCAGAGAGAAAGAGAAGAAGAAGAACAAAAAAAGGAGAGAAAGAAAGAAAAGATATCCAAATCAGAAGGAAAAAATAAAATAACTTGCTTGTACATGACATGATGTTATATGTACAAAATCTGAAAAAACTCTAGCAAAAATTGATAGAAATAGTGAATAAATCCAGTAAAGTTGCAGAATACAAAAGTAGCATACAAAATCAGTGTCTTTTCTATACATAATAATAAATTATACAAAAAAGAAATTGAGAAAGCATTTACAAGCACAAAAATAATAAAATACATAGGAATAAACAAAGACATGAAAGATATGTACTGAAAATTACTAACAGTAATGAAGTTAAAGAAAGCACAGATAAATGGAGACATTTTCTGTTCACAAATAGGAAAAATTAGCATAGTTAAAATGTGCATATTACCAACTTCAATTCAACAGCATATTAAAAGGATTATACAATATGACCAAGTGTGCTTTATCCCTGGGAGGCAAGGATGGTTCAATATATGCAATCAATAAATGTGATGCACTACATTCTCAGAATGAAAGATAAAGATCATATGATCATCTCAATATATACAGAAAAAAATCTTACAAAATATACCAGTCTTTCATTTCAACGGATTGAGTATAGAAGGAACATGCCTCATAATAAAGACCATTATGACAAAGCCATTGCTACCATCCTACTCAATGGTGAAAAATTGAAAGCTGTTTTTCTGAGATCGGGAAAAAGACAAGGATATTGCTCTCATCACTATTATTCCACATGGTACTGAAATCCTAATTAGACCAATTAGTCAAGACAAAGAAATAAAAGGCATCCAATTCATAAAGGACACAGTAAATTGTTTTATTATTTGTAGGTGAAATTATCTTATATGCAGAAAATTAAAAAAAAAAGCTATTGGAACTAATCAAAATATTCAATAAAGTTTCAGGATATAAAATCAATGTACATAAATCAGTGGAATTTCTGTATGCTAATAGGACACCTGAAAAAAAATCTATCCCACTCACAATAATATCAAAAACATAAAATAATTAAAAATTTATATAACCAATGAACTGAAATATCTGTACAATGGAAACTGCAGAACTTTTTTGATGAAAATTGAAGAAGATACAAAGGGAAAGATATCCCATGTTCATGGACTGGATCAATTAATATTATAAATATGTCTACACTCTACAAAGTCATATATAGATTCAATGTAATCCCTATCAAAACTTTGGCAGTATTTTTCACAGAAATAAAAGAATTCTAAAATTTGTATAGGACCACAAAAGACTGAATTGCCAAAGCAATACTGAGACAAAAGAACAGGGGTAGAGGTATCACTGGATCTAACTTTAAGCTATACTACAAGAATATAGTAATTAAAACAATATGGCATTAGTGTGAACAGAGAGACATACAAATTGAGCAGAAAAGAGAGCTCAGAAATAAATGCTGTCACATACAGTCAACATATGTTTCACAAGGGGTTCAGGAAAATTCAACAGGGAAAGAATAGTCTCTTCAATAAATGGTGCTTGGAAAACCAGATAACCAAATACTGAAATTGAATTCTTATCTTATAGAACACTACAAAAATTACCTTGAAATGAATTAAAGACTTAAACACAAGATCTGCTATTGCAAAACTCCTAGAAAAATACGCAGGAAAGAAGCTCCTTGATACTGGTCTTGGTAATGATTTTTTGGACACAATACCAAAAGTACAAATAGCAAAGGTAAAAATCAACCATCAGAATTATATGAAGCTTGAAAGCTTATTTACAGCAAAATAAAAATAAACAAATGAAAAGACAGCCTATATAATAGGAGAAAAATTTTCAACCATATATCAGATAAGGGGTTACTATCCAAAATATATAAGGAACTCACACAATTCAATAGCAAAGAAACAAATAACCCAATTTTTAAGATGTGAAAACAACCTAAATAGATATTTCTCAAAATAATACATTAAAATGACCAAAAAGTGCTTGAAAAGGTGTTCAACATCATTAATCATCAAGGAAATGAAATCAAAACCATACTGAGATATCCCCTCACATCTGTTAGAACGGCTATTATCAAAAAGAAAAGGGAAATGTGCAAGATGAGGTGAAAATGGAATCCTTGTATGCTGTTGGTGGACATGTAAATTGGTAGAGCCTTTAAGAAACAGTATGAAGCTTCCCTGGAGAAGGACATGGCAAGCCAC
Organism: Odocoileus virginianus; assembly: GCF_023699985.2. NCBI lineage: Eukaryota > Metazoa > Chordata > Mammalia > Artiodactyla > Cervidae > Odocoileus > Odocoileus virginianus. Next base: position 60,198,227 of record NC_069688.1, read on the forward strand.
TCCAGAATTCTTGCCTGGAGAATCCCATGGACAGAGGAGCCTGGCAAGCCATGGTCATAGGGTCACAGAGAGTCAGTCATGACTTTAGCAACTAAGCATGCACGCATGCATGGAGCTTCCCTCAAAAAATTAAAACAGAACTACCATACAGTCCAGGAATCTCATTTCTGTGCAGTCATCTAAAGAAAGGAAAAGAGGATATTGAAGAGACAGCTGCATTTCCTTGTTTATTGAATCATTGTTCACAGTAGCTAAAATATGGAAACAACCTAAGTGTTTATCCATGGATGAATGGAGGTTGAAAATATGATATATACACAAACAATGGAATTTTATCAAGTTTGAAAAGGAAGGAAATTCTGACATTTGTGACAACACAAATGAACCTGAAGGACATTATGCTAAGTAAAATAAGCCAAACAAAGACAAACAGGATCTCACTTATGTGTTTTATTTAAAATTATCAAACTCATAGAAGACAGTAGAATGTTGCTGACAAGGTATAAAGTGAAAGTGAAAGTGGCTTAGTCATGTCCACTCTTTGCAACCCCATGGACTCCAGGCCAGAATACTGGAGTGGGTAGCCGTTCCCTTCTCCAGGGGATCTTCCCAACCCAGGGATCAAACCCAAGTCTCCTGCATTGCAGGTGGATTCTTTACCAGCTGAGCCACAAGAGAAGCCACAAGGTTTAAGGGCTAGGGAAAATAGACAGGTATTGATCAAAGGGTACAAAGTTTGCTGTATACAAGATGAGTGAGTCTTGGAGATCTGATACACAACACAGTAATATAATCAACAATATGAATCTGCCTGCCAATGCAGGAGACGCAGGACATGCAGGTTAGATTCCTGTTAGGAACATCCCCTGGAGTAGGAAATGGCAACCCACTCCAGTATTCTTGCTGGGAAAACTCCGTGGTCAGAGGAGCTTGTTGGGCTGAAGTTGATAGAGTCACAAAGAGTAAGAGATAACTGAGCGCGCGCGCGCGCACACACACACACACACACACACACACACACACTAGTGTATGCGTGAACTTTGCTAGGAGGACAGATAATGTGTTCTCATTACAAACACACAAAAATCTAACTGTATAAGATGATGGATATGTTAATTAGCTTGATTGTGCTGATCACTTCACAATGTATACATATGTCAAAACATCAAGATACACACCTTGAACATATATAAATTTTCTTGTCAGATTATACATCAGCAGAGCTGGAACAAAAGCACTACTACATTCCTGGAAGAATGACACCTATTACTGCTGCCCTCAAAGACCTAATTCAGGATTCAGAGTTGGTAGTGCCATCTTATTTCATTAAATTCTTGAGTTTTGTCCTCAACAAGCAAACACCTAGATGCTAGAAGATTGGAGTGGATTACTATAAAGTTAACAAAGAAATGGCCCTAATTATACCTGCTCTGCAAAATGTGGTATTCTTTTTTCCTAAAGCAGATTGAAAAAGTATTGGGTCTTCACAGAAGAACTGTACAAAAAAGGTCTAAATGATTGGGGTAACCACGATGGTGTGGTCACTCACCTAGAGCCAGACATCTTAGAGTGTGAAGTATAGTGGACCTTAGGAAGCATTACTACTAAAAAAAAAGCCAGTGGAGTTGATGGAATTCTAGCTGAGCTATTTTCTAATCCTAAAAGAATATGCTGTTAAAATGCTTCACTTAATACACCAGGAAATTTGGAAAACTCAGCAGTGACCACAGAACTGGAAAAGGTTAGCTTTCATATAAATCCCAAAGAAGGGCAATGCCAAAGAATGTTCAAATTACCACACAATTACACTCATTTCACAAATTAGCAAGGTAATGCTCAAAATCCTTCAAGTTAGGCTTCAATAGTACATGAACAGAGAACATTCAGATGTACAAGCTGGATTTAGAAAAGGAAGAGGAACCAGAAATCAAATTGTCAATATCCATTGGATCATAGAAAAAGCAAGGGCGTTTCAGGAAAAAATTTACCTCTGCTTTCTTGACTACACAAAAGGCTTTGACTATGGATGATAAGAAACTCCAGAAAATTCTTAGAGATGGGAATACCAGACCACCTTACATGTCTGCTGAGAAACCTGTATGCAGGTCAAGAAGCAACAGTTAGAACCGGATGTGGAAAAATGGACTTATTCAAAATTGGGAAGGAATATGTCAGAGTTGTATATTATCATTCTACTTATTTAACTTTGTAGAGTATATCATGTGAGATGCTGGGTTGGAAAAATCACAAGTTAGAATCAAGATTCTAATCCAAAATCACTGCAGATGGTGAATGCAGCCATGCAATTAAGATGCTTGCTCCTTGGAAGAAAAGCTATGACCAACCTAGACAGCATGTTAAAAAGCAGAGACATTACTCTGCCAACAAAGGTCCATCTAGAAAAAGCTACAATTTTTCCAGTAGTCATGGATGGATGTGAGAGTTGGACCATAAAGAAAGCTGAGAGCCAAAGAATTGATGCTTTTGAGCTGTGATGTTGGGGAAGACTCTTGAGAGTCCCTTGGACAGCAAAGAGATCCAACCAGTCCATCCAAAAGGAAATCAGTCCTGAATACTCATTGGAAGGACTGATGCTGAGGCTGAAACTCCAATACTTTGTTCACCTAATGTGAAGAACTGACTCATTGAAAAAGACCCTGATACTGGCAAAGGTTGAAGGCAGGAGGTAAAGGGTTTGACAGAGGATGAGATGGTTGGATGGCATCACTGACTTGATGGACATGAGTTTGAGGAAGCTCCAGGAGTTGGTGATGGACAGGGAGGCCTGGCGTGCTGCAGTCCATGGTGTCACAAAGAGTCAGACATGACTGAGCGACTGAACTGAACTGAACTGAGAATGAAGATTTCTGGGAGAAATATCAATAACCTCAGATACGCAAATGATGCCACTCTAACAACAGAAAGTGAAGAGAAACTAAAGAGCTTCTTGATAAAGATGAAAGAGAAGAGTGAAAAAGCTGGCTTAAAGAAGAGAGTGAAAAGGCTGGCTTAAAACTCAACATTTAAAAAACAAAGATCATGGCATCTGGTCCCATCACTTCTTGGCAAATAGATGAGGAAAAAATGGAAACAGTGACAGATTTTATTTTGGGGGGGTTCCAAAGTCTTTGCAGATGGTGACTGCAGCCATGAAATTAAAACACATTTGTTCTTTGGAAGAAAAGCTATGACAAACCTAGACAGCATATTAAAAAGCAGAAACATCACTGCTAACAAAGTTCCATATAGCCAAAGCTATGGTTTTTCCAGTAGTCATGTATGGATATGAGAGTTGGACCATAAAGAAGGCTGAACACTGAAGAATTGATGCTTTTGAACTGTGGTGCTGGAGAAGACTCTTGAGAGTTCCTTGGACAGCAAGGAGATCAAACAAGTCAATTCTAAAGGAAATCAACCCTGGATGCTCATTGGAAAGACTGATGCTGCAGCTGAAGCTCCAACATTTTGGGACCTGGTGTGGAGAGTTGACTCATTTGAAAAGACCCTGATGCTGGGAAAGATTGAGGGCAAGGGGAGAAGGGGGTGACAGAGAATGAGATGGTTCGATGCCACCATCAACTGAATGGACATGACTGTGAGAAAACCCTTGGAAATAATGAAGGATAGGGAAGCCTGGCGTGCTGCAGTCTATGGGGTCGCAAATAGTTGGACATGACTGAATGACTGAAAAACAACATTGCAGGTGGCCATTGAGTGGTGAGATCATTCTTTTCTATTCCAATCAAGACAGAAGGTTAGAAGCATTACTCATTCATGTGTGATCAACAACAATTTATACTTTTATATTTTTGTCTCATTTTTTTCTTTTGGGTTCCAAAGTCATTGCAGTTGGTGACTGCAGCCATGAAATTAGAAGACACTTGCTTCTTGGAAGGAAAGCTATGGCAAACCTAGACAGCATATTAAAAGCAGAGACATCACTTTGCTGACAAAGGTCAAAGCTATGGTTTTACAGCAATCATGAATGGATATGAAAATTGGACCCTAAAGAAGGCAGAGTGCCAAAGAATTGATTCTGTCGAATTATGGTGTCGGAGATGACTATCGAAAGTCCCTTGGACAGCAAAGGAGATCAAAACAGCTAATCCTAAAGGAAAAAATCCCTGAATATTCATTGGAAGAACTTATTCTGAAGCTTAAGCTCCAATATTCTTCACCACCTGATGTGAAGAGTCGACTCATTGGGAAAGACCTTGATGCTGGGAAAGACTGAAGGCAAAAGGAGAAGAGGGCAGCTGAAGATGAGATGGTTGGATAACATCACCAATTCAATGGACATGAACTTGGGCAAACTCTGGGAGATAGTGAGGGATGGGGAGGCCTGTTGTGCTGCAGTCTATGATGTTGCAACAAGTGGGACATGACTTAATGACTGAAAAAAACCAGTTCATATTTTATCCATGTCTGTCTTTATTGTCTTTATCCATGCCTATCCTTATTGAATCTGAGAATATTCTAGGTCTTTTGACTTCAATCCATAGTGCTAAATCATTTGATTTTAATTAGTTTCTTTGGCTATTTACTCCTCTGAGTATCTTGATCACCCTGCATTCAAAACTGGTTTTTATAGCCGCAATTCTAGTTGAACCAGTGGAGACCCTCATGTGGGGTATTCAGGTATCCAGAAAGATATTAACCTTTATTTGAGCCAGTTGATGGTCTTCAAACATTGCATATAAAAAAAGTGTTTTCTTCAATTGAGACTTTCTGATTTTAATAGAATCAACACTTTGATTACCTTAGCATTGCTCTTGAGATAGACAGCAAAAGCACACACTCTTAATTTTATTTAAAAGGGCCTTCATGTTCTGTCCTCTGTGTTCCCTTTCTTAAATCACTCCCTCCCTCTCTCTTATCTCAAAATGGCCCTCCTTCTTCATTTAGCAATCCAATTACAATGGCTTTGTCTCAATAATCAAATGCACCACAAAACACCAGTCAGTGGGCAGTATGTTGTGGAATGCATCCCTCATTATTTTTTTAAAACATATATCCAGTTGTGATGACAGTATAACTTTTATTTTTAAAATCTATATTAGCTTTAATATTTCAGGTAACACTGGATATATGTAAATTCAAATATCTGGAAGAGATAAAGTTTATAACAATGATACATCGTTGCTTATTGAAGAAGTAAATACTTATTTCTTACCGTGGGACCAACCCCAGTCAGTAGAGGGTTTCTGAAGTCTTCACTGAAAACAAAACTGTGAAAACTCTGAGGTATGAAAGAGGTTGTAGACTCATGTTCTTCAATCATATTTTTATATATTTGTGTTTGAGGTCGGGCTAGGCCTTTCAGTATTATATAAAATCCATCATTTCCAATCACTGAAAAAAAAAACAAAACCAAACAAGATATACTATAGACCTTATTTTAAAGGTGCTTTGATGTACAAGTATCTACAATACATATTACAATTGCTTCCGTTTTAGCAGATTTCTTTTTATTTATTCATTGACAGTGACTTTAATGTAGCACTTAGGCATCACAAAAATTTAGACAAATAACAAAAATAACAAAGATATCTACACTTAGAGTACTATTTGCTGACAGCTATTTAGAGTAATCAGTCCCCTTATGGAACTGATAAATTCTAGGAAAGAATCATGGTGACATATCAAGATTAATAGATTTAAGAAAAAATAAGGAGAAAAGTGCCAGAAAAGCCCTTGAACCTTTTAAAATGTTTCTGTCCCCTTCAAAAACGCCATTCTTTTTGTGTTATATAAGTAGCTTTATGTCTTTATCTTTGCTCTAGGCAGGATGATGATCACTCATAGAACTGAGTAAGAGTATACTATGAAAAGAGAAATGGACCATTACTAGGAAAAAGTTCTGATATTTTTTTCAGTATTTCTTCTATTCCATTTTGTAACCCTCCACAATCCATCACCCAACCCCACTTCCTAAAGTTCAAATATATGCCTGAAGGTCTGGAAGACTCATTCACTTGTGAAGGTTTTGAATGAAGCACAAATCAGTTTTACTTTTTCTGAAGCCCATCACTTTGGAGAAGCAGATCATGGGAACTGGATGATGTTGCTCCTTTTCTTTGTCATTTGCATTACATTGCTCCAAAGGAGTAAATTATTCAAGTGTGGTGCTTTTCTTACCATTTCTTTATTAACTTGTAAATAAAAACTTTACAAGTTGATTTTAATGGATACCTGCATTTCTTTCTTTTTATGCCCTGTGACATGTCACGTGCTTGCCTTCTCTGCCTTTGTCTAAACTGAGTCCTTAATGGGGGGCTCTTTTGTACACCACCTGTACATCAGTTCAGTTCACTTCAGTTCAGTCACTCAGTCGTGTCCAACTCTTTGTGACCCCATGAACTGCAGCATGCTAGGCCTCCCTGTCCATCACCAACTCCTGAAGTGCACCCAAACCCATGTCCATCGAGTCGATGATGCCATCCAGCCATCTCATCCTCTGTCGTCCCCTTCTCCTCCTGCCCCTAGTCTTTCCCAGCATTGGGGTCTTTTCCAATGAGTCAGCTCTTTGCATCAGGTGGCCAAAGTATTGGAGTTTCAACTTCAACATCAGTCTTTCCAATGAACACCCAGGACTGATCTCCTTTAGGATGGACTGGTTGGATCTCCTTGCAGTCCAAGGGACTCTCAAGAGTCTTCTCCAACACCACAGTTCAAAAGCATCAATTCTTCTGCACTCAGCTTTCTTTATAGTCCAACTCTCACATCCATACATGACTACTGGAAAAACCATAGCCTTGACTAGACAGACCTTTGTTGACAAAGTAATGTCTCTGCTTTTTAATGCGTTGTCTAGGTTGGTCATAACTTTCCTTCCAAGGAGTAAGCATCTTTTGATTTCATGGCTACAATCACCATTTGCAGTGATTTTGGAGCCCAAAAAAATAAAGTCAGCCACTGTTTCCATTGTTTCCCCATCTATTTGCCATGAAGTGATGGGACCAGATATCATGATCTTAGTTTTCTAAATGTTGAGCTTGAAGCCATCTTTACATGGTGACTATAAAATAGTGATTTTTCTTTTTGTCTTCACTAAAGCAAACATTGTGTTTCTTTCGATGCCTAAGCTTAAAATAGATACTTCCTAGATAGCTCAATATCATTTCTTATTAAACATCTAATCTGTATGGCAAAGGCACTGCAGAAATATTGCTTTAAAAAAATGCTTATGTTTTATTTTTGGCTCTGCTGAGTCTTTATTGTGGCCCATAGGTTCAACATTCAGAAAACTAAGATCATGGCATCTGGTCCCATCACCTCATGGGAAATAGAAACAATGAAAACAGTGACAGACTTGATTTTTGGGGGGCTCCAAAATCACTGCAGATGGTGACTGCAGTCATGAAATTAAAAGATGCTTGCTCCTTGGAAGAAAAGTTATGACCAACCTAGACAGCATATTAAAAAGCAGAGACATTGCTTTGCCAACAAAGGTCCGTCTAGTCAAGGCTATGGTTTTTCCAGTGGTCATGTATGGATGTGAGAGTTGGACTATAAAGAAAGCTGAGTGCAGAAGAATTGATGCTTTTGAACTGTGGTGTTGGAGAAGACTCGAGAGTCCCTTGGACTGCAAGGAGATCCAACCAGTCCATCCTAAAGGAGATCAGTGCTGAGTGTTCATTGGAAGGACTGATGTTGAAACTGAAAACTCCAGTACTTTGGCCACCTCATGTGAAGAACTGACTCATTTGAAAAGACCCTGATGCTGGGAAAGATTGAAGGCAGGAGGAGAAGGGAACAACAGAGGATGAGATGGCTGGATGGCATCACCGACTCAGTGGACATGAGTTTGAGTAAACCCTGGGAGTTGGTGATGGACAGGGAGACCTGGCGTGCTGTCGCAAAGAGTCAGACATGACTGAGTGACTGAAGTGAACTGAGCAGGTTCTTTGTTTCGATGAATTCTCGTGTTGTAGAACACGGGCACTGTGGTGTGTGGGCTTCAGCAGTTGTGGCGTAAGGGTTTCAGTGTTTGCATTAGGTAAGCTTTGCTGTCTTGTGGCTTCCTGAAGCAGGGTTCAAACCCATGTCCCCTGCATTTGCAGGCAGATTCGTAACCAGTGAACCACCAGGGACGTCTGAAACATTGGTTTTTAATAGCTCTCATGTGGGCTGTATAAGAATAAACACCTTGCATTTCCCAGAGATGCTTAACTGTGTGGTCGCATGATCACTCTGATTAATGAAACTGAGAGGATTTTTGCTTTCCAAATATGCACATCATCCCTTTTTCCATGCTAGAATGGGTGTAGGATATCTGAGCTGAGGAAAATGCAAGGAGAATCTCAGAGGCCTCACCTCATGCCTTTAAACTACTGTCCTGTGACTTCTCATTATGCACATAAATAAAAATAAACCTGAAAAATGTTATAAACTAATGTCCTCTAGTTCTTTGTTACTCACAGCTGAACACAATTTCTGTGTGAATATTGTTGGAATTTCACTGAACTCTATTCATAAAACATGTTCACCTTACTGATGAATGTCATTTTTCAGTTCCTCTGGAGGAAATTTTCCTTTTCCTTTAGCCTTGGCCCAGTGACAGTGAATCTAACTAAATAAATTCTGCCTGCAATGCATTAATTTTTATATTTACATTTAAAAAACTATCTATGACATTAAGGATGCCTTAAGAGTTTAAGTAATCTAAGGAATTTGGTTGTGTCTTACTCTCTGTGAGCCCATGGGCTGCAGCCCACCAGGCTCCTCTGCCCTGGGCAAAGAATATTGTAGTGGGGTGCCATTTCCTCCTCCAGGCAGGGGGTCTTCCTGACTCAGGGATCAAACTCAGGTCTCCCGCATTACAGGAAGATTCTTTACCATCTGAGCCACCAAGGAAGACCAGCTAAGGAGTTTAAGTAATATAGGGTTTTGTGATCCATGGAAAATATTTTTGGTCAGAACATATCGCATTAGTACCCAAATTATACTTATTTTAAAAAACAGTCAAATAAAGCCATTCTGGAAGCTGTAACTCCATTTATGTAAAAGATGATGGCTGTATTTGAAATGGCAAAGAGGGGCTCTATTTTAAAAGAAAATGTTTTATTAGTATTAGGTAGATATGATTTTCTCTTTTTATTGAGGTATAGCTGATGTGCAATATTATGTAAGTTTCAGATATACAACCTAGTGACTGATTTTTTAAAGGTTATATTCCATTTCTATTTACTATAAAACATGGTTATATTCCAGGAGAAGAAAATGGCACCCTACTCCAGCCCTCTTGCCTGGAAAATCCCATGGATGGAGAAGCCTGGCAGGCCATGGTCCATGGAGTCGCAGAGAGTCGGACACGACCGAACTGACAGAGCATGTGTGGTTAGAGTCCATGTATTGTACTGACTATAAATCCTGGTAGCTTATTTATTTTATACAAGGTAGTTTGTACTTCTTAATCCCCTACCCCATCTTATCTTACCCCTCGCTTCTTTTTAATCTCCACTAGTAGCCACCAGTTTGTTCTCTATGCATGTGAGCCTGTTTCTTTTTGTTAGAGTCCCTAGTTTGTTTTATTTTTTTAGATTTCACATATAGGTGATATCATATAATTGTCTTTCCAACTCTGACTTATTTCACTCAACATAATAACCTCTAAGTTTATCCATGTTGCTACAAATGGAAAAATATTATTTTTATGACTGAATAGTTATTCCATCTTCTTTATTCATTTATCTGTAGATGGACATTTGTGTTTCTTCCATATTTTGGCAGTTGTAAATAACGTTGCTATGAATACTGGGTGCATGTTCAAATTAGTGTTTTCAAATGAGTGTTTTTGGTGTTTTTCTTTTTGGAAGAAAACCCAAAAATGGGACTGCTGGGTCTTATACTAGTATTTTGAGAACCTTCCATACTGTTTTCCACAGTGACTGCACCATTGTGGATCCTTGCTAACAGCTTATAAAGGTTTCCTTTTCTCCATATCCTTGCCAACATTTGTTATTTCTGGTCTTTTTGATGATAGCCATTCTAACAGGTGTAACATAATATCCCACTTTGGTTTTAATTTGCATTCCCTGACAGTGAGATTGCTGGTTTTAGAAAAGGCAGAAGAACCAGAGATCAAATTGCCAACATCTGCTGGATCATCAAAAAAGTAAGAGAGTTCCTAAAAAAACATCTATTTCTGCTTTATTGATTATGACAAAGCCTTTGACTCTGTGGATCATAATAAACTGTGGAAAATTCTTAAAGAGATGGGAATACCAGACCATCTGACTTGTCTCTTAAGAAACCTTGTATGCAGGTCAGGAAGCAACAGAACTGGACATGGAACAACAGACTGGTTCCAAATAGGAAAAGGAGTACATCAAGGCTGTATATTGTAACCCTGCCTGTTTAATGTATATGCGGATTACATCATAAGAAACGCTGGGCTGGAGGAAGCACAAGCTGGAATCAAGATTGCTGGGAGAAACATCAATAACCTCATATATGCAGATGACACCACCCTTATGGCAGAAAGTGAAGAGGAACTAAAAAGCTTCTTAATAAAAGTGAAGGAGGAGAGTGAAAAAGTTGGCTTAATGCTCAACATTCAGAAAACAAAGATCATGGCATCTGCTCCCATCACTTCATGGGAAATAGATGGGCAAACAGTGGAAACAGTGTCAGACTTTATTTTGGGGGGCTCCAAAATCACTGCAGATGGTGACTGCAGCCATGAAATTAAAAGACGCTTACTCCTTGGAAGAAAAGTTATGACCAACCCAGATAGCATATTTAAAAGCAGAGACACTGCTTTGCCAACAAAGGTCCGTCTCGTCAAGGCTATGGTTTTTGAGTAGTCATGTGTGGATGTGAGAGTTGGACTGTGAAGACAGCTGAGCACCGAAGAACTGTTGCTTTTGAACTGTGATGTTGGAAAAGACTCTTGAGAGTCCCTTGGACTGCAAGGAGATCCAACCAGTTCATCCTAAAGGAGATCAGTGGTGTGGGTGTTCATTGGAAGGACTGGATGTTGAGGCTGAAACTCCAATACTTTGGCCACCTCATGCAAAGAACTGACTCATTGGAAAAGATCCTGATGTTGGGAAGGATTGGGGGTGGGAGGAGGGGATGACAGAGGATAAGATGGTTGGATGGCATCACTGACTCAATAGACATGGGTTTGGGTGCACTCCAGGAGTTGGTGATGGACAGGGAGGCCTGGCATGCTGCTATTCATGGGGTTACAAGGAGACAGATACGACTGAGAGACTGAACTGAATTGACAGTGAGATTGAGCATCTTTTCCTGTGCCTGTTGACCATTTGTATGTATTCTTTGAAAAATATCTATTCAGCTCATTTTTAACCAAGTTGATTGTGTTTTCAATGTTGAGCTGTATGAGTTGTTTAAATATTTTGTATATTAACTCCATTTATATAGAAGTCACATTACTTGCAAAATTTTTTTCCCATTAAGTAAGTTGTCTTTTTGTCAATGGCTTCCTCTTCTGTGCAAAAGCTTTTAAATTTAATTTAGGTTCCATTTGTTTATATTTACTTTATTTCCTCTGCTTTAGGAAGCACACTGAAAAAATATTGCTACAATTTATATCAAAGACTGTTTGGCTTATGTGTTCTCTTTTAGGAGTTTAATGGCTTCCAGTCTTACCTTTAGGTCTTTAGGTAGATACCATTTTAAATGATTTACTAAGTACTAATAATTTTTTCTTTTCAAAATAAGATACTGTAGATGGATCAAGTACTGGTTTAGGGGGTCTGGATTCAGTCCCATTTTTGCATCCATTATGTATTCTTGGGAGAATCATATACCACTCATTTTCCAATTCAGAAATTGTCATGCTAAGTCAAATTATCTACATATATTATATTTTTTAATTTTTCCAATATTCAGAAAAATAATATATTTTATGTTGCTGAAATTACTATTCAAGTTTAAATAAATTAGAATTTCAAAACTATATAAATAACCAAATTTTACCAATAAAAAGGTTACTTTAAAGAATTTTGGATAGCTTTAATAAACTTTTAGAAATATAGATGAAAAAGACTTACCTAATTACAATATTTAAATTAGTCAACAATACTTAAAGTCCCATATTAAATTTCCAGAAACTTTTTTCAATGTTTATCTGCATTTCAAGGTTCCAGTTTCATTTCTACCTTCCTCTCACCCAAGAGGATCCCCAGGCAGTATTGTGGTAGAGATCCACCTGCCAAGGCAGGAGACATGAGAGACGCAGGTTTGATCCCGGGGTTGGGCAGATCCCCTGGAGAAGGAAATGGCAACCCACTACAGTATTCTCGCCTGGAAAATTCCATGGACAGAGGAACCTGGTTCTCAAAAGAGTCGGATATAACTAAGCATACATGCACACCCTATCCAAGAGACATTTGTGAGGTTTTGAGAAAATTAATGCAACTTTCAAGGATGAATCTTTATGACCCATGGAGAACACCTTAGTTGCAGTGAAAGCACATGTACACTTTAGAATCGATATACATTCTTCAAGGCCACACTTGCCTTTAAGAGAGCCATAGTCTTTACAGTAAGGTTAAATATTTTATTACTTCTATTGTAAGAGCATATTGTTCAAATTATGGTTAATTTATATATGGGAAAGGTGCCCATTAAATTTTTCATGAGATGTAACTACTATGTTTTTATATGCTATGTGAAATTTAAGCCACTACAGAAAATAAAGTCTATGCACGCTAAGATATGTTTAAGGTTTAGTAATCTAAACATATTTTTCAGCATTAAAAATAAATACAATATTTTACAATGAGGAGCTATGGAGTTTTTGAGATATAACCTCATAGAAAGTAAGACTAAAAGAGAATAAATGAAAAGAAATAGCAGAGAAATAACATTAAGACCTAGTGGACTTCAGGCAAAGAAAAGAGCAAAATTGACATATATAGAGAGAGAGACAAAAATCCCTATATCAATAATTTCATAGGAATGTTGCAATGTTAATTTAAAGGTAGATATTAATAAAACTTTTATCTATGATCCAATTTCATATTAGCTATTACATTGGATTCTCTTCTAAGCTAATTTTCTTAGCTTTCTGGACTTTAGTTTGCCAGTCTTAAATGCCCTCTGCCCAGGCCATAAAACGAGATCCAGTGGGAAAATCATGGGATCAACTAAATTAAGTAAACTATATTTATATAGCATATAGAGTTTACCATATGTACTATATATATATATATATATATATATATATAAAGTATTTTATAGTAGCATAAATAATCTTTATATATAATGATCTTAATATAGTAATCATGTTTTTAGTACCATTTTCACTTAAACTAGAAATATGTATGTGTATTACTCAGTACTTGAAATCAAGAAATTGCTGCTCTTGTTAATATTTTATTGTTTAAGAAAACAATTCACGAGAGGCTAAGTGAGTAGCTCTAAGCTTAGGAAGCTGCCTTAAATGATGAAACTCCAAAATATCCTATGACCAGAAAAGAGACCAGAAGGTGCAAACAGCTGTGCAGAATTACAAGAAAGAAAGCAAAGCCTTAGCGGCAGATTGAAAGTCAGCAGCCTGGTGACGAGAGGTTACTGGGGGAATACTTTAAATAACAGCAGAGGGAGGGAAGTGCACACGTGAATAAAGAAAAGGGAAAAAGAAAGACACCTGCTTGGACCTGTTTTGTTTGTTTGTTTTTTTTAGAGTTGGATAAACAAAGAGATTTACAAAGGTCACATATTTAATGAGTTGACTGCTTTGATAGTGAAATACAAGTGAGTTGCCAGAATTAGATGTCTTAAAAACTCAAGAGAAGGGTTGTAACACACGTAGGTGTAAAGACAGATAGTAAAAATGTTTGATGTGTTTAAAAATATGCACTATTGAAATGAATTGCAAAGTCTTATTTAACATAAATCTTCACATTTGAAAGTTGGTCTTTGTTAAGGAATGAAAGTTCATATTTTATCAGTTTATCACACAAGTCATTACAATACCTGGAGAATACAGTATTTGCTTCTAATTTTAGTTTTAAAAGCTTTCAGAAAAAACTAATAACTACTTACAAACACTAGCACAGAAATATACATTCATTGTGGAGAATTCAACACAAAATATATGTAGAATGAAAGAGTTAACTCTTCCTTTTCACTGGACTTCGATTCCTTTCCTCTCCCTACATAAAGGTAATATGTTTTTAAATGTTTGCAGTATCTTTCTGAATCTACTTCTATGTAGTTTTTACTGTGTATTTTACGTGAATATATATATATACACATACAATTTTAAGTTTTATACAATGGTTTCATACTATTTATATAGTTTGGCATTTGTTCTGTTTTTATTTATTGTCCTTCATAAATTCTAAGTCAGTGTATATAATCTACCTCATTCTTTTTAATCTCTGCCTAGACTTCCATAGAATAAATGTATCAAAATATATTCTATCTTCTATTAAAGGATATTTAGGTATCTTCCATATTTTTTTACCATAACAAGTAAGATTTTAGAGATTTATGATAGAACAAATTAAATTTTAATTATTACCCTCAAGCTAATGGCAAAACAACATTGAACGTTTCTTCTTTTTTTCCCTTTCAAAATCATTTATCCTCTGCAAATTCCTACAATTTAACTTTCATTGTCTGATGTCAGATCCAAAGAAACTAACTATAGGACTGTAGGAGGAAAGCTTTCAAAATATGTAAATCTTTTCAATAGGCAGACATGCTACAAAATTCCAGTTTCGTTTTAAATATTACGATCCTGATGGACCATTTTATTAATAGAGTGGCATAGTGGACAGAGAATAAATTTAGCATTAAGGCTAAATTTTATTTGAAAGTAGTTCTAATCAGGAATACTATGCATGATATTTTGTGCCTTAGGGTCCTTGTCTGAGGAGAATAATAACAATATCACTTTCATTTGATACTGGGGGGAATAAACAAGGCATATTCATTACCCAAAGGATGAATTAAATAAATTTAGTGTCTCTTCTCTAACTGTCGCTGTTCAGTTGCTAAGTGGTGTCCAACTCTTTGCCACCCCAAGACTGCATTACCCCAGCCTTCCCGTTCATCACCATCTCCCGGAGTTTGCTCAAACTCATTTCCATTGAGTCAGTGATGATATCCAGTGATCTCATCCTCTGTCCCTCCCTTCTCCTGTCCTCAATCTTTCCCAGTCTCAGGGTGTTTTCCAATGACTTGGCTCTTTGCATCAAGTGGCCTAAATATTGGAGCTTCAGCTTCAGCATCAGTCTCTTCAATGGATATTCAGGGTTCATTTCTTTCAGGATTGATGGGTTTGAACTTCTTGCTGTCCAAGGGCCTTGCAAGCATCTTCTCCAGCAATACAGTTGAAAGCATCAATTCTTTTTTCACCCACCCTTCTGTAAGGGCCAACACTCTCATCTGCACATGACTATTGGAAAAACAATAGCTTTAACCATGCAGACTTTTGTCAACAAATTGATGTCTCTGCTTTTTAATATGCAGTCTAGGTTTGTCAGAGCTTTTCTTCCAAGGAGCCAGCATCTTTTAATTGCAGCTGGTGGCTGCAATCACCATCTGCAGTGATTTTGGGGTCCAAGAATATAAAATATGCACTGCTTCCATTTTTTCCCCATCTATTAGCCATGAAATGATGGAACCAGATGCCATGATCTTAGGTTTTTGAATGTTTAGTTTTAAGCCAGCTTTTGCACTTTCCTCTTTCACATTCATCAAGAGGCTCTTTAGTTCCTCTTCACTTTCTGTCATTAGAATAGTATCATCTGCATATCTGAGATTATTGATATTTCTCCTGGAAATCTTGATTGCAGTTTTTGATTCATTCAGCCCAACATTTCACATGATGCACTCTACATATAAGTAAAGTAAGCAGGGTGACAAAATACAGCCTTGACATATTCCTTTCCCAATTTGGAACCAGTCCATTGTTCCATGTCTGGTTCTAACTGTTGCATCTCGACCTGCATACAGGTTTCTCAGGAGGCAGGTAAGATGGTCTGAGATTTCCATCTCTTGAAGAATTTTCCACAGTTTGTTATGATCCACGCAGTCAAAGGCTGTACTGTGTCAATGAAGCAGCAGTAAATGTTTCCCCGGATTTTTTTTTTTTTTTTTATGTTGGCAATTTGGTTTCTGATTCCTCTGCCTTTCTAAATCCAGCTTGAATGTCTGGAAGTTCTCGGTTCATGTACGGTTGAAGCCTAGCTTGAAGGATTTTGAGCATTACTTTGCTAGTGTGCAAAGTGAGCACAATTGTGTGGTAGTTTGAACATTCTTTGGCATTGCCTTCCTTTAGGATTGGAATGGAAACTGACCTTTTCCAGTCCTGTGGCCACTGCTGATTTCCAAATGTTCTGGCATATTGAGTGCAGCAACACCATTTTTAACAGTATCATCTTTTAGGATTTGAAATAGCTCAGCTGGAATTCCATCATCTCCACTAGCTTTGTTCAGAGTGGTGCTTCCTAAGGCCCACTTGACTTCACACTCCAGGTGTCTGGCTCTAGGTGAGTGATCACACCGCCATGGATATCCACGCCATCAAGACCTTTTCCCTACAATTCTTCCATGTATTTTTGCCACCTCTTCTTAATTTCATCTGTTTCTGTTAGGTTCTTGCCATTTCTACCCTTTTGAGGAAGAGAACATTTGTGTGTGTGTGTGTGTGTGTGTGTGTGTGTGTGTGTGTGTGTGTGTGTTAGTTCTAAAAGTTCTTGTAGGTCTTCAGAGACTTCTGCATGAGTGGTTGGGGCATAGATTTGGATTACTGTGATATAGAATGCTTACCTTGGAAACAAACCGAGATCATTCTGTCACTTTTGAGATTACACCCAAGTACCGCATTTCGGACTCTTGCTGACTATGAGGTTTACTCCACTCCTTCTAAGGGATGCTTTCCTATAGTAGATATGATGGTCATGTGAATTAAATTCTCCCATTCCCATCCGTTTTAGTTCACTGAGCCCTAAAATGTCAGTGTTCACTCTTGCCATCTCCTGTTTGACCACATCCAGTTTACCTTGATTTATTCAATATTGTTCTTTTAGCACTGTTGTTTACTTTAATGCATCCACAAATGGGTGTCATTTCTGCTTTGGGTCTGCCTCTTCATTCTTTCTGTAGCTATTTCTCTGCTATTCCCCAATAGCATACTGGACACCTACTGACCTGGGAGGCTCATTTTTCAGGGTCATGTGTTTTTGCCTTTTCATAATTTTCTAGTAGGTATTAAGCAAATGCAAAAGAATAATGTTTAACTCTGTTGGTTTAGGTGTGTGTGTGTGACTCTGAGTGTGTGTTTATTTATATGCCACCACCCCAAAATATTAACATATAAAATGCTTCTGCTAATGCATCCATTATATCCCTTGTCAAGGCACTAGAAATTAAAATGGGAAACTTAACCAAAATTTGTCTGAAGTTGTTTTTTTTTTTCCCCCTCAATATCTGGATCAGTCAAGTAAGTACTTTGACTACTTACTGTCTTAACTATGAAAATCAATGCTACATTGGCAGCAAATGTGTGTGTCAATGAATGGTTTTCAAAGTGTGGTTCCCAGACCAGCAGAAACCCCTGGAATGTTATTGGAAATGCAAATTAAGCTTCATCCTAAATCTACTGAATCAGAAAACTTAGGTGCTGAGCACAGCAACACATTTCAGTGAGTCCTGAGGGATTCTGATCCATGTTCAAAACGGAGAAGCATCACTGTATACCTTTAAAGTCTAATTACCAAAATGTGAAGTGTTATTTGTTTCACTATTTATACCTTTACAAATGATGTATACACAAACAGTACATTCTAGCATATCAAGTGAAATTAAGATTATTATGACAGAAAACTCAAAATAGTGATACACGTTTTGTCTTGCCAAATTTTGCTCCAGATTAGTCAGTTTACCTGTGCTGCCTTTTATCCAGGTTTCAGAAATGACATTCTTACTAAGTATTTTAAGATGCTCATCAAGTAGTTGAGAGGTTAAATCTGGAATTGTTTTCAGCATCTTCCACACAATGTTGTGTTCAGATGGAGTCCTATGAATGGGCCTTAAAATAAAAAAGATTGCATATTAAGAGATTATAGCATAAATACAAAGAAACAGAGCAAAAAATCCTTGATTTTTGAATTTCCAAATTTGGTTATTCTTGTTTTTAAAATGGTTGCTCAAGAATAAGTGATAGTGTTTTCTTTTGTCTTAATAATATTTTAGACATATGTGTCTCCTTTCAAGATATGTGTTCTCCTTTCAAGATAAAGATGCAGCTCCATGAAACTTTACTTTAGGGTATTAAAGTTTAATTTACATATTTATGTAAATTTACATATTTAATAGAAAACACAGTGCCTTCAGTTTTAAGATTATATCTCTCATTATTAGTTATTATAATAACAATACCTTTTTAGACAGTAAAATGATTGATGTTTTAGCTATTATTTATTCTGTATTTTTAAAATACTATTACAATCACAGCAAATGAATCTGTAATTTAACATTTGAGAATATAAACGTTAACTTGAAAGATGCATGTGTAATTTTAAATAAAACAGTTATCCTATGATAGATGATATTTATTTACTTTTCATTCAGTTCACTTGCTCAGTCATATCCAACTCTTTCCAACCCCATGGACTCCAGCACTCCAGGCTTCCCTGTCCTTTATTGTCTCCCTGAGTTTGCTCAAATTCACATTCATTGAGTCAATGATACCATCCAACCATTTCATCCTCTATCACCCCCTTCTCCTCCTGCCTTCAATCTTTCCCAGCATCAGGGTCTTTTCCAATGAGTCACTTCTTTGCATCAGGTGGTCAAAGTATTGGAGCTTCAGCTTCAGCATAAGTCCTTCCAATGAATATTCAGGACTGATTTCCTTTAAGATTGACTGGTTTGATCTCCTTACAGTCCAAGGGACTCTCAAGAGTCTTCTCCAACACAACAGTTCAAAAGCATTAATTCTTCACTGCTCAGCTTTCCTTATAGTCCAACTCTCACATCCACACATGACTACTGGAAAAGCCACAGCTTTGACTCTACCTTTTTAAGTAAAGCAATGTCTCTGCTTTTTACTATATTGTTTAGATTTGTCATAGCTTTTCTTCCAAGGGGCAAGCGTCATTTAATTTCATGGTTGCAGTCACCATCTGCAGTGATTTTGGAGCCAAAGAAAATAAAGTCTGTCACTGTTTCCATTGTTTCACCATCTATTTGCCATGAAATGATGGGACTGGATGCCATGATCTTCATTTGTTGAATGTTGAGTCTTAAGCCAGTTTTTTCACTCTCCTTTTTCATTTTCATCAAGAGGCTTTTTTGTTCTTCTTCACTTCTGCCAAAGGGTGGTGTCATCTGCATATCTGAGGTTATTGATATTTCTCCCGGCAATCTTGATTCCACCTTGTGCTTCATCCAGCCCAGCATTTCACATGATGTACTCTGCATATAAGTTAAATAAGCGGGGTGACAATATACAGTCTTTTTGTACTCCTTTACCAATTTTGAACCAGTCTGTTGTTCCATGTCCAATTCTAACTGTTGCTTCTTGACTTGCATACAGATTTCTCAGGAGGCAAGTAAGGTGGTCTGGTATTCCCATCTCTTTAAGAAATATTCTTAAGAAATAGTTTTCAGTTAACTAGCACCCACTTTTAACATCATTTAAAACTGTGTACTTCAGATGCAATAATAATTAGTACTCAGAAATGGCATGATATTATAACCAAATCCTGAAATAAATGTCATTGATTAGCAATCAAACAGAGATGACAAGGAAGTAACATCACAGATTTTAAAAACAGACATAAATTTTTAGTGTTAAAACATTTGATATGGTAATTGCTTGCAATAATTTGAAAGATAGACCAAGCACCTGCATCTTCTCAGATAATACTTGGGAAAAGACAGAAAGTTACTGGGTTTTGTTTGCTCAGAGTTAGTTATATTATAAAAATTCACGCAGCCATGAATTATTACCTGGGTAAAATTGACTAGTTATCAAGCTAATGAAAAGGATTAAAGAAGATTCAGAAATGAACTGTGTAGTTAGATACATATAATAGCCACATCTACCAATACGGATGAGTAGCTTAATGCTTTTCATCAAATTGGAAAGATTTGGCTATTCTCTCTTCAAATAGTCTCTCTTTTATTTGTTCTCTCCCTCTGGGATTCTCATTGTGTTGATTCTGGTATACTTGGTGGTGTCCCATGGGTCTCTGAGGCACTGTTCATCCTTTTCATTCTTATTTTTTCTGTTCTTTTGACTAGATCATCTTACTATGTACATCTTCTTGAAGTTTATCAAACTTTTCTTCTGCCAGAGCTAATCTATTTCTGAACCCTTATAATGAAGTTTTTATTTGCTACTGTACTTTTTAACTCCATAATCTCTATTTGTATCTTTTTTGTAATTTCTTTTATTGATATCTGTGTGGTGAGACATTATTATTCTCATGAGTGGGTGAAAGTGTTAGTCACTCAGTCGTGTCCAACTCTTTGCAATCCTTTGGGCTGTAGACTGCCAGACTCCTCTGTCCATGGAATTCTCCAGGGAAAAATACTGGAGTGAGTTGTGATCTCCTCTTCCAGGGAGTCTTCCCAACCCAGGGAATGAATCCGGGTCTCCTGAATTGCGTGTGGACCCTTTAATGTCTAGGCCACCAGGGTGTGTGCCCTCCGTGTGCGTGCTTAGTCGCTCAGTCATTTCTGACTCTTTGTGATCCCATGGACTGTAGCCCGCCAGGCTCCTCTGTCAATGGGTATTCCCCAGGCAAGAATGCTGGAGTGGGTTGCCGTGCCCTCCTCCAGGGGATCTTCCCAACCCGGGAATTGAACCCAGGTCTCCTGCACTGCAGGCGAATTCTTTACCATCAGAACCATAGTGTCCAGCTAACTCTCTGTTCATTTCACTTATTCATCTAATGCTTATTTGGAGATTTTCTTAAATGCCTGAACCATTAAGTCACCCAGCTTTTACCAATGGGCAGGCTGTTTTCATGTTCTACTTTAATTCATTAGATACAGTTTACTTTATTTCTTTGAACCTCGTCATAATGGTAGATTTAAAATCTTTGTCTACTAAGTCTAACATTTGAAACTTCTAAAGGCATTGTTTGTTCTTGGCTGATTTTTTTTCCCTACAAATGGGAGACACTTTGTTATCTCTTTGCATGTCTCATAATTTTTGTTTAAAATTGAACAGTTTGGATAATGTAGCAGATCTGGAAATAACTTTTGCCCTCCTTCCCAGGGCCAAATAGCAGCAAAGCCTTATGAATGTGGCTTTTCCAGGACACCGCTAGACAAACAGTGTAGCAGTGATCTGGGTGTGGGTTTTTAACGTGCTTCTGAACAGTCTGTCCTTCTAGAAGTTTCAAGGCTGCCAGTTTTTAAGACTATCACAGAACTGGAGATAGAAGGATTAAAATGGGTCAAGATAAAAAGCTACAAACCATGCTGTTTTTCTTGAATAAATGCTCCTCATTTGGTTGCATGCATTTGATTAATTTCAGAGTTCTGAAAAAAAAATTATTTTGGCAGTCTTTGCCAGTATTTCATTGCTTGTATAGAGAAGCAGACATACAGAGGTCCTCAGTTTGCACGTCTAGGAGGCCTGGACTCCGTGCTGAACCTTAAATTCGCTGATGGATAGCAACACCCCTAATTTCCTCCCACAGCACAAAGTCAGCATAGATTTCACTCAATGACAAGCAGTAGGAAGTACATGTGGATCTTGTGGGTGGGACAGTCAAAAACATTCATAAAATCATATTACTAACAGAAGACATTACAAGAAATAAAGTTTAAAAGTCTGGAGGTCATCCCAAAATTATAACTATTAGTTTGATTAAAAAAAAAAAAAAGAATGGGCTTATAATTTACATATTCTAACTGAAAATGCAAAACCATTTCTTATGTTCAAGTAACATAATCTTACTCTGGAAATCCTATTCCTATAAATAGTATTTATATATTCCTACTTTTCAGTTTAATTCTGTCTTTCCTACTCAAACACTCAAGAATTTTCAAATATTTGGAGTATCGTGCTTGGAAAATGTGAAACAAGAGAGGGGCTGTAACTCACCTCCGGGCTCCTATCACCACGTCTGTCTCACTTGGGCTGCCCCCGTGGGCATTTGTCTTTAGGGTGTCTGAGGCTATGCAATGACAAACGATGAAATTCCCCCAACATTTTTCAACGCAGTCTAACACACACCCTGGTGTTTACTATCCTTGAAATATTGTACTAAGGCATTCAGTTCTGAAAATCTGACCTTTGCTTCCTCTCTCTAAACTGGACTTTTTCTCTTTCAACCTCTACATTTCCTGTCTGGAAGGAACTTTTACACACATCATACCCACTCCTTCTTACATCTTCCTGATCCACTCTTAATGTAGAAAAATTTCAGTGAAAGAAACCAGACTAACAAAAAGCAGACATTCATATATTGAGAGAGACTTCAAAAACTATAGTGTTCAAACTAGTACCAATAAATAAGCAAAGCGAAGCGAAGCGAAGTCGCTCAGTCATGTCCGACTCTTTGCAACCCGTGGACTGTAGCTCACCAGGCTCCTCGGTCCAGGGAATTCTCCAGGCAAGAATACTGGAGTGGGTTGCCATTTCCTTCTCCAGGGAACCTTCCCAACCCAGGGATCGAACCCGGGTCTCCTGCATCGCAGGCAGATGCTTTACTGTCTGAGCCACATAAGGAGTCATTTAATACTGTCTTTCTTATCATTATCATCATTACGAATTATCAGGCCACTTACAGTGGTATTAAAAAAAGGTTATTCCCTTTGCATGTTCATTTACTCATTTTTTCTATTTCTAGCCCTAATTCCAGCTGGTGACAAAAAGGAACATCTTAATATATTCCCAGTATTTCAGGCATTGCAGTTGGAAACAAAATAATGATATGATTTCTCTTCCATGCCTTTCTCTCCTGGTGATCATCTCAAACTTCAGAACTTATAAAGAGCCATGACAAGCAGGCCTGTGGCTTCTGATCACCAGCACCTGCGTGCATTGGCGTCTGCTGAATTCTGTTATGTGTGGTCATTGGCATTCACACTATTGTTCTCCAAGCCTTTATTTGTTTCAAGTTATAGGCACACACCATCTATACTGTGTAAATCTCTAGCTAACCTGTTGACTTTTTCACTCTCCACTAATCTATCATCCTTCTTGCTGGTGAGAAGAGAGTTGGATCATTTTAGAAAACATATCTGTGGCTGTGGGAAAGTGTTCAGTGTTCTCTTAAGGTCTCTATACTCCTAACACTAATTTACTTAGATTTGTAGATGAAATGGAGCGTCTGCATTTTTTTTCTTCATAATCTAGCTTTCCTAATAATCCCTAATTTACTAGATTGAAGAGTAAAATAAACAAAAAATTCTTGCACTTGTCTCTTATCAATACGACATCTTCTAGTCAATTTAAATACTGAGATGACATGAAGTTTAACTTCCAACACTGGCAGACTCACGTGGCCTTTTTAAAAAGATTTAGACTCTTTCATAAAAATGCTTGTCTTCCATTGTTACTGCACTCACAACACTTCTCCCCAAGAGGGGATTCAAGTGTATAAGAGGGATTGACTGGGTCCTTGTAGCAGTGGCTGGAAAACCAGTCAGACTCCACGTGCAGAAAGTCTTGCTGAAGAAATATTATAACTTATATTAAAAGACACATAAATAGAGCCATTTAACTTGAGTAAGATGCTTGCCAATAAAATTGTAGTAAATCAGAACATGCAGGTGCAAGTAAATGGAGAGAACGGCGGTGGAAAATGCTATAAGAAGCAATATTTAAACTAAAAGAGAGGTTTACTTCCTTAAGGACACATAATTAAGGATGATTAAAAAGAAATTGAAATACTAAAATATGCTAAGTGAAGAACAAATCATTCTAAGACACAATTACACACACATGCACATAACAACAAAACTTGCAAAATATTTCTTGGAATCAGAATTCAGGAGGAATGCTGATTGCAAGGAAAATTTATCGAGGAAGAGTTGCTAGAAGGCCCATGAAGTTCTCTAAAATTGAAAGCAAACTTCAGAGGGGCTGATTAACTTTTTCTTCTCAGTGATTTATAAACATCAAAGAAAATATCTTTAGGTCCTGTCATAAAACAATTAATTTTTAATTGGAAATGAAGATATTTGTTGGATAGAACTGGTTCATATAGTTAAAGAGCTATCAAATTAAAGAGGGATTGAGATTATTCTGTCAGGCAATTTGAGTAAAAGCTATAAAGAAATCATGTTTTCTAATTAAAAGTAAATTAAAAATATAAAAAACAATGAAACAGATCCTTGGGAATGTATGGAAAAATTCAAATATTTAGCTCCTTATCAAGTCCTCCTGTTTGAGTGCATATTTTCTTTCAATAATGATTAAAAATATCCAACCAAACAAAAAGCATTAGGGAGCTAAGTCTTCTGTACTGTGGGAAACTTGGTATTCCTTCAATATCCCTGAGAATTTGGGGGAAGCTTTCGTTTCCTCAAGTTGCTTATTATTGTTATCCCATTTTCA
This sequence comes from Odocoileus virginianus, assembly GCF_023699985.2. Classification (NCBI taxonomy): domain Eukaryota; kingdom Metazoa; phylum Chordata; class Mammalia; order Artiodactyla; family Cervidae; genus Odocoileus; species Odocoileus virginianus. Next base: position 60,222,741 of record NC_069688.1, read on the forward strand.
CTGAATATTTAAGCTCTGGTCTGGACAGCAGAATTTGCTGTGGTCAGTATTACTTTGTTTACTTTTAAATAACGTCTTATTACCACAAAAGAGCTTCAGATCATATGGAGAACAGATTGCTACTTGTTTTCAATTTTTAATATTTTTACTAATGCTCTCAGGTGGTTTTATATATATATGGATGGGATGAGGCTTCCCAGGTGGCGCCCCAGTGATAAACAGCCTGCCTGCCAATGCAGGAGACATAAGAGATACTGGTGCAATCTCTGGGTTGGGAAGATCCCTTGGAGTAGGAAATAGCAACCCGCTCCAGTATCCTCGCCTGGAGAACCCCATGGACAGAAGAGCCTGGCAGGCAGAGTCAGGCACGGCTGAAGCAACTTAGCATTCACACAAGGGTTGGACAAGAGCAGTGGTGTTCAAACACACATGGTCACAGAACACTTTGTTCAAACTAAATCTTACACAGACTTGTATATAAATAAAAGCAGACCTACACTAGTTTAGTGAACAGGAGGCTAGGTGAGTTTCCAAACTAGACCCAATTCTCCTCCTTCACACCTGAAGGAGCAGTGAGAGATTCACAGAGCCAATGTAAAATTACACAAAATCCAAGGTTGCTTTCAATATAAATGTTCTATTATTTTATTTAGTTGATTGACCACCACTCTAAAATTCTTTATATTTTCATAAATTACAAGGAATTATATTTCCTAAATTCAATCTCCTCCTTTTAAAATAAGAAAATTTAAAAAAAGAAAATTGAGGCTTACATATGTTAGGTAATTTGTTTAAAGTCACACAGGTAAGAAACTGGAGAGTCAGAATTCTATCCCAGTAGTCTCATTCTGGATTCTTGGTTCCCAATCACAGCTAAAACTTCACCATAGTTGGGTTTTTTTTTTTTTTTTTTTTGAGTTATTGGGTAATTGAGTTAGGGCAGGGACTATTCCAGGTTTTATTGAGCATGACAAATTATAAAGCATAAATTTATAAATTACAAAATTGGAACAAATGTATTTATTTAGGAAGGGAAGCTTATTCCTTAGTCCATAAGGATTTAAACTAACGACATAAACTAAGGACTAAACTAAGATCATGGCATCCGGTCCCATCACTTCACGGCAAATAGATGGGGAAGCAATGGAGACAGTGACAGACTTTATCTTCTTGGGCTCCAAAATCACTGCAGATGGTGACTGCAGCCACAAAACTAAAAGATGCTTGCTCCTTGGAAGAAAAGTTATGACCAAGCTAGACAGCATATTAAAAACCAGAGACATTACTTTGCCAACAAAGGTCCATCTAGTCAAAGCTATGGTTTTTCCAGTGGTCATGTATGGATGTGAGAGTTGAACTCTAAAGAAAGCTGAGCACAGAAGAATTGATGCTTTTGTTCTGTGGTGTTGGAGAAGACTCATGGACTGCAAGGAGATTCAACTATTCCATCCTAAAGGAAATCAGCCCTGAATATTCATTGGAAAAACTGAGCAAAGAGTTGGACACGACTGAGCAAATAAACTGAACTGAGGAATGGAAGCAAGGACAATAAATTACGAAGTTTTAAAAGCTAGACAATTTCAAACATCATCAAATCTAGAAAAATAATACAGAATTTTTTAATTGGTTGTATAAGTACATCTAGATAGTGGAGGACAGAGGAGCCTGGTGTGCTGCAGTCCATGGGGTCACAAAGAGTCAGACATGACTTGGAAACTGAACAGCAACAAAATCTATTATATTTGTATTCTAAAATTTTTACTGCATTTCTTACACTTTTTTTTTACCTCTTTGTATGATACCAATTTTAAGTCATTTGTATTAAAAGAATAAATTCTCTTGAGCTTGGTGAGTAAAAATTTTTAAATTTATTCTCAATCACTTAGAAATGTTTCTTTTTTAAACTTTAGAATTCCTGTCAAATTTGGGATATCTAAGCCCACATTTGTTTCATGCATGAGCCTTAAAATGTGAAAAGCTTTTCCATGGATTCAATTCTCTCCTGATGCATTTCCAAGTATACACCATTTGACTGCTCACGTGTTTCTGTTACCAGGTTGCCATATAGTGATGGTTAATTCTGACCCAGTTAAGATGATTTTGGGTCCCTTCAGTGAGTGATAGGGTTAATGCTGACAGTCATTCATACACTAGAACAGTGAGCAGTAATAACTTGCATGTATAACAATGACTAAGAATCAAAAATTATATCCCACTAGACCAAAATGAAATATATCTTTAACTCAATTCTCCCTAAACTGGATCCACAAAACACCAGAAGCCACTCCAATGCCAGGTGTCATGAATGTCAAGCAAAGAAAAGAAAGTTGGCAGGCTAAGAGAAAACAAGTGATTAAAGTTAAAATATCCTACTTTTGTGAATTTTACAGAAACTTATGACCATGTGAATACATTTCTAAGGCCTCTCCCAGGGCTGTGGAAGGAACCTATGCTGATCAAATGACAGGCCTAAAACTTAAGCTTCATTACCTTCAGGGTAAATCTACCTGTGGCTTAAGGTCTAGTTATTAAGCAAAAGAAACAATAAGAAGAAAATAGCACCAATAATCAGACTGGATTAAAAAGTGAAGGCTTTGAATCTGGAGTGAAAAGAGGTAGAAATTTTTTTAAGGCATGAAGAAGGAACACAGAGCAAAATAAAGGTATTAGCCTGAATCAAAGACCATGGAGAAATTTGCTCAGGTTTACAAATTGTAAAAAAAAAAAAAAAGTTAACATTATAGTGTGGATTATCAGCTGGGAGTAGAATACCAGCAAGTCTATTCCATTTGATTATATCTATCCCTAGAGTCCCCGTAACTGGTGCACCAAGCCAGAGGATTTCCTCAAGGAACCCAAAAACTTGCTGCAATGTGATGGCATTATGTTTGGAAATACAAAAACATTTTCAGCTAAAATTCCTGGGTTTTAGCAAGAATATAACATTTGATCCAATGTTCTGTGAACCACAGATTATTGGGATAAAAAAAATCCAGCTGAAAAGGTCACTTTAATTAAAGGATGCACACACTCATACCCTTGGGCCTCCTTACTAATTTTAAAGGCATTATTTGTCAAAGGAACAAAATTATCTAAAACAGTTAAAAATGTGATTTTCCCAAAATGTCATTTATTTTTCTCCATTTTCTCTTTATGCTTTCAACTAATCCAGTATAAAATTATTTTCATGGAATCTAGTGTGTACCGGAATTTTTCTTGAATCAATGATTATTAATATGCACATCACCTTCTGTCTGACTTCTCATTTGATTACCTAATCAGTTAAGGATGAATGAACAGAATAACAATTTATTTTATTTGATCATCCAAATTCAGGTGACAAGGGTTGATCATTATCAGTTTTTCCAGAAATTGGGTTTGGTCAGTCATGAAATGCAGACACCAGTCACAGGATGGCTTGGGCTTTCTTTGCTATTCTTATACACTGTTGAAAATTAAAAGATCAGTGACAGCAACTTTAACTCTTCTTTTAAAGCTTAAAATCTATATATTCTAGAAAATAGATAATTTTTTAAAATGCCTCTTCTTTTTGTCTGGAGAAGATGAGTAGCGCTTTTCCTCGTGGTGCGAAAAAAATCAAAAGATATGTACCTTCAAGATAAAATAACAGATTTCCTACCTATCATTTCTCAGGGATGTGATTAAAGAATATACTAAACTAAACTGCTGATTGAAAAATTTTAGGAGACGTGGGTCATAAAACAAGTTTCAAAGAACTTAATTTATATATCCAACACCAATTTAGAGAATTTTGAGACCCTTCAGGAAAGGTACCTCATCAAAGAACATTTCTTTAACATCTTTCACAGACTTGGTTCCTAAGACCTGAGTGGTTAACAGTAGCCACACAAAAAGGGCATAAGTAAGATCTCAAAATATTTCAAAAGTCACCTATAATCTCACTTCCTAAACATGCTCAGGTTCAATAAATAAGATAACCATGGATTACCAAAATACACAGAGGTTTAGAATTTAGAGGTTTAGAACATTTCCCTGGAGAAGTAAATGGAAACCCACTCCAGTATTTTTGCCTGGAGAACCCCATGGACAGAGGAGCTTGGGGGACTATAGTCCGTAAAGTTGCACAGAGTCAGACACGACTGAATCGAGTCAGACACGACTGAATCGACTCAGCACACATCTTTTGTCCTTACACGTTTGAAAGAGCTGCGAAACAAAACTGATGTGATAGATTTCTCTGTAAGAGAGACTGGCAAGCAATTTTGTCAGGAATCTTAATTATTTTCAACTTAATCATCTTACTGCTCTTCTTATGATCAGAGGAATGTAATGACTACATGTTAAAATAAGAAGGCAAACAGTAGCTTCTACCCGTATTTGGATTTTTTTTTTTTTTTTTTTTTTTGGTCAGCTAAAAAAGAGCGCCTATTATCTGATCATCCATTCATTTTTTATTCAGCAAATAGTTCTGTGCAATGGTTGATTTTTAGATATTATTCTAAATATTGACACTTTTGCTATTCTTTAGTTGCTATGTCATGTTAGACTCTCTTGTGACTCCATGGGCTGTATCCCACAGGTTCCTCTGTCTTTAGGATTTCCGAGGCAAGAATACTGGAGTGGGTTGCCGTTTCCGTCTCCAGGGGATTTTCTTGATTCAGGGATCGATCTCATGGTTCCTGCATTGGCAGGCATATTCTTCGCCACTAAGCCAGTAGAGAAGCCCAAATATTGGCATCATACAACAAAGAAAAAGACAAATATGTTCCATATCTTTCACAACATAAAATACAGTAGAGAAGTCAGGTATTAAAAGAAACTTATGACTGTGGAGTGTAGGCTTCCTCGGTGGCTCAGACAGTGGAGAATCCACTCACAATGTGGGAGACCCGGGTTTGACCCTGGGGTTGGGACGATCCCCTGGAGAAGGAAATGGCAACCCACTCCAGTATTCTTGCCTGGAGAATCCCATGGACAGAGGAGCCTAGCAGACTACAGTCCATAGCACCGCACAGAGCCGGACATGATTGAAGCAGCTTAGCACGCAGGAACACGTGGCAGTGGAACTTCTATAAAACTACTATAAAGGGTAGGGCACTGCTCTATGGAAAGTAATAGAGAGACTTACCTAGTCTAGTTGGGTCAAAAATATTCCAGAAGAGTAAGTTGGGCAATGGGGAAAGGGAGGATACCAGTGTTGAAGGTATACGGAATTTCATGCCCAAAGGGCCAGAGTTAAGCATTCAAGAAGGACTGAAGACTATAAAAGAAGGTCCAGACAAGTCAGCACAGAGAAGGCAAGGAGGAAATAGGACGTGAAATGAGGCCAAAGGGACAGAAAGGTCACTTTTGACAAAGTGACAAAACCCTAGGGGCACTGTAATCTCTGTTAAGAATTTTAGACTTTGCCATAAGAAAAGTTAAAGTCATCCAAAGTCTTTCATTATGAGTAATAACTACAGGGATTTGCATTTTTTAAAAATTCACTCTGGCCATGCAAAGGAGGATGGATTAAAACTAATGCACTGAGATCAGTTAGAAGGCTATTAGAGCAGATTGTACAATTTCATCTAGCAGGTCGAGTTTTTTAAATCAGTTTGGAATATATTTAGTGAGTTTTACAGGTCAAGAAAAAAGCAGCATAATTCAGTCTCAAGAAGACTCCTCCATTGGAATAATGCTGGTATCCACCAGTATTAACACTATCGTAACAGGAGAGACTTTTGTCAGGATTGCTGACTAGACCACTTTAAAACTTTTCCAGTCCAAACTAATTGTGACTATATTTCAGTTACTGTCAAAATGCTAGCCCGAAAAAAATAAAATATAAGAATCGCCCTACTATTATCCTCTTTAACATATATTTTAGGGTGTACTCTTTCCTTATCTAATGTTAGGATCAAGGAAATAGACAAACTTAAATTTCATTAGGTTAGCTCTAACATTTCCATGATCTGAGGGGAAATAAATGCTTTTAGCAAAGTCACAAATAGTTACATGTGTCAGATGGATAGATGAGCAGGTATAGACATACATATATATATATATATATATATATATATGTATAGCTGTATTTCAGTATCTATCTGTAGCTTATATATCTACTTATCTGAAGTAGATTTATATATAGATATTGAAATAGATAACAAAATTTATATCTATGTCTAATATATCTATATCTAATATTTACATCTATTTATAGCTATATATATCTAATATTTATATCTATATCTAATTTTATATCTATGTCTAATTGAAATATATATATTTGAAAAATCTAGACATATCTGTAGTTAGCTACTGAAATATACTATTTTAAATATTTTAATTTTTTAAAATGTTTTTTTGAAAACTGGTAATAAAAATGACAATATGGAGAAAATCCTTAGGTTAGGCATTGAATAAAAGAAATACTAAAATGCATGATGTTGTTAATTACATACTTCCTTATTTGTTTTATGGAAGAAAAAACTTTGACACTGGAATTGATTTTTTTTTTTTGCTTTGTTTTGTATTTTAAACTGATTCTTTAAACTGATGAAAACGGTTGTTGTTTGGTCCCTAAGTCATGTCCAACACTGCAACCTCAAGGGAACCAGCACACCAAGCGCCTCTGTTCTCCACCACCTCCCCGAGTTTGCTCGAATTGATAGTCAGGGATGTTATCTAACCATCTCACCCTCTGCCGCCCCTTTCTCCTTTTTCCTTCAACTTTTCCCAGCATGAGGGTCTTTTCCAATGAGTCAGCTCTTTGCATCAGGAGGCCAAAGTACTGGAGCTTCAGATTTAGGATCAATCCTTCCAATGTACATCCAGGGTTCATTACCTTTAAGATTAATTTGATTTTCTTGCAGTCCAAAGGGCTCTCAAGAGTCTTCTCCAGCACCACAATTCAAAAGCATCAGTTCTTTAGAGTTCAGCCTTTTTTATCATCCAACTGTCACGTCTGTATATGACTACTAGAATAATCATAGTTGTGACTATATGTACCTTTGTTGGCAAAGTGATGTCTCTGCTTTTTAATACTTTGTCATAGCCTTCCTTTCAAGGACCAATTGCCTTTTAATTTCAGTCACCTTCCTCCGTGTCTTTGGAGCCCAGGGATATAAAATCTGTCACTGCTTCTGCTTTTTCCCCTCTTATTTTCCATGAAGTGATGGGACCAGATGACAGGTCAGGTGGTCTGGTATCCCCACCTTTTTAAGAATTTTCCACAGTTTGTTGTGAGTCACACAAAGACTTTAGCATAGTCAATGTAGCAGCGGTAGATGTTTTCCTGGAATCCTTTGCTTTTTCTATGATCCAAAGGATGTTGGCAATTTGATCTCTACTTCCCCTGCCTTTTCTAAACCCAGCTTATACATCTGGAAATTCTTGGTTCATGTACTGCTGAAGCATGTTGGGGGGTTTCAAGCATAAACTTATAACATGAAAAATGAGCACAGTTGTATAGTAGTTTGTACATTCTTTGGCACTGCCCTTCTTTGGGATTTGAATGAAAACTAACTTTTTCCTGTGGAAAATTTGCTGACATATTGAGTGCAGCACTCCAACCTACATCTTTTAGGATTTTAAACAGCTCAACTGGAGTTACATCACTTCCATTAGCTTGAAGTGAAGTGAAGTGAAAGTTGCTCAGTCGTGTCCAACTCTTTGTGACCCCATGGACTGAGTCATAGGGGAATTCTCCAGGTCAGAATACTGGAGTGGGTAGCCTTTCCCTTCTCCAGATCTTCCCAACCCAGGGATCAAACCCAGGTCCCCCAAATTGCAGGCAGATTCTTTACCAGCTGAGCCATAAGGGAAGCCCATAGTAATGATTTCTAAAACCCGCTTAACTTCACAGTCTAGGATGTCTGACTCTAGGTGAGTGACCACATCATTGTGGTTATCTGTGTCATTAAGATCTTTTTTGTATAGTTATCTTGTCTATTCTTTTCAATCTCTTCTGCTTCTGTCAAGTCCTTATTTTTTCTGCCCTTTAGCATGCCCAAACTTGCATGAAAATTTCCCTTGATATCTCCAATTTTCTTGAAGAGATTTCTAGTCTTTCTCATTCCATTGTTTTCCTCTATTTCTTTGTATTTTTTATTTAAGAAGGCCTTCTTATCTCTCCTCGCTATTCTCTGGAACTCTGCATTCAGTTGGGTATATCTATCCCTTCCTCCATTGCCTTTAGCTTCTCTTCTTTCCTCAGCTATTTGTAAAGCTTCCTCAGACAACCGTCATTTTGCTTTCCTGCATTTGTTTTTCTTGGCGATGGTTTTGGTCACTGACTCCTGTACAATGTTGTGAACTTCCATCCATAATTCTTCAGGCACTCTTTCTACCAGATCTAATCCCTTGAATCTATCTGTCACCTTCACTGTCACCGTACAATCATAAGGGATTTGATTCAAGTCAAAAGGGATCTTGATTATAAAATCCCTTATAATCATAAGGGATTTTTGACCCCCCAAAATAACTTGATTTTTTTCAATAAGGAGCTCATGATTTGAGCCACAGTCAGCTCCAGATCTTGTTTTTGCTGAGTGCATGCAGCTTCTCCATTTTTGGCTGCAAAGAATATTATCAATCTGATTTCCGTGTTGACCATTTGGTGATGTCCATGTGTACAATAATCTTTCATGTTGTTGGAAAAGGGTATTCTCTATGACCAGTATGCTCTCTTGACCAAACTCTTTTTAGCCTTTGCCCTATTTCATTCTGTACACAAAGCCAAAGTTACCTGTTACTCCAGGTATCTCTTCATTTTCTCCTTTTGCATTCTAATCCCCTGTGATGAAAAATACATCTTTTCTTGGTGCTAGTTCTAAAAGATCTTGTAGATCTTCCTAGATGTGGTCAACATCAGCTTCTTCGGCATTAGTGTCTGGGGGATAGACTTGAATTACTGTGATCTTGAATGGTTTGCCTTGGAAACAAATGGAGATTATTAAGACTGCACCCAAGTACTGCATTTCAGACTTTCTTGTTGACTATGAGGGCTACTCTCTTTCTTCTAAGGGATTCTTGCCTTACACTACAGTAGATATAATGGTCATCTGTATTAAATTCACCCATTCCCATCCATTTTAGTTCATGGATTCCTAAGATGTTCACTCTTGCTGTCTCCTGCTTGAGCACATCCAAAACAGCTGATTCATAGACCTAACATTCCAGATTCCTATGCAATATTGTTCTTTACTTCATCAGACTACTTTCATCACTAGATACATCCACAGCTGAGCATCATTTTCGTTTTGGCCCAGCAGCTTTATTCTTCCTGAAGCTATTATTAATTGCCCTCTGTTCTTCCTCAGTAGCATATTGGAGATCTCCTGACCTGGGGGGTCATCTTCCAATGTCATATCTTTTCCCTTTTCATACCATCAATGGAATTTTCCAAGCACAAATACTGAAGTGGTTTGCCATTTCCTCCTCCAGCAGACCACATTTTGCCAGAACTCTCCTCTATGACCCAGCCATCCAGAGTGGCCCTGAAAGGCATGGCTCATAGTTTCATTAATCACACAAGCTTCTTCACCACGACAAGACATATATAATTATTGAAATATATATTGAAATTTATATCTATTTATTTGATCAAAATCTATATATTTGTTTGCAGAATATATAAACATATCTATAGGTAGCTATTGAAATATAGCTATATAACTAAATTTTTTTTAATGTTACATTTTGAAGGCTGGTAATAAAAATGACAATATAGAGAAAATCTGTTTGGCTAGACTTTGATGAAAAATAATACTGCACTGTATGAGTTTGTCTTCCCAGGTAGCACTACTGGTAAAGAACCTGCCTACCAGTGCAGGAAACACAAAAGACATGGGTAAGATCTTCCATCCCTGGGTAAGGAAGATCCCCTGGAGTAGGAAATGGCAGTCCACACTCCTTGGTGGCTCAAAGAGTAAAGAATCTGCCTTCAATGCAAGAGACCTTATTGCATGAATATGTGTGTATTTATGTATTTTCTTTTCTTGTTCTTGAAAGTTATCTCTTACTAGACTATAAGCAAATAAAAGTAAGGGTTTATTACATTCTTTATTATTTGTTGTTCAGTCACTAAGTCATTTCCGACTCTTTGTGACCCATGGACGGCAGCACACCAGACTTTCCTGTCTTTTGCTATCTCCCTAAGTTTGCTCAAACTCATGTCCATTGAGTCAGGGATATCATTCACCATCTCTTCTGTCATCCCCTTCTCCTCTTGCCTTCAGCCTTTCCCAGCATCAGGGTCTTTTCCAATGAGTCAGTTCTTCACATCAGGTGGCCAACATATTGGAGTTTTCATTTCAGCATCAGTCCTGCCAATGAATATTCAGAGTTGGTTTCCCTTAGGATTGACCGGTCTGATGTATTTGCTGTCCAAGGGACTCTCAAGAGTTTTCTCCAAACCACAGTCTGAAGCATCAGATCTTAAGCTATTGGCCTTCCTTATGGTCCAACTCTCACATCTGTACACGACTGCTGGAAAAACCAGTAGTCTATATGGACTTTAGCTATATGGACCTTTGTTGCAAAGTAATATATCTGATTCAACAACTACCAGAATTCATGCAATATAAATCCAATCCTTATATTTGTTATAATTATCCTCAGAGCTGTCTTTCTAGTATACTAGAAAGCTATTTTTATAAAACATGCAATTCTACTACAGTGTAAGACTTTATAACTTTTTTTTACTATAATATAATCAATTAATAAGGAATATGAAAAACATTATCTCCTAAATACTGGTTACTATGTGATTAAAAAAGGATGCTAGGACTTAATGGGTAGTAAAACTTTGTGCCTTGTGTTTTTATAAAATGTATAAGAATGATAACCTGGACTGTGTTCATCTCTTTGACCATGGTTTTAGGAAAAGTCATATTCTTCATTATCAGCACTGGCTTTGTTCAGTGACATGGTAAGATTCAGAATTATGGAATTTTGTTATTTAAAATAACTCCATATTGAAGTACCCATAGGAAAGAAGCTCCATTATTTTGAGGATGAAATTCTCTAAATCTCAATCTTTCTCTCCACTGGAAGAATGATTTCATAAAATGATTTTCAACATTGTGAGGTTCTTAGGGACAAACTTTCATCATAGCAAGAGTATATTCTGAGTAAGTAGCAGAACTAGCCATGGTATTACAATCTGGGTCATGACAGTTACTTCTTAAGTACTCCCTTTTACATTTCTACTTTCATTTTATATCCCTATAATGTTTCCTTCTCCCTCCATGGAAAAAAATGAATACATATAATAAGAATAACTAACATTTGAAGAGCATTTTGACATTTTCAAAGCAGTTTCACTTATACTGCTTCACATAATATAATAGCAGCACTGTAAATTCAAATCGCTGTTTTTCTTATTATTTAATGAACATGAGTAGCCTCAGATTTCAAGATAATACTGATAGTGTCAATGTCAGATACAGCTTAAGCCAGATATCATTTTCCTCTGTCCTGCCATTCTCTATGAGAATAGAGAAATAACACTTTTTAAAATTGACTATTGTTTATGGTTATCTTTATTTTTCATAATTTATGAATGCAGCAAAATTAAGAAACCAGTAATATCTGCTTTATCTTCTACTGCAAATATTCATTTAAAACTGAAAAATCAGTAAATATTAATGTAAGAATTATGAAAAAGTAAATTTTACCCAAGTTAACAAACTGACTTAATCCTTGACAGACTGAATTCAGTGCAAGCAAGATTTAATTAAGCTTATTACTGAACTAGATATTCAAATAATTGAAGACCAAGGGAACATAATAAAGAAATATAATCATATTTTCCAGATGAGTAAATCCCAGTATTTCCATCTAGCACTGTCATGTGGAGCTCAATTGGAAACAAAAGCCAAAAAAAAAAAAAATGCCCCTTGTATCTAGACTTACCAAAATACCTCCCATATTTTGAGCCATGAAAAATATTAATAAAAAGGTCTATAATAAAACCCATGAGTGAATATAAAACCCTGCATTGCCTAATCTGTTCACACACCATTGTCAACCTTCATAAATCCACCTAGTAGGAACCCGACCACCCAGTGGTTCAGAAACTGTGAGCAGATGGAAAATAACAGGACTTGTCATTGAATAAAAATGCAGAATCATAAAACAAATCAAGAAAACACATCTAATTAAAATTTTGATATTTTTTTCATGATAGATTTTTGCATTTAATTTTATTTTTCAAAATTTTTGCATTAAAAATATTTTATCTTGACTACTGAGATTTTTGGCACGTGCTCTGGCACCTCCTCTGAATCCCAGCCCTGTCTCCAGGTACACTGATGAGTATCACTGAAAAAACATGACTGAAAAGCTGTAACTATAACTTGAAATAATCTACCTCAAAAATGAAAAATGCATGGTATAGTACACCAGACATATTAGGCTAACAAGTTCTTAAGTCAGACTTCCAAATATAAATTTTAACTTCACCCTTAAGCAACATCACAAGGATGATTACTGAAGCCTAGTTCATAGAATATGCCTCTCAACTGGGAGATTGCTGTTAGAAATACTAGAGATACATTATACAGAATTAACTCTATAACCATAAAGCTGGCAACATTTTCATGATATAGAAGGTAATTGAGAAAAGCAATCCAAAGTGCATCAATAGTATCCCAATGTTGTAAAATAATAATAAATTTTTCTGATCATATACATATCTATACGGCGATGTGTTGGTATTTTTTTAAAAATCATATTTAAGGAGAAAAGGTGGAAAGAAGCCCAATTTCTAAATGACAGTTTACAATAAATGTCCATACAAAGCATGCATGTTTTGATTTCACTTTATAAAAGCATACATGTGTTTTAAAGTGATATTAAAGACATACTTGAATGAATGGTCACAGAAATGTTAATGGTGATAATATCAAAGTTATGGGATTTAAGGTAAATATGTTTTATGCTTAATGTTTCCAAGTAATATTGAATTTTTTCACAGAGAGCATGCATTATTTCTGCTACCAAAAATTTAAAATATTTTATAAGATCGCATAACAGCAACTGAATTTAAGCTTCAGAAAATGACTTACGGATTTTGTTTAAAATGATAGACTGAGCATGGATTGTGATTCTCCTAGTAATAAAAAATAAACATTAATTACATAATTATATACTCTGTTGAAAAGGGAAAATGTGTGTGTGTGTGTGTGTGTGTGTGTGTGGTGCAGATGCAGAGATGCTGACACTGGCTGTCCATGGGAAGTTTCTCTCAGAGAAGAATATTTAAGGGTAAACAGAAGCATGAGGAGGAGCCGCCCATAAATTTTTGCAGCAAGAATAGTTGGGAAAGAACTGCCCAAATAGAAATAAGCCTATTTCCCAACCATTCTTGTCACAAAAACTTATGGCTGGCTCTTCCTTATGTTTCTTTCTACCCTTAAATATTCGTGTCTGAGAGAAGCTTCCCGTGATCAACCAGTGTCGGGAGCCCTCAATACCGCCCCCAACAAAATGCATTTTGCCTTTTTCAACAGAGTATATAATCATGCATTAAATCTTTATTTTTTATTGCTAAGAAGGATTTTAGGGAGGGAGACCCAAGAGGGGGGACACATGTATACATAGAGCTGCTTCCCTCGTCCAGCAGAGAGCAGCACAATGTTGTAAAGCGACCACACTACTTAAAGGAAGAAAGGAAGGAAGAGGCACACGTGCAAAGGTCAGAAGTCCTGAGGAGGAGCAGAGAAGCTGACCAGAGACCCGAGCACCGAAGAACAGTGAGAAGAGCGACCTCAAAAGAACCGGCAGGACCAGGCCCCCCAAGGCACTCGTGGACTCGCTCAGGTTAGTTTTCTTTTTATCGTTTTGTTTTGCTTTTAGTTTAGATTTTATTAGAAGAGTGATGGTACATCAGTGAACAGATTTAACTGGAGAACCAATGCAACTCTGTGTTTTGAAAAGAGCATTCTAGCAGCTGTGTAGATATGTCTACACCAGACTGCAAGGCAGAAGTAGCAGACACCAAGAACCTCCAGAGGACGCCATCACAGTATCCCGATGGCACGTTGATGAGAGATGGACGTCAGTGTGACTGGAATGAAGCAGACAGAACCAAGATGTATTTTGGAGAGAAACCTAAAAAGACTTACCGACATGCGGTGTAAAAGGGACAGAAATTATTAAGTATGATGCTTACATTTGTCACTTCAGTGACTCTTGGTCTGACTTATGGTGAGAGAAGGAAATGGAAAATAAACAGCTTTACAGTCCTTGACAGTGAGGCAGGTGGGCAGTAAAAACAGAGTTCTATTTTGAGTATGATAAGTAGGAGATGCCAAAACATCAGTTCAATACATGAATGTAGAGAAAGGTCACAGCTAATTTCTTTTTGCAAACTCCCAATGGCTAAAACTTTATTTCATGTCACAGGTTTATAAGCTTTGACTTACAATTTTTACTTGCCAAGAGTTACAGTTAGGAAATAAAAGTGTGGACATGAATTCATTTACAGTAATTATATCATACATAATAGCAAAGAAACTAGGTGAATGTGCATAAATAAGGAACAATATAACAAAGAAAAGCCAGATGGGTTTTGGTGACTTGTTAGTTGTGAATGCCAGGAAACAGGATTTCAGAATCATTCTTAGGTTAGCAACCTGTTTTGGGTAAGCAATAACTTATGTAGAAAAATATCAAGAAATTTGAATAGAAATGTGGATTGTTTTTATTAAATATTAATATTGAAGCCCTAGTGAAAATTGTCCAAAGAGTTTTAAAATTGTGGGACTTCTATGTGTCAAGATTAAAATTTGAGAAAGAAGTCAAAATTATGAAAAATCAGAAATTTTTAATTTCCAGACCTGTAACTTAACTATATGAATTTGATTACTCAAATTCTTCTAAATAATTTATAAATTTCCTTGCAACTTTAGCATATTGAACAATATTAAGCATTAAAAATTAATTTAAAAAAATATCCATTGAGTTTCTACAATGTGGGTCAGTGTTAAGGATTTTTCTTTTACTATTCTCGTGGTAAGTATACGTTTTTGCTTGCTTAATTTTCTTTTATGGAATATCTACTTTAGCTTAGACTCAGGAAAAAACAAAATCCTGTTCCTGAGTCAATATGTCCATCTCCCTCTTAGCGGGGATGTAAATTGGTGCAGCCACTGTGGAAAGCAGTATGAAGTATCCTCAAGACTTTAAAAATAAAATTACAATCTAATCCAACAACTCCACTTCTGGGTATTTATCTGAAGAAAATGAAAGCACTGATTTAAACAGATATATCCATCTCTGTATTCACTGCAACACTCTTCTCAAAATGCAAAGAGAACCCAAGAGCCCATCAAGAAATGAGCAGATAGAGATGTGGTCTATTCACCTTGTTGCTGTTGCTGCCCTTCAGTTGCAGGGTCCTGTCTGGCCCTCTGCCACCCCATGGCCTACATCACGCTTGGCTTCCCTGTCCTTCACTGTCTCTGGAGTTTGCTCAAACTCATGTTCATTGAGTTGGTGATTCTACCCAACTATCTCATCCTCTATTGTCCCCTTCTCCTCCTGTCTTCAGTCTTTTCCAGCATCACAGTCTCTTCCAAAGAGTCCGCTCTTCACACCAGGTGGCCAAAGTATGGGTCTTCAGCTTCGGCATCAGTTCTTCCAATAAATATTTAGCTTTGATCTCCTTTAGGATTGACCGATTTGATCTCCTTGCTGGCCAAGGGAATCTCAAGAGCCTTCTCCAGCACCACAGTTTGAAAGCATCAATTCTTGGGCTTCCAGCCTTCTTGATGGTCTAAATCTCATATCCATACATGACTGCTGGAAGAACCATAACTTTGACTACGTGGACCTTGGTAGACCAGATGCCATGATTCGTTTTCTGAATACTGAGTTTTAAGCCAGCTTTTTCACTTTCCTCTTTCACTTTCATCAAGAGGTTCTTCAACTCCTCTTCACTTTCTGCCATTAAAGTAGTGTCATCTGCATATCTGAGGCTGTTGATACTTCTCCTGGGATTCCTGATTGTGGCTTGTGATTCATCCAATCTGACATTTTCCAGGATGTTCTTTACATATAAATAATCAGGGTGATAATATATGGCCTTGATGCACTCCTTTCCCAATTTTGAACTAGTCTATTATTCCATGACCAATTCTAACTTTTGCTTCTTGACCTGTATACAGGTTTCTCAGGAGACATGTAAGGTGGTCTGGTATTCCCATCTCTAAGAATTTTTCACAGTTTGTTGTGATCCACACAGTCAAAGAATTTAGTGTAGTCAGTGAAGCAGAAGTAAATTTTTTTGAAATCCCATTTCTATATATGTGTGTGTGTGTGTGTATGTGTGTGTGTGTGTATATTTATATGAAGTGAAAGTGAAAATCACTCAGTCGTGTCCAACTCTGTACGTCCCCATGGACTATACAGTCTATGGAATTCTCCAGGCCAGAATACTGGAGTGCGTAGTCTCTCCTTTCTCCACGGGATCTTCCCAACCCAGGGATCAAACCCAGGTCTCCCTCATTGCAGGTGGATTCTTCATCAGCTGAGCCACAAGGGAAGCCCAAATATATATATATATATATATATATATATATATATATATATATATATATATATGTAAATAAGCAATGGAACATTACTTAACCATAAAAAGAATGAAATTTTGCCATTTGTGACTATATGAATGCACCTAGAAGACATTGACTTAAGTGAATGAACTTTTATGTGGAACCTAAAAAACAAAACAAATGAATAAACCTAACCAAGCAGAAACAAAGTAACAAAGTCATGGATACACAGAGGAAACAGGTGGTTGTCAAGAGAGATCAGGATGGGAAGGAGAGAAATCAATCTGAGGGAGATTAAGAGGTACAAACTTTGTTACAACATAAATGAGCCACGGATACAAAATGTACAGTGCACAGATTATAGTCAATATTATGTAACATCTTTGTGTAGTGACAGATGACTAGGCTCAACATGATGATCATTTTGTGTGCTAAAGTCACTTCAGTCGTGTCTGGCTCTTTGTGACCCCGTGGACTGTAGCCCTCCAGGCTCATCTGTCCATGGGATTCTCCGGGCAGGAATACTGGAGGGGTGGCCATTTCCTTCTCCAGCGGATCTTCCCAACCCAGGGATTGAACCTGTGGCTCTTATATCTCCTGCACAGGCGAGTGTGTTCTTTACCACGAGTGCCACCTAGGATTCCCATTTTTAGATGCATGTGGATATAAAATCACTATGTTTTGTACACAAACTAACATAATGTTGTAGGTCAAAAAAAAAGGGGGGGATGTCTAATACTTTGTTATAAAAAGACCCTGCAATGTGTTTAAACACTCAGCATATCTGAATTAACTCCATAAAGAGACCGTTGCAGAGCAATGCTTCCACACCAAGACCTAAGTATGAAACTGTTTTGTAATCTAATAAAATGCTGCTCTGTGGCTCCTCAGGTGGTGCTAGTGCTAAAGAACCCTCCTGCCAATGTAGGAGACACAAAAGATGCATGTTCGATCCCTCGGTCAGAAGGGTCCCCTGGAGAAAAACGTGGCAACCAAATGCAGTATTTTTGATTAGAAAATACTTGTCCATTGCATGGACAATGGAACCTGCCAGGCTACAGTCCGTGAGTTGCAAAGAGTCAGACATGACTGAATGACTGAGCCCGCACACATACACAAAATGATGCGTTCATCACATGTTGGCCTTTGAATTTTGCATTACATAGCTTTAAAATGTTCTGGATAAACTAATGAAAATGTTATTGTGTGTCAATAATATGATTTTTTTAAATTTTTTTCTGTACTTGAAAGTGGATATGTAGTTAGATTTGCCAAGTTACTTGGTAAGGCATACCTGAAAACAATACATTGTCTGAATAAGTTACACTCAGTGCTATAGAAACTGATTTAGAATTTCTAATTCTTCAATAAAGTGTTTCTAACAATTTTTGAAATTCTCTATTTTCATTATTTCTGGAATTCTAGACTGCTTTCATGTGCATTCAATTATTAGTTTGCTCAATATTCTCTAAGTTTTCTTTTAACTAAGCAGGTCATGTGTATTTTTGTCATGTAACTACCTTATGTTGTCATGAAAAAGCCTAGGGGTGATTGCAGATTGTCTGTCACTACCAGCCTCCCCTTCTATCTTTCATAATAGAACCCCCTGCAAGCTTTAGCTGCGAGACAGCTGCCTCTCTTGCACCTGACTGTGCCAACAAGTGTGAACTCTTGCCAAAGTATAGTGAAAGAAGGTGATGTGGATAATTCCTGATTACATGCATAAAGGGGAGATTGTTTCCCCCTCTTCCACTCTTACATTTCTCCTTGCAGATGTATACGGAAGTAACCCTATCTTTTTCCACTTAAGACTATATATATATATATATATATATATATACACACAGGAGATAGCAAGTAACATGATGAAAGCAAATTTAGCTCCTGAATATCTTGCTGAAGCTGAGGCTCCTGCCAACCTAAACTTCTCTAGTCTGTTACACAAGCAAATAAAATAAAGCTTAGATTATGTAATTCACTGTATTTTAGGATCTCTTTGTTAGAGCAGATAAGCCAGTTCCTATAAACAAGATGCTTGAATTAAGGAAATACACCACATAGTTCAATCATCAAATATTGATCTCCATTATATTACATTCTGGATTTTGTAATTGTCATAAGACATTGTCTCTGTTCAAAAATTTTTGCTTGGAGAAAACTTTAAATGAAGCCTCATCTAGTTTAGGAGTCTTTCCATAACTTCATTTGACTCAGCGTCTTACTAATTCTACTGTACAGATTCCTTTACAGATTTATATTCTGACTTAAAGTGATCTAAGTAAAGATTGACTATTGGGTAAAGAACATTTTTAAATAATTTAAAAACATCATGACTACTGCTTTAAGTTGTTAACAACATTGTTCTAGAAGAAAATATTGATAATTCAAGAACATAGTCAATTTTGACCCTCATGATAAAAGTCACTCTGCTATAAATGCAGTCATGGAGCATATCCATGTACCTTTTATAAAATATTTCATTTTCAGATGGTGTTGATGGGCATTGTTTCTTGATAAAGCTAGAGCTGAAGAAAATGTACTACGTAAAGTTCTTTGTGCTTTTTCCATCCTTCTGTTGTTTATACCTATGATAAACAATGTATTTATGTATCTAGTTATCATATTTTAGAAAAATATAAAATCAATTTTGGAAATGGGTCTTTATAATACTATTTGTGTAAAAATAATGGCATATAAAAACACTTCAAAATGACAAAGGCTACTTATTTTTTTTATCCATTTATCCACCCTATGTCTTTTGATTGGAGTATTTATTCCATTTACATCTAAAGCAATTGTTGATAGGTACGTAATTATTTGGGCTTCCTGGGTAGCTCAGCTGGTAAAGAGTCTGCCTGCAATGCAGGAGATCCCAGTTCAATTCCTGGGTTGGGAAGTTTCCCTGGAGGAGAGAGAGGCTACCCACTCCAGTATTCTTGGGCTTCCCCGGTAGCTAAGACAGTAAAAAATGTGCCTGCAATACAAAGACCTGGATTCAATCCCTGCTGGGAAGTTCCCCTGGAGGAGGGCCTGGCAACCCACTCCAGTATTCTTGCCTGGAGAATCCCATGGACAGAGGAGCCGGGCGGGCTACAGTCCATGGGGTCAGAGTCAGACAGGCCTAAGCACAGCATGTGTAATTATTTACAGTTTGCTCTTTGTAGTCTGATAGGTTTTACAGCTCTGCTCTCTCCCTTTCTGTTTCCTTTTTTATCTTCCTTTGTGATTTGATGACTTTAGTGTTTTGTTTGCATTTCTTTTCCTTTATTTTTTGAACATCTGTTATATGTTTTTGGTTTCTGGTTACCATGAAGGTCGTATATAACAACCTATGTATATAGCAATCTATTTTAAGTTGATAGTCACTTAATTTGTGTGCATTGTCAAAGCAGCACCTTTCTACTGCCCTCCCCCATCATTTGATGTCTTATTTTGCATTTTTTGTTTTGTGTATATCATAGCTATTTTAGGTATAAATGATTTCACTTGTTTTTCCTTTAAATGTCATGCTCAATTTATAGATGGTTGATCCAATACCTCTACTGTATAAATGCTTTTATCAGTGAGGTATTCTTCTTTCCTTGTTTTCTTATTTCCAGTTATGGCCTTTTCTTGTCCATTTAAAGTCCCTTTAAGTTCAGTCTTCTCAGCGTCCACCAGCAACACCTCTCTGCCAGCACTGCAGCGCCGACTTGGGCTGGCAGCTCTCTGCGGGCAGGAGCGAGGCGGCCAGCGGCTGGACGGGGAGCTGATGGGAAGAGAGGCGGAGCAGTGGGCAGGCTGCGGTCCTGCAGCTCTCCGGGGCCGGCCTTCTGAGATGAACAGCGAATTCTGTGTTTATCAGAATACTCCCTCCATTGCCCTGAGGGCACATGCATCTTCAGTGGGACTCGAAACTCCTGGAGAAATGCTTTTGTGAAAAGCTGGCAATAATTTCTTTAAAATCTCTTAGTTTTCCTTTTTGCTGTGTTTCAGAAAGACATCAAGCAACTATGAACAACTTCAGTAGTGAAGAGTTTGACTGTCATTTCCTGAAAAATGGCTTTACTACAAAGACATTCTGGACCAAAAGAGATTAATGAAATTTGTTTTGATGATACAGATGCTTTCCATGTGGCAAACTGAAAATACATTTTAAAGAAATAATTGAGATGGTTAAAAGCTCTTCCGCTGGTCATCCCCTTTAATGCAGTCAAGTGCAATGAGAGCAGAACCACCATGAAGACCTGAGCTTCCACTGGAATAAGATTTGACTGTGCCAGCCTGACTGGAATACAGTTGATACAGAGTTTCATGGTGCCTCCAGAAAGGATTATCTATGTGAATTCTTCTAAGCAAGTGTCTCAGATTAAGTATGCTGTCAATAATGGAATCCAGATGATGACTTTTGATAGTGAAGTTGAGTTGGTAAAAGTTGCCAGGGCATATCCAAAGGCAAAGTCGGTTTTGTGGGTTGCCACCAATGATTCCAAAGCAGTCTGCCACCTCAGTGTGAAATTTGACCCCAGAGTCAAAACTAGCAGGATTCTTTAGGAATGGGCAAAAGAGCTAAGTATTGATGTCATTGGTGTCAGCTTCCACATGGAAAATGTCTGCACTGATCCTGAGACCTTCATCCAGGCCATCTCTGATGCCTGCTGTGTCTTTAACTTGGTAGTTGGCTGATTTCAATGTATTTGCTGTATATTGGTGGCGGCTTTCCTGGATGAGGGTGTTGTGGTTTAGCTGTGGTTGCCTCAGGCAGGCTGATGGGTGGGGTTGGCTCCAAGGCTTAGCCTCAACTACTGCTGTTGTGCAGCTGGGGGGGACTGGCCCCCCAACACGGTAGTCTGTCAGGCCTGGCTTCTGCTGCAGGAGCGCTGATAAGACAGGACTGGTCCCTGGACCGGCTGCAAGCTCTGATAACACCTGTACCGGCACCCTGGTACTGGGGCTGGCATCCCAGAAGCCAGGAGCTACTCTGGAGTGAGATTCGTGCTGGCAGAGGCTCCCACTAAGTGGAGAAAGGTTGGCTTCCTGGAGCAGGAGCCACTTTTAAGGCGCACTGGTCCTGGTCAGCATGGACTGCCCAGTGGAGGGGGGCTGGGAGTCAGTTTCAAGGCCAGAGTGAGTGGTATGGGTGGGGTGGTCCTCAGAGGAATTCTGCACTGGGGCCAAGCACATGGTGTTAGTTACCTTGATGGAGAGTGAGAAAAAGGTGCCCAGCTAAGTGGATGGATTGATCAAAATGAAACAAAAAAAGGTGCCTGCTGGCATTTTTGTCCCTGGAGAAAGTCCCTCCAGATCTCTGCCTTTCTGGCTCACTTCCTAAAATTAGCAAGTGGATCTCCCCTTCATTTGACTGCTTCTCAAGCTCCCGCCCCTGCGCTGGGCCTTGGAGCAAGTTTATGTTGGATCAGAGCAGAGTCTGGGCTTCCTACAGCTCTCGGGCTCCCCCAGATATACACCCCGTGGTTTTCAAAGCAGAATTACGGGCCCTCATTTTCCGGTGCGAGTTTTCCCAGGTAGGGATCCCAGCACGGGGCCAGTTGGAGGTCCCGCTCCTTGGGGGACCCCTGCAGCTTTCGTAACCGCTGCTTTGGGGCCACTGCTCCCGGGGTGTGGACTCTGACTTGGCCACATCTCCGACCCTCCTACCCCTCCCAGCTGGCCTTGCCTTTATACCCTCAGTTGTAGGAAATCTGTCCTGCTAGTCTTCAGGCTGTTCTCAGAAGATGGTTGCTTCATATGTGGTTGCAGTTTCAGTGTGGCCTTGGGATGATATGAGCTCAGGATCTTCCTACTCTGCCATCTTGATCCAGACACCCTACTATCTCACTTTTAAATTCGCCTTTTAAAATTACTGGTTAGGTTCACCTTTTTTTGTAATGTAGTTTTTAATGCGTGCATTTTTTTAAATTGTGAATTTACTTGTGAATCAGTCTTGATTTTTCTTTGTTTAACATTGTGATTCCCCTTCACTCATTTCTTCCACCCCCAACTCTTGCCTCCAGTAGCCACTAACGTGTTGTCTGTATCTATGAGCTTGGTTTTTGACTTTTGATTTGTTGCGTTATCTTTGTATTCCACTTATAAGATAGATCAAGTGGTATTTGTCTTTCTCTATCTGACATATTTCGCCTAGCACACTACTGTCTTGAATCCAAGGCATGGAGAAGAATTATCTTATTGTTGCTTGTGTTGGGATGTATATAGGGGTTTTTTGATATATTAAAAATATGAGCACTCACTTTGATTTGTAAGTCCTATTATATCACTGGTGGTAACGAGGGTAGCCCAGCTCACTTGCTTGATCACAGAAGGCTCCAACAGCCAGAAATGCATAAGTAATTAGGAAACAGATTAGCGGTGGCTCCAGCACAGCCATGATTCTTGGAAGAAATGGACCAACTGCCAGGGTCAACTGCAGAAGGTGCTCTTCGGAGGTCATCAGAAACTGCCTAGAAGAACAATTTTCATACTGTGGCAGACGGAATGGATGTTCATCCAGCAACACAACCTTAACAGGCATGACAGAAATTTGTCCCATCTCCAAGAAGAAGGCAAACGTGGAAGTCTGCATTCCTTCAGCCACCATCCCACTCCAGCCTCACGGAGCCACAGGGACTCACAGCCAAGAGCCCTGTCTCCCACTGCACCATGCTGCCGTTTCATCAGTCAACACTCAGTGCTGTAGTTCTGCTTTCTATAGGGGCTAGAAGAATAATTTCTGAATCAGACCATTTTTTTTTTTTATATCTTAGGAAAATTCCAAAAACATATATGTGTTTTTTTTAAGTATAACTTTTAGACTAGTCTAAAAAAGAAATTAGCCTTCTACTTCATTTAAATTAACAAAGGCCACTTGGAATCACAAGATAGAGTTTGAAGGATCATGCACTGGAAAGGATTATGGCAAGTACTGTTAGAACTGATTCTATGCTTACTTGGAATTCAACACTAACCTTTCATAATCTATGCAACTAAACACCCAATGAAACCAGGCAATATGATACACTCAGTTTGTACTATAAAACTTAGAGTTTAGCACCTTGCTAACCACAAAGGAAAAAAGATTACTAGAAACTTTTTAAAAAGTGAAAGAAGTAATGAGTGTCATAAGCCTCCCTCAAATTGTATAAAAGATTTATAGCTTGATCCTGCTAAATGGTAACTGGCAGGCTATTAAATTGTGTGGGAAATGAGATATGTTATTTTCTGCATAATGTAACTTGCATAACAATGAAGGTGTTTGCTAAGGAATGCTTCTGTTTTAGTTCTTGCTCACTGTCTTTAACTCCAGAAAGTTTATTTAATGTAAACTCTTAAATTGATATTATGCTGACAATTGTTATGTAGCACTATGAACTGATTAGATTAAGCACTATCTCAGAGTAAAAAGTCTTTACATACAGTATCAGAGTATTTATTACTTTACTGTGTAACAACAAGCATCTGTCTTTGGACAGATTCTCCAGCTCCCCAATTTATCTTAATAATTACTATAACTTGCTATTGAGCATAAGCTTCATACAGTTTCCCACGATACCTTTGACAACACCGCACAGTGACAGTAATTTTGATATACTATATAATCTATTTCAACAAAAACACTTATTGAGGGTTCAGTATTATCTAGACATTCTAAGAGCTTTATTTACTTAATCGTCTCATGACCCTAAAGCCTAGATCTTATTATGAACCCCTCTTAGCAAAAGAGGAAATTGAACCAGAGGGATGTTACATAACTTATCCAAAGTCCAGACTGCTAAAGTGTGGAGTCCATATTTTACACCGAGCAGTTTGACCCCAGAGAGATCAAGCCCAGGGCCAAATGAATAACACTCTTGGTATACTCTATTTACCTTCTGAGGATCAGACACTATCCTAAGCACTTGATACACAATAACTCATTACATTTTGTATAAAAACCTATTATACCTCATTAACCAAACTGTAAAATTTTTTTAAAAAGTATAATTTTAGTTACATGCTCATCATAATATAATGCAGTAATTAGTGAATCCAAAATCCATCTATGTGATTCAAAAGCTTATGTGATTGACAAGGAGAATGAATGGCCAACTTCAGTTTACTCCAACTTTATGAGATGTATTAAAGAGAGAAATCGCAGCTCTTTATCCATGCCAAACATTTTTTTAACTTAAAAAATCAAACTGCTTTGCACAGTAAAAGGAAAAATAGACAAATGTGCTATGAATGAAAATATGTCAATTATACAGACTTCAGAATTCCCAATTCTCAAGATCTTGAGATCCCTCTGCCCAGCCTGAACTTGTTTAGCAGGAAGAGTGGCCCTGGGAATCCAGTCAAGTCTCCAGGCAAAGCCTCCAGTGTGTAGGCACTCGAGAAAGGAGATGGGGAAGGGCAAGGGAAGAAAATCAATAAGTGTCTTTTATGTCAGCCATAGCACCATCTGCTGCACTCTGCAGAATGTACAAAGAAATCAGATATATCTCTATATGTAGTCAGTTGTCAGTTATTCCAGGTATCAGGGTGGTCATAACGTGAAATACCAATGTATCTGTTAACTTTGGCCAAGATGGTCACCTTATGACTGTTACCTTCTGCCTGCATTCTGCAATCCAGTTGACATCAACTCACCCACTGTTGTGAAGGGTTTTCTTTCCTGTTGTTTCCACTAGGCACTCTCCATATTTATTTTTTATTTTCAGATTTATCAAAATGTATATATGTGTGTTATGATTAGTCACTCAATCGTGTCCAACTCTTTGCAACCCTATGGACTATAGCCTGCCATGCTCCTCTGTCCATGGGATTCTCCAGGCAAGAATACTGGAGTGGGTTGCCATGTCCTCCTCTGGGGGATCTTCCCAACCTAGGGATCAAACCCAGGTCTCCCACATTGCAGGCAGATTCTTTACCATCTAATATGTATGTACACACACACAAACGATCTTATTGAATATTCAAAGTTAGCCAGACAGACTAATGATAAAAAAAAAACACACATCTGATTAGAAAAGAAATAGTATTGATAATCAAGTTTAAATCTCAGATATCAGATGGTGCATAAAGAGTTGCTGATAAATCTACATTAACTTGCTTTTTGGAGTGGGCTGTTTTTTAGGATAATGTTCATCTGCTGGTCACTCTGCCATTAAAACTTATGGTTACAGGAGCTTCCTCTAACTTTACTATCCAAATATCTCTCCCACACAAGGGGTCACAAACTCATTTAGCTCTGTGCCTTAGACTTTCACCAAGTTCTAGATCCTGGACCATTTTCCTACCCAAATGCATGTGGAAAATAAGTGTATTCTTTCTTTTACTAGAATTCTAGTAAGGAACTATGTTTCTGACTCACAAATGCTATATAAAGCATGCTTCTGAATTTGGTCTTTGATAGAGAAATGAAAAGGGAAAGACAGCACCATGATTTTCTGTTCTTTATTCCCGTAACAAACCGAAACCCCAATTAAGATTAAAATTAAACTTGTCAAAAGGCCTTCCCTATCAGCATTCTTTGAATATACACCCCTTGCAAAAAATATTTGAAATAACAAAGACATACCTATGTATGTGGTCTGTGTCTGATTACAAGTATATTTTATCAGATACACTTAAGCTATCCTGGAAATAATTATGAACCAACTGAATTATTAGTTGACGAAACAAGTGGAAACTCTTCAGTTTCATTTGTAAAATGATGGTGATTGTATTCACCTTAAAGAGCTTTCAGGAGAAGCAAATGAGACCTTGTGTGCAAAGTACTTAGCATAGTGTTACTACACATTAGGCACATAATGGGGTTAAATGTTGGTATTGAGTGGGACTGCTACCCACACACTCTCCTTAAGAGCGATTAAGACTAGGACTTCAAATATCACTAAATGTGAACAACCACTATACGTGAATTTCTGGACTGTAAATGTCTCTCAACTTTAGAAAAATATATATAATCTAACAACTGTACACTTTACCTGGATGTTTCTAAAGCATGTTTGGCTCAGTGTGCTGGAAATAAAGTTGTACACTTTCATCAAGCCAAATACAATTCTCTCCATTCAAAAATCTGTGAGTTGTCCCAGGTTTTCTCTATTTTACAGCACATACCTCTTGGCTGCTAGTTCTGTTGATTAAGCTTTCTAACTAAATCCCATACCCCTAGCTCCTTATTCATATTGCCACTGCCACTGGTGTAGTTCAAGATCTGATCATCTCTTGCCTGGATTCCTAATTGCTTTCTCAACTCCACGTGAGCCCCCTTCAGCATACCTGCTACACTGCCATTAAAATTCAAATGCAAGTCTGACCATGTTGCTCACTGGTAAAATACTTCAGTGACTCCCAATTGCCTACACAATAGAGATCAAATTAGTTAATATTTGGATCTCTTGGAAGACAATAAACATCACCTTCTTACTTGCCAAACTGTGAAGATAATAAGAAACTAAAGAATAAGAAATAGGTAGCTAAAATACTCTCTTTATTACTAATGAACATATGATTGTTTTTATTACTTTTTAATATTTTTATTTTATTTATTACTTTTTTATTATTTTTGTTACTTTATTACTAATGAAGCTTTTTCTATAATCAGAAAAACTATCCCTCCCAGCCCTAGGTATTGCTGAACAAGAGTATATTTCCCCACCTGAAGAGGGTGCTCCCTTCTGGGAGCATATTTCAAGTGGAAGAATGGTTTCTCCTAGGAGTTCTACAGTTTCCGGTCTTACATTTAGGTCTTTAATCCATTTTGAGTTGATTTGTGTGTGTGTGTTTTAAGATCAGTATGCAATTTCATTCTTTTGGATATCCAGTTTTGCTAGCAGCATATATTGAAGAGATTATCCTTTGTATACTCTTGAAGACTTGTGATGTACACCTGAGTTTATTTTGGGGCTCTCTATTCTGTTACATCGGTCTATATGTCTGTCTTTATGGCAATGATTCCTTGACTATGACACCTAAAGCATAGATAACAAAAACAAAAGTAGATTAGTGGAATTACACCAATCCAAAAATCTTTTGCATAGCAAAGAATGGTGAATACAATGAAAAGGCAAATTATTAAATAAGATCAAATATTTGCAAACAATATGTCTGATAAAAGATTAATATCCAAAGCACATGAACAACTCCTCCAGCTTAACAGCAAAAAAAAAAAAACCACAAAGGAGCCAATTAAAAAAACAAAATGGGCAGAGGACTCAAATAGACATTCCTCATACACATGGACAATGCATGTAAAGATCCTCAACATCACTAATCATCAGAGAAATGCAGATCAAAGTCATAATGAGATATCACCTCACACTTGTTAGGATGACTGTTATGGAAACGAAACAACAAAAAAGAAATGACAATCATTGATGAGGATATAGAGAAATTGCACACTGTTGGTGGAAATGTAAAATGGTGCAGTCACTTTAGAAAACAGTATGAAGAGTCCCCAAAAGATTCAAAATAGTGACAGCATATGATTCAGCAAACTCAATTGTGAGCATTTATCCAAAACTCTAACCACTAACTGAAACCACTAACTCAAAGATGTATCTGCATTCCTATGTTCATTACAACACTAATCACAGTAGCCAGGATGTGGAAACAATCTACTACCCATCAATGGATAAAGAAAATGTAGTACATATATTAAATAAAAATATATAGTATATGTATTAGCTCTAAAGAAAAGGAAGAAAATCCAGCCATATGTGGCAGTATGGATTAGTTTTGAGTATATTATGCTAAATGAGATAAACCACTCAATGAAGGACATACTGCATGATACTACTTATATGAGGTGTCTAAAATAGTCAAACATAAAAAAAGAGAGAGCAGCATGGTGATTTCTTGGGCTGGGAGAGGAAGAAATGGGGAGTTGCTTTTCAGTAGGTACAAAGTTTCAGTTACGGAAGATAAGTAGACTTTAAATATCTGCCATATAGCACTGATACTATGATCGACAATGTTGTATTGTGCACTCAAAAACTAAAGGAAATAGATCCCATGTCAAGTGTTCTTATCATGAATAAAAGCTATGTTGAAAAGAGGAAAAATGCTGAAGATATGTCAGAACTTCCATTTAAATATTTCCTAATTTACCTCTCAGAGAGGTGGTTCTCAACCCCCTTACAGTGGAATGAGTGATAAGGCCTGATATATCACCGAGTGGGGCTCCTTTCAACTGGGAAAAAGATCAGTTATGCTCTTCCCTAACAAGACAGGCAGACCAAGGCCTTTGTGATCTAACCTGCAGCAGTTACTTCTGTAGCCTCCTCCTCTGACACTTCCTACCACCCAGTTTAGGTAGGTCCTGCTATCAATTCCAAACTGTGTTTCATAGATTCTTAATTGGTTTCAACCCCTGACCTCCTCCCATAAAAAGGAGGATAATAGAGGAAATTCTGTGATAAAGCAATTTTGAAAAAATGCTGAATCAAATAAAGATAAACAGTGTTATGTTATTCACTGTGGGTATTTTCAGATCTTTTACTGTGCTAACGGGCATTGTGACTTTCCAAGAAGGGGACAGACCATACACCTGTTTCCAGATCTTCTTGCAGGATGTTTTCTGAGGCGTTCTTTGGAAAATGCTAGTAAAAACATTCCACTCACAGTTCGAAATGTATCTTGTTCTCTCTTGTCTCTAAACCACTGGACATGCTGTCCCACTGTTTAAATGCACTTCCTTCCCTCCTTAACCAACTCCCCATGGCCCTTTAAGATCCGATCCAAGAATCACCTCTTAAACCTTTTTCAGTTCTTAGATTTTCCTCCTTATTTTCCTACTTATGTGTTTCTTCAGAGCTTCAGGCTCTCACAATTATATCACTTTTCACTCCGTGTTACTGTTGGTTTTATTTGATTTTCCATAATTGAAGATACTAAAGTTAAGAGAATATTTTATCTTTGTATCTTGGATCAAAAAATGTTAGGCATTTGATAAATCAGTGTAGAAAGAAGAATGCACTGGGACTTATTTGGGTGTCAATTCCAATTGAACATGATGCTCTGCGCCAGTCATCCTGAATTTCATTCTCTTCAGCCCAGTTTTTGTCTCTCTGGTTTTTCATATACTGTTTCTTCATTATGGAGTGCTATAAAGCTTCTGTCTACTAAATTCCTTATTTATTATTTGTGCCTTTTCATCCTTCTAAGTTCTCCCAAAATGAGATAAGATGTTGATTTTTGTACAAGTCTCAAAATATAGTTTATCTCTTTCCAACAAGTTATTGCTTGTTTAATTGCATATTCTGTATAAATACAGGAACCATGTCTACCTTGCTTACTGATGTGTCTCCCTTGCCTGACACAGTACTTGATACAAGGTAGTGAGCAACAAGTAGTCATTAAATGAATGAGCAGTTAATTATGTTTCTCACCCAGGCTCCAGACAACATTCTGGAATTTTATGACATTTATTTCATCAATGTCCCATGACACTGTCTGCTTTTAGGTAAGTAAGGTGATAGGTGAATATTTTACTTTTCTTTTTGCTTATTCCCAGTGCTTCTGTCCATAATTTGTTACCTGCCTGCTGGGACATGACTTAGAATTCAGTGCCCACCTCCTCCACGTCATTCTGCGGTCTTTCTCTACAAACTGTAGCTTCAAGGCCCCTGAGGTTAACTAGAGCATGCAAAAGGCTGAGAAACTCTACAAGGGTTTGTTTCTGTTGACATTAAAGGAGTAGGTCACACCATATCCAGAAAACTCATGTGGAAATGGCAGTCTGATATATCTTTTCAGCTAGCAAAACAATTACAGTAAGCAATTTTATTTCCCAAGAGACTAGTAAAGCGCTTTCCCCGTGTCACCTTCTACTATTTTATGTTGTGATGAGTAACTAACATTTTCTATCCAATTAGAGAGACCTTCAACAAGCTGAAGAGTAAATAGCTAACCAGTCAAGTTAGAAACATATGTGAACATATAACCGTAAACCACTTTTTAAAAAAACTGACCACATAGAGGAAAGCTATAGAATATCCTTCTTAACAAAGGTGAAGGAGATCCTATTTCTATATCTATTCTCCTTGCATCTAGTGTTTATTGGAAATTGTTTTGATATTATTTTAAATGAGGAACACGGTTAGGCTAGAAAACTTAAAAGTGGTAAAACCAATAGGACACAATTTCCTGAAACCACAGTGGCTCCCACAAAGCAGAAATATACTGCTTTATTTAGCTTTGAGAACTTATGTTTTTATTATTTTCTTCTGTTTTAAAAGGGCTTCCCTGGTGGCTCAGCAGTAAAGAATCTGCCTGCGATGCAGGTTACCTGGATTCGATCCCTGGCTCAGGAAGATCCCCAGAGAAGGGCATGGCCACCCACTCCAGTATTCTTGCCTGGAGAAGCCCATGGACAGAGGATCCTGGTGGGTTACAGTCCATAGGGTCACAAAGAGTCGGACATGACTAGCATATGTTCATTAATGAAAATTTGGAAAACTAGAAATAATCTGAAAACTCACTATAGAAATGCTAGAACCATGTGAAAGTAGAATTATGTGTAGATATTTGGAATATGTAGAGAATGGGCAGCTTTATGGGCTTCCCTGGTGATTCAGCAATAAACAATCTGCCTGCAATGCAGGAGACCCGGGTTCAATCCGTGGGTCAGGAAGATACCCTGGAAAATGACATAGCAACCCACTCCAATACTCTTGCCTGGGAAATCCCATGGACAGAGGAGCCTGGTGGGCTACAGTCCATGGGGCTTTAAAAAGAGTAGGACATGACTTAGCAACTAAACAACGAAACAGCTTTGCGTGGAGGGGCTGCTGAGAGTTATCAATCTACAGCCTTCTTGACAAGGAATTCAGGATTAGTGCTATGCAAAATTGAGAATTAAATAAAATTTTGGTTACCCCAATTTTCAAAATATCTCCTTAGTGTTCTTCTTTAGCTGAGGTTTAATAATTCTTTCCTTCCACAATTACACTCATATCATTACCCACTCATGCTGCAGCCAACTCCAGATTCTCCCCACATTGTCCACCCTGCATATAACTTTTTCTTTCTCAACATAAAAACTTTCTACAAGGTGGGTATAGAAGGAACGTACCTTCTATAATAGAGATTATATAAGAAAAGCTCATTGCTGCTATCATACGCAATAGTAAAAAACAAATAGTAATAGTAAACACAAGCCTTATATCTAAGATCAGGAACAGGACAAAGATGCCCACTCTCATCACTCCTATTAACAATACTGGATGTTTTAAGCCAGAGCAATTGGGCAAAAGAGAAATAAAATGGATCCAAGCTGGAAAAGAAGTAAAGCAGTCTCCACTGAATGTAAAAAAAAAAGTCAAAAAATTTCACATACACAGACACACACACAGACACACAAATGATAGAACTAATAAGCAAATTCAGCAAAGTTATGATACAAAATTAACCCCCCAAAGTCATGTTTCTATACACTAAAAAAGAACAGCCTGAAAAAGAAATACAACTCTATCATTTAAAATTACATCAAAAACAATAAAATACTTGGGGATGAATTTAATCAAGGAGGTAAAAATCCATACACTGAAAAATAGATTTTGAAGAAAGAAACTAAAGAAGATTCAAATAAAAGGCAAGATATCCTATGTTCACAGATTGGAAGAATTAACATTGCTGAAATATCCATACTGTCAAAGCAATCTATTGATTCAATGCAATTCCTATTTAAATTCCCATGACAT
This sequence comes from Odocoileus virginianus, assembly GCF_023699985.2. NCBI lineage: Eukaryota > Metazoa > Chordata > Mammalia > Artiodactyla > Cervidae > Odocoileus > Odocoileus virginianus. Next base: position 60,254,926 of record NC_069688.1, read on the forward strand.
TTATCACAGCAATAAAAAAATTAAAATTTTGCTCTATTATAGATGGTATATCCCTTCTATACCCACCTTGTAGAAAGTTTTTATGTTGAATTTTGTCAAATATTTTTTTCCATAATCTACTGAGATAATTATATGATTTGTATCCTTCATTTTGTTAATATGGTGGGCTTCCCTGGTGGCTTAGAGAGTAAAGAATCTGCCTGCAGTGCAGGAGACCCAGATTCGATCCCTGGATCAGGAAGATCCCCTGGAGAAGGAAACGGCTACCCACTCCAGCATTCTTGCCTGGAGAATTTCATGGATAGAAGAGCCTGGTGGGCTACAGTCCATGGGGTCACAAAGAATCAGACATGACTTGAGTAATTAACACTTTCGCAATACTTGTTACTGTGGTACATCGTATTGATTGATTCACATGTATTGAGCCATCCCTGCCCCCCAGGGATAAATCCCACTTGATTGCATTGCATGATCCTTTTAGTGTGCTGTCAAATTCACTTAGTAGAACTTTGTTGAGGATTTTTGTGGTCTGTTTTTTGTTAGAGACACTGGCTTGTAATTTTCTTTGCATTTGACATCCATATAGTCTTATTATAAAGTAATGCTGGATGTGTAAAATGAATTTGGGAATGTACCCTCCTCTTCCATTTTTTAAAAGGGTTTGAGAACTATTGGTGTTAATTCATCAGAATTCACCAGAGAAATCATCTGATCTGGACTTTTCTTGCTGGGAGGTTTCTCATTATTGAGTCAATCTCCTTACTCTCTATAGCTCTATACGAATTTTCTACTTCATCCTGATTCAGGCTTGTTAGGTTGCATGCTTCTAGATGTGTATCCATTTCTATTAGATTACCCAATTTTTTGGTGTATAATTATTCATGCTACTGCTAAGTCACTTCAGTCGTGTCCAACTCTGTGCAACCCCATAGATGGCAGCCCAGCAGGCTCCCCCGTCCCTGGGATTCTCCAGGCAAGAACACTGGAGTGGGTTGCCATTTCCTTCTCCAATGCATGAAAGTGAAAAGTGAAAGTGAAGTCTCTCAGTCGTGTCCAACTCTTAGCGACCACATGGACTGCAGCCTATCAGGCTCTTCCATCCATGGGATTTTCCAGGCAAGAGTACTGGAGTGGGGTGCCATTGCCTTCTCCAATAATTATACATAGTAGTCACTTATGACCCATAGTATTTGTGGTATCTGTTGCAATATCCACTGTTACATTTCTGAATTTGAGACATCTGTCTTTTTGTCTCAGTCTACTGAAAGGTTTCTTACTTGTTCATCTTTTCAAAAAAAAAAAAAAACTCTTAGTTTCATACATTGTGTTTTTGTCTAGTCTCTACTTCACTTATTTATGCTCTGGCATTTGTTAATATTTCCTCCCTTCTACTTACTTTGGGCCTAGTTTGTTATTTTTCTATTTCCTTGAGAAGCAAAAATAGGTTATTTGAGATCTTTCCTTTTTCTTACTGAAATTATTTATTATGAACACATCTCAGAACTGTTTTGGGGCATCCCATGAGAATTTGTATGTTATGTTTTCATTTCTGTTTGTCTCAAGATATTTTTTAATTTCCCTTTTGATTTCTTCTATGATCCATTTATCTTTAGTGATGTGTTTTATTTAATTAGAATTAGAATTAATTCTTTCCATTAGTTATAATTAACATACAATATTACATTAATTTCAAGTGGACAACTTAGTAACTGAATATACTTATGTATTATGAAATGATTAGTGCACTATGACCAGCTATTATCCTGCAACATATAAAGTATTATGATACCATCAATTCCATTCCTGATGTATACTTTATGTCGCATAATGTAATAACTGACTCATTTATTTTAGATTTGAAGGTTTATACCTCTTAATCCATTCACCTATTTTCTCTGTCCCCCTACCACCATTCTTGGGACTTCCCTGGCAGTCCAGTGGTTAAGACTCCATACTTTCAATGCAGGGAGCTCAGGTTCAATCCCTGGTCAGGGAACTAAGATTCCATATGCTAAGAACCCATCTGTCCAAATATGGGCCAAGTATGGCCAAATAAAATAAAAGGAAATAGACATCCCAGTCAATCCTAAAGGAAATCAACCCTGAATATTTATTGGAAGGACTAATGCTAAATCTGAAGCTCTAATACTTTGGCCATCTGATGGAAAGAGCTGACTCATTGGAAAAGACCCTGATGCTGGGGAAAATTGAGAGCAGGAGGAGAAGAGGGCAACAGAGGCTGAGATGGTTGGATGGCATCATCTACTCAACAGATAAGAGTTTGCGCAAACTCCAGGAGATAGTGAAGGTCAGGGAGGTCTGATGCGCTGCAGTCAGCAAGGTCACAAGGAGCATCTGAACAACAACCCTTCTCCTTGGCAACCACCAGTTTATTCTGTATAATTACGGGCCTGTTTCTGCTTTGTTTGGTTGTTTGATTTGGGTTTTTACATTCCACAAATAAGTGAAATCATGGTCTGATTTATTTCAATTAGCCTAATACCCTCTAAGCTTCACTGGTGACTCAGATGGTAAAGAATCTGCCTGCAATGCAGGAGACTAGGGTTCAATTCCTGGGTGGGGAAGATCCCCTGAAGAGGGAAATGGCAGCCCATTCCAATATTCTTGCCTGGAGAATTCCATGGACAGAGGAGCCCAGCAGACTACAGTGCCTGGGGTCACAAAGAGTCAGACAATGACTAACAGTTTCAATACCCTCTAAGGCCATCCATGTCGCTGCAAATGTCTGAGTATTAAACTATTATTAGTATTATTCTATTATATATTTATATATATACATATATATGTTATATAGAATAATAGAATTATATTAGATAATAGAATAGAATTATTATATTCTATATATATATGTATATGCATATACACATACATATGTATATCACATCTTCTTTATCTACTTTTTTGGTTTCCATTTGCCTGGAATATTTGGAGTAATTTTTCCATCCATTCACTTTAAGCCAGTGTGTTTTGAAACTGAGATGAATCTCTTGTAGAGAGTATAGTGTGTGTGTGTGTGTTATTTTTTTAATCTATTCATTCTATGCTTTATAATTGGAGAAGCTGATTTATTTAAAATAAAGAATCATTGCCAGGTAAGGATTTTCTGCTGTCATTTTGTTAATCGCTTTCTGATTTTTTTTAATTCACTTGTTTCTTTCCTGCTTGTTGTTTTGCTTCTGATCTGATGACTTTCTGTAATGACATACCTAAATTTCTTTATTGCTCCTTAGAGGAAAAGCTATGACCCACCTAGACAGCATATTAAAAAGCAAAGACATTATTTTGCCAACAAAGTTCCGTCTGGTCAAGGCTATAGTTTTTCCAGTGGTCATGTATGGATGTGAGAGCTGGACTATAAAAAAAAGCTGAGCACCAAAGAATTGATGTTTCTGAACTGTGGTATTGGAGAAGACTCCTGAGAGTTCCTTGGACTGCAAGGAGATCCAACCAGTCCATTCTAAAGCAGATCAGTCCTGGGTGTTCATGCTGAAACTCCAGTACTTTGGCCACCTCATGCAAAGAGCTGACTCATTGGAAAAGACCCTGATGTTGGGAGGGATTGGGGGCAGGAGGAGAAGGTGATGACAGAGGATGAGATGGTTGGATGGCATCACTGGCTCAATGGACGTGAGTTTAAGCAAGTTCTGGGAGATGGTGAAGGACAGGGAAGCCTGGTATGCTGCAGTCCATGGGGTCACAGAGTCTGACACAGCTGAGAGGCAGAACAATAACAACGAGTTTTATACGTCTGCTATAGGTTTTTGATTTGTGATTAACATGTGGCTGGGGCTTCCGGGATAGTTCAGTTGGTAAAGAATCTGTCTACATTGCAGGAGACCTCCATTGGATTCCTGGATCGGAAAGATCTGCTGGAGAAGGAACAGGCTACCAACTCCAGTATTCTTGGGCTTCCTTTATGGTTCAGCTGGTAAAGAATCCACCTGCAATGCAGGAGACCTGGGTTTGATCCCTGGGTTGAGAAGATCCCCAGGAGAAGGAAAGGCTACCCACTCCAGTATTCTGGCCTAGAGAATTCCATGGACTGTATAGTCCATGGGGTTGCAAAGAGTCAGACACAACTGAGAAGCTTTCACTTTAACATGAGGCTTCCATAAATTTCTTACAGTTGTAACAGCCTATTTTAAGCTGATAATGACAACTTCAATTGTATAATGAACTGTTTTAGTTCTGCTCTGTTTTATTCAAGATTGACAATTTATGTCTTTTTAAATTGCATACACATTAACAAGTTATTATAACTATAGCATTTTTTAGTACTTTTGTCTTTTAAAGTTTATACTTGTATTAAAAGTAATTCACAAACCACCATTTCATTAAAAGAGTATGTAGAATTTGACTATATATTTACCTTTACTTTGTACTTTCATTTGTTTTATTGTTACTGAATTAGCTTCATTTCAGTATGAAGAATTCCCTTTCAAATTTCTTTTAAAACAGATCCAGTCACGATGAATTCCATCAGCTCTTTTTTTTGTCTGAGAAGGCCCATGCCACGTCTCCTGCCCTGCAAGTTTTCTGCTAAGAAATCGGCTAGTAATCTTATTGATGCTTCCTTTTCTGTGATATTTCTCTTTTCTCTTGCTACTTTCAAAACTCTCTCTCTCTCTCTTTTTAAGGTTTGATTTGTCAGTGAAATCCTCTTTGAGCTAAATATCATTTTGGACCTTTCATCTGTATACACTTGGTTGTCCATATTTGTCTGCAGATTTGGAAAATTTTCAGCCCCTATCTCTTTAAATAAATGTTCTGCCTCTTTCTCCCTTTCTTTTATATTTGAAAGAGATTTCATTATTTCCCATAATTAAAACATTCATTCATTTGATGGTATATCATAAATGTCATAGACTGTCTCAGATATTTTTTTATTCTGCTTGTTTAAATATGATGTTGACACTTTCATTTCATTCAATTTATTCTTCAGTTCTTGAATTTCTGTATTTTTTTAAATGATTTCTCTGTCTGTGTTGAACTTCCCTTTTTATATATATATTAATTCCTGATCTCATTGAGTGGTCTGTTTGTGTTTTTTGTAACTCACTGAGCTTCCTAAAATAGTTATTTTGAATTCTTTGCCAGGTACCTTTAGATTTCCTTTTTAGGGAGTCGATTACTGAAAAATTACTGTACACCCTGTGTGCCTTTGGGGGGGTCAGGTGTCTTCGTCACTCATGTTCCTCAAAGTCTTGCACCACTGTCTTTACATTTGAAGAAGCTCTCACCTCCTCCAGTCTTTACTGACCTTTAGTTTGCATACAGAAATGCCTTCAAAATGAGCCTGACTAGAGATTCTGAGGCTTTCTCAGAACTTTTCTTTGAGTGCACCCGCTCTAAGCTACTTGTTCCTTCTAGAGAGGGGATATTTAAAATGGCATGCCATCTCTCAATTCTGCAAAGCCAGTCTGGGTGTCGAGAGCCTCCCGTTTGTTTCCCTTGGGGCAGGACCTGGAGTTCTTAAGTGTGGACGTCTTCCAACCCCACAGAGGCAGCAAGCTTTCCATGCATGTGTGTTCGCCATCTGCAAAAGCTTGCTGCCACTGTGCGTGAAGCTGCACGGAGAATCTAAAACTGGGGAAGGGGTGAGGAACACAGACCATTAATATGAAGGGTGCTCATGTGCCACTCGGAAGAATCACAGTTGAGGCATCCTAAGGGCTCGTGGTAGACTTTTTGATGGAGTCCATAAGGCTTCTGCTGCCCTGTGATGAGTTCTGAGAAGCACTCCCTTCCCCCTCCCTCTCATTTTGATAATTTCAGTAGTCGAGGTACAGCAAGAGAGAAGTGAGCATCTTCAGCAGCATCTGGAAGAGCTGGAAGGAAGGTGCTTACTCACTGAGCCCTGGTGTTCCCCTATGGGAGAAACTGCATGGAACTGGGCCCTCTGCCTTGGGAAGGGGATAATGCAGATGACGTGAGACTGTTCTTCCTCCCCTCCTCAACACATCCCTTCTCATATACATATAGATAGATAGATATTATATATCATATCAGTATATTATATATTATGCTATATATTATATATTATCTATAATATATACATACATATATATATTGCTCTAATGGTATGCTAGACCTTCTCTGCTAGAAACTTAATCTCACCTGCAGATTGTTGACAAAATAAATTTTCTGTGGGGAAATGATGGTAGAAACATCCTAAAAAATAAAGGTAGAAGATTCCTACTCCATCATCATCTTGATGTCACTGCTAAACATTTTGTTTCTTATTTTGATCCCATCTGTTGACTTTCTATGCATTTAAATACAGGGAATTTTTAATATTTTCTTCACTAATGAATAAATTTCTGGTGTTTGGAAAGTGTCTGGTACCTTGTAGATACTCAGTAAACACTTGCCTAATGAATGAAAAAAATGAATATATATGAACCCTATCTATACTGGGTCAAAATGATGTTCTTGATAGTTCTTAAGTAACTGTAAAGATACAGGCAAGAGGTAGTTAGAACTATGCTGCCTTCATGATGATGTTTTGGGAGAACACAGACCTCTTGCTGCCAACATCACTACAACATTTCTGCTCCTTCCCTCCCTAAAGCTTGATTGTCAAGGTTTTAGCTCTTTGAATACTCAGGTGATTGACCAAGAAGGTCTTAACATTTCCCTCAACCTGACTAAACTTAGACAGGTTTATTCCTGATGATAAGCCCCTGACCTTTTTTTAGAGCATTCACTTTAGAAAATTGTAACTGTAAATTCACTGCTCCTTTGAGATGTAAATCTCCTACCTCTTGCCTGTTTTACAACCCAGAATGTCTTTCTCAAGGACCTTTAAGCCATCCCTTTGAGATGTAATCGAGACAGAGAACCTATCTCCCAGTCTCTGAGGAAATTAGAAGTCTAATTTCAGTAACCTCATCATAGTCAACAAAACAGTGGGAAATATAGTACTTGGATGCAATCTCAAAACTGACAGAATGGTCTCTGTTCATTTCCAAGGCAAACCATTCAATATCATGGTAATCCAAGTCTATGCCCCAACCAGTAATGCTGAAGAAGCTGAATTTGAATGGTTCTATGAAGACCTACAAAACCTTTTAGAACTAACAGTCAAAAAAGATGTCCTTTTCATTATAGGGGACTGGAATGCAAAAGTAGGAAGTCAAGAAACACCTAGAGCAACAGGCAAATTTGGCCTTGGAGTACGCAATGAAGCAGGGCAAAGGCTGATACAGTTTTGCCAAGAGAACACACTGGTCATAGCAAACACCCTCTTCCGAAAACACAAGAGAAGACTCTACACATGAACATCACCAGATGGTCAACACCAAAATCAGGTTGATTATATTCTTTGCAGCCAAAGATGAAGAAGCTCTATACAGTCAGCAAAAACAAGACTGCTTGCTGACTGTGGCTCAAATCATGAAATTCTTATTGCCAAACTGAGACTGAAGTTGAAGAAAGCAGGGAACACCACTAGACCATTCAGGTATGACCTAAATCAACTCCATTACAATTATACGGTGGAAGTGAGAAATAGATTTAAGGGGCTAGATCTGATAGCCAGAGTGCCTGATGAACTATGGACAAAGGTTCACGACATTGTAAAGGAGACAAGGATCAAGATCATCCCCATGAAAAAGAAATGCAAAAAAGCAAAATGGCTGTCTGAGGAAGGCTTGCAAATATTGTGAAAAGAAGAGAAGTGTAAAGCAAAGGAGAAAAGAAAAGATATACCCATTTGAATGCAGAGTTTAAAAGAATAGCAAGTCTCCTTGAAAGCCTTCCTCAATTATCAGTGCAAAGAAATAGAGGAAAACAACAAAGTAGCAAAGACTCTAAATCTCTTCAAGAGATTGAGAGATATCAAGGGAACATTTCATGCAAAGATGGCACAATAAAGGACAGAAATGTTATGGACCTAACAGCAGTGGAAGATATTAAGAAGAGGTGGCAAGAATAGACAGAAGAACTGGACAAAAATGATCTTCATGACCCAGATAATCATGATGATGTGATCACTCACCTAGAGCCAGACATCCTGCAATATGAAGTCATGTGGGCTTTAGGAAGCATCACTGAGAACAAAGCTATTGGAGGTGATGGAATTCCAGTTGAGCTATTTCAAATCCTAAAAGATGATGCTTTGAAAGTGCTAGACTCAATATGCCAGAAATTTGGAAAACTCAGCAGTGGCCACAGGACTGGAAAAGGTCAGTTTTCATTCCAATCCCAAAGAAAGGCAATCCCAAAAAGTGCTCAAACTTTCACACAATTGTACTCATCTCACACGCTAGTAAAGTAATGCTCAAAATTCTCCTAGCCAGGCTTCAACAATACATGAACTATGAACTTCCAGATGTTCAAGCTGGTTTTAGAAAAGGCAGAGGAACCAGAGATCAAATTGCCAACACTCACTGGATTATCAAAAAAGCAACAGTGTTCTGGAAAAACATCTGCTTTTTTAACTATGCCAAAGCTTTTGTCTGTCTGGATCACAATAAACTGTGGAAAATTCTGAAGCAGATGGGAATACCAGACCACCTGACCTGCCTCTTGAGAAACCTCTATGCAGGTCAGGAAGCAACAGTTAGAACTGGATATGGAACAATAGTTCAGTTTAGTTTAGTCGCCCAGTCATGTTCCAAAAAGAAAAAGGAATACGTCAAGCCTGTATATTGTCACCCTGCTTATTTAACTTATATGCAGAGTACATCATGAGAAACGCTGGGCAGGATGAAGCACAAGCTGGAATCAAGATTGCCAGGAGAAATATCAATAACCTCAGATATTCAGATGACACCACTTTTATGGCAGAAAGTGAAGAGGAACTAAAGAGCCTCTTGATGAAAGTGAAAGAGGAGAGTGAAAAAGTTGGCTTAAAGTTCAACATTCAGAAAACTAAGATCATGGCATTCAGTCCCATCACTTCATGGCAAATAGATGGGGAAACAGTGGAAACTGTGGCAGATTTTATTCTTTGGGGCTCCAAAATCACTGCAGATGGTGACTGCAGCCATGAAATTAAAAGATGCTTACTCCTCGGCAGGAAAGCTATGACCAAGCTAGACAGCATATTAAAAAGCAGAGACAACTTTGCCAACACAATTCCGTCTAGTCAGTGCTATGGTTTTTCCAGTGGTCATGTATGGATGTGAGAGCTGGACTATAGAGAAAACTGAGCACCGAAGAATTGATGCTTTTGAACTGTGATGTTGGAGAAGACTCTTGAGAGTCCCTCGGACTGCAAGGAAATCAAACCAATCCATCCTAGAGGAGATCAGCACTGAGTGTTCATTGGAAGGACTGATGCTGAAGCTAAAACTCCAATACTTTGGCCACCTGATGTGAAGAGCTTACTCATTTGAAAGACCCTGATACTGGGAAAGATGAAGGCAGGAGAAGAAGGGGACGACAGAGGATGAGATGGCTGTATGGCATCACCGACTCAATGGACATGAGTTTGGGTAAACTCCGGGACTTGGTGATGGACAGGGAGGCATGGCGTGCTGCAGTCCATGGGGTCACAAAGAGACAGACGCAACTGAGTGACTGAACTGAACTGAACTTCAGTAAGTGCCATTTAGCAAAGACAAATGGTGTAATGAAATTGAGAACCTCTCACCAGCGCCTTCCAACATTTTTTCACTAGCTCACTCCAGCACTTAAAAACCCTCCCACCTCTTTTTTCTGAGATGCTAAGTCTAATCTCCTCTCTATCTCAGTGGTCTTGACCCCTATCACAGCTGAATAAAGTATTCCTTTCTTATTTGATTCTGTCCAGTGAGATTTTGCTTTGACATAATCTTGAAATGAACTGTGGATTTTGCTTAAGCCATTCAGACTTAGTTCTCTTGCTGAGAGAAAAGAAACATCAATTCACACACAAAGAGACAAGAATCTTAATCAAATATGGTTGGGCCTCATAGGAACTAGAACTGAAATTCCATTTATAATTCAAGGGACTCTAGGAACTACAACACAAGTGGAAAGCCATGTAGATCTTCACTCTATAGCACAGTCATCTTTTGAGTCAATGTATCTCTACTCATTGCTATGGGCTTTATAAACAAAAATACTTCTATTGTTCTAGTCTGTATAGCTGACCTCTATTTTGCTATTTTTCCTTATTAAGTCTCTTCTGTTCCCTCATGATTTCGGCTTATCAGTGGCCCTTTGTGCATTTACTCTTAATTTGCTGCATCATTTCAGTTTCTATTCCCATTACTCTCTGATTGTTTTTCTAGTTTGAATTTTCAAGAGAAAGACCCATTTTATTCCTTCACAAAAATCCGCTTCATGTCCTGTTCATCTATAGATTGACTGCTCTTGGACTGAGTTCTACCCCAGAAATCCAAGTGTCTATGCTCAGGGGAGCTGAGGCACGTGAAAATAAGACCTGTTGTGCTGTGGCTACTCGGTCAGGATAGTAGGTCACATACGATAATGGCAGAGACAGTGCTGGACACATGTAGTTCATCTCACCCTTTAATTTCCAGTTGTACATACATTTCCTTTATACAAATACAGTGTCAAAGATACTCTTTACCTAACATGATCTCTTATCAGAGTTCAACTATAAATGCATCCCTCCCACTCTCAGTCAAGCAATAATGCAAAACCGTACAAGCTTTCTTGAGATAGAGAAAATGTCATAAAGCTACTTAAAAAGGTTCATGCCAGTAATCTTATGATCCTAATCCAAGGGACTCACATGTCTCCTCTAGAACAATCCTAATCATAATGGTATGTCATTTTTATGAGATCAGTGAGCTCAATGTTACATGTAATCACCAAAAACACATACCATACATTTGGTAGCAACAACAAATGAATAATCTGTTCTACCTAGGTTTAGGAAGAAACAGAAACTACCCATAGATTTCTAAGTATAGGTGTTCAGGCTGTGGACAGTGTGTACAACAGGAAGACTGCTGGTTCAAAGCATATAAGACATTGGCAGAAGTATCACATACGTGAGATATGGAGTCTCGTGACTCTGGAGACTGGGAATAGTTAAAGAAACAGATCATTCTGTCATTTTTTAACTTGCATCCAAGTACTGCATTTCAGACTCTGGTTGACTAGGAGGGCTACTCCATTTCTTCTAAGGGATTCTTGCCCACAGTACTAGATATAATAGTCATTTGAATTAGATTCTCTAAGACAGGTTTCAACAGTATATGAACTATGAACTTCCAGATGTTCAAGCCATACTTAGAAAAGCCAGAGGAATCAGAAATAAAATTGCCAACAAACACTGAATCTTTGAAAAATCAAGAGAATTCCAGAAAAACACCTACTTCTGCTTTATTGATTACTTCAAAGTCTTTGACTGAATAGATCACAACAAACTGTGGAAAATTCTTCAAGAGATGGGAATACCAGATCACCTTACCTGCCACCTGAGAAATCTGTATGCAGGTCAAGAAGCAACAGCTAGAACTGGACATGGAACAACAGACTGGTTCCAAATCAGGAAAGGAGTATATCAAGACTGTGTATTGTCATCCTGCTTATTTAACTTATATGCAGAGTACATCATGAGAAACGCTGGGCTGGAAGAAACACAAGCTGGAATCAAGATTGCCGGGAGAAATATCAATAACCTCAGATATGCAGATGACACCACTCTTATGGCAGAGAGTGAAGAGGAACTAAAAAGCCTTTTGATGAAAGTGAAAGAGGAGAGTGAAAAAGTTGGCTTAAAGCTCAACATTCAGAAAACTAAGATCATGGCATCTGGTCCCATTACTTCATGGCAAATAGATGGGGAAACAATGAAAACAGTGACAGACTTTATTTTTTGGGTTCCAAAATCACTGCAGATGGTGACTGCAGCTATGAAATTAAAAGACGCTTGCTTCTTGGAAGCAAAGCTATGATCAACCTAAACAGCAGTATTAAAAAGCAGAGATATTACTTTGCTGAAAAATGTCGATCTAGTCAGAGCTACGGTTTTTCCAGTAGTCGTGTATGGATGTGAGAGTTGGATTACAAAGAAAGCTGAGTGCCGAAGGATTGATGCATTTGAACTGTGACTTTGGAGAAGACTCTTGAGAGTCCCTTGGACTGCAAGGAGATCCAACCAGTCCATCCTAAAGGAAATCAGTCCTGAATATTCATTAGAAGGACTGATGCTAAAGCTGAAGCTCAAATAATTTGGCCACCTGATGCGAAGAACTGACTCCTTGGAAAAGGCCCTGATGTTGGGAAAGATTGAAGGCAGGAGGAGAAGGGAATGACAGAGGATGAGATGGTTGGATGGCATCACCTACTCAATGGACTTGAGTTTGAGTAAGCTCCATCAGTTGGTGATGGACAGGGAGGCCTGGTGGGCTGCCATCCATGGGGTCGCAAAGAGTCGGACATGACTGAGCAACTGAATGGACTGAAAGGCACAGATCGGGGCCTCATTCCTTTTGCAGTGAAATGAATTGTTTAGTCAGTTAGTTTGTCTTAAGTTTCCCAGGGAAACTGATCCCTTATGATTAACAGCTGTACTATCACAACACTCCACTGCAGGGTGATATAAAACTAACTTACAGACACTCCTGAAAATATGGGCTCAAATTTGTTTCTTTTTATTCTTTATACTCAGATCTGGAAACTGTATGACCAAGGACACAAGCCAGTTGTTATTCTGAGTCAGATTCAAATCTCCCTTGATCAGGGCTGGAGAATGTTGGCAGTATATCACTCACAAAAGCACGCTGGGCTATATGTCAATATCCTTCACAGAGACTCCGCAGTCTATAAATTAAAGATTGCAGCATGTTAGTCTGTCTATTCATGCTTCCAGATTAGTATTCTTCCTTGGCTGCCGCATAGCTTTCTGAGTTCAAATCTAATTCTGCCCCTTCTAAACTAATCTTAGACAGGTCATTAACCTATCTGAATCTCTATTCTGTAAAATAAACAATATTGATAAATCTATTTTACAGAGTTGCAGTAGGGAATGGCCAAAATTAAATGCATCACTACATATTATTATTCCAATTGTGATTATTATAACTTTATACAGATGCTTTGTTTACATGATTTGCATGTAGTTTATTTGCCTGTGATCTTTTTATTGTTCATTATAAGCCTGGATTATGGAATTATTTCACTTCTTCCTAAAATGCATCCTTAAAAGTTCCTTTGGTGACCACGTGTTGAATTTTATGCATCTGAAAATGCCTTTATTTGGCCGTGATCCATAAGATACTTTTGATAAGTACAATTTCTAAAACTGACATTAATTTTTCTTGGGAATTTAGAGGTTTTTGTATCCATGGGTTTAGTATCCATTATGATTTTGAGATATTTACCCTCAGCTCTTTCTTTTTAATTAAAGTATAGTTGATGTACAATATTATGTCAATTACAGGCATACAATACAGGTGATTCATAACTGTTGAAGATTATAATCCATTTATAGTTATTACAATGTATTGGCTATTTTCCCTACATTGTATAATATACCCTTTTAGCTTATTTTATAGATAACAGTTTGTACTTCTTAACCCCTACCCTTATGTTGCCCCTCCCAACTTCCTTCTCCCCACTGATAACATTAGTTTGTTCTCTACATATATATCTGTGAATCTACTTCTTTTTTGTTATATTAATTACTTTGCTGCAACTTTTAGATTCTACATGTAGGTAATATCATACAGTATTTGCCTTTCTCTGTCTGACATTTCACGAAACATAATGCCCTCCAAACCCATCCACGTGCTGCAAGTGGCTTTTTTTTTCAACTCTTTTCTATGGCAGGGTAGTCGTGCATGATATTTATATTATATGCCACATCTTTATCCACTCATCACTTCATGGACACTTAGGTTGCTTCCACATCTTGGCAATTGTTGATAATGCTATGAATGTTGAGGTGCATGTGTCTTTTCAAAGTAGTATTGTTTTGTTTTGTTAAACCCAAGAGCGGAACTGTTGTGTCATACAGTACCTCTATTTTTAGATTTTTCTTTTTCCATTTATTTTTATTAGTTGGAGGCTAATTACTTCACAACATTGCAGTGGGTTTTGTCATACATTGACATGAATCAGCCATGGAGTTACATGTATTCCCCATCCCGATCCCCCCTCCCACCTCCCTCTCCACCCGATTCCTCTGGGTCTTCCCAGTGCACCAGGCCCGAGCACTTGTCTCATGCATCCAACCTGGGCTGGTGATCTGTTTCACTATAGATAATATACATGCTGTTCTCTCAAAACATCCCACCCTTGCCTTCTCCCACAGAGTCCAAAAGGCTGTTCTGTACATCTGTGTCTCTTTTTCTGTTTTCCATATAGGGTTATCATTACCATCTTTCTATAGGGTTATCATTACCATCTTTCTAAATTCCATATATATGCATGAGTATACTGTATTGGTCTTTACTTTCTGGCTTACTTCACTCTGTATAATGGGCTCCAGTTTCATCCATCTCATTAGAACTGATTCAAATGAATTCTTTTTAATGGCTGAGTAATATTCCATGGTGTATATGTACCACAGCTTCCTTATCCATTCATCTGCTGATGGGCATCTAGGTTGTTTCCATGTCCTGGCTATTATAAACAGTGCTGCGATGAACATTGGGGTGCATGTGTCTCTTTCAGATCTGGTTTCCTCAGTGTGTATGCCCAGAAGTGGTATTGCTGGGTCATATGGCAGATCTATTTCCAGTTTTTTAAGAAATCTCCACACTGTTCTCCATAGTGGCTGTACTAGTTTGCATTCCCACCAACAGTGTAAGAGGGTTCCCTTTTCTCCACACTCTCTCCAGCATTTATTGCTTGTAGACTTTTGGATAGCAGCCATCCTGACTGGCGTGTAATGGTACCTCATTGTGGTTTTGATTTGCATTTCTCTGGTAACGAGTGATGTTGAGCATCTTTTCATGTGTTTGTTAGCCATCTGTATGTCTTCTTTGGAGAAATGTCTGTTTAGTTCCTTGGCCCATTTTTTGATTGGGTCATTTATTTTTCTGGAATTGAGCTGCAGGAGTTGCTTGTATATTTTTGAGATTAATCCTTTGTTGCTTCGTTTGCTATTATTTTCTCCCAATCTGAGGGCTGTCTTTTCACCTTGCTTATAGTTTCCTTTGTTGTGCAAAAGCTTTTAAGTTTCATTAGGTCCCATTTGTTTATTTTTGCTTTTATTACCAATATTCTGGAAGGTGGGTCATAGAGGATCCTGCTGTGATTCATGTCGGAGAGTGTTTTGCCTATGTTCTCCTCTAGGAGTTTTATAGTTTGGTCTTACATTTAGATCTTTAATCCATTTTGAGTTTATTTTAGTGTATGGTGTTAGAAAGTGTTCTAGTTTCATTCTTTTACAAGTGGTTGACCAGTTTTCCCAGCACCACTTGTTAAAGAGGTTGTCTTTTTTCCATTGTATATCCTTGCCTCCTTTGTCAAAGATAAGGTGACCATAGGTTCATGGATTTATCTCTGGGCTTTCTATTCTGTTCCATTGATCTATATTTCTGTCTTTGTGCCAGTACCATACTGTCTTGATGACTGTGGCTTTGTAGTAGAGTCTGAAGTCAGGAAGGTTGATTCCTCCAGTTCCATTCTTCTTTCTCAAGATTACTTTGGCTATTCGAGGTTTTTTGTATTTCCATACAAATTGTGAAATTATTTGTTCTAGTTCTGTGAAAAATACCGTTGGTAGCTTGATAGGGATTGCATTGAATCTATAGATTGCTTTGGGTAGTATAGCCATTTTGACAATATTGATTCTTCCAATCCATGAACACGGTATGTTTCTCCATCTGTTTGTGTCCTCTTTGATTTCTTTCATCAGTGTTTTATAGTTTTCTATGTGTAGGTCTTTTGTTTCTTTAGGTAGATATACTTCTAAGTATTTTATTCTTTTTTTTGCAATGGAGAATGATATTGTTTCCTTAATTTCTCTTTCTGTTTTCTCATTGTTAGTGTATAGGAATGCAAGGGATTTCTGTGTGTTAATTTTATATCCTGCAACTTTACTATATTTGTTGATTAGCTCTTGTAATTTTCTGGTAGAGTCTTTAGGGTTTTCTATGTAGAGGATCATGTCATCTGCAAACAGTGCGAGTTTCACTTCTTCGTTTCCTATCTGGATTCTTTTTACTTCTTTTTCTGCTCTGATTGCTGTGGCCAAAACTTCCGCAAAGGCTGCCCTAATTTACATTGTCACCAAAAGTGTACATTTCCTTTTCTCCACATCCTTGTCAGCATTTGTTATATGTGTTCTTTCTCATAATAGCCATTCTGACAGATATGAAGTGATATCTCATTGCAGATTTGATTTGTATTTCCCTGATGATCAGCAATGTTGAGCATTATTTCATGTGCCTATTAGCCACCTGTATGTCTTCTTTGGAGGAAAAAAAAAAGTTTTTTCAAGTCTTCTGCTTGTTATTAATCAGGTTGATTTTTTACCACCATTGAACTGTAGTGCTGTTTATATATTTTGGATATTAACCCCTTATCAGTCCTATTATTTACAAATATGTTCTTTTATTAACTAGGTTGTCTTTTTCATTTTATCGATTGTTTCCTTTGCTGTGAAAAAGCTTATAAGTTTAATTAGTTTCCATTTATTTATTTTTACTTTTATTTCCTTTGTTCTAAAAAACAGGTCCAAAAAATATATAGCTATGATTTATGTTACAAGATGTTCTGCCTATGCTTTCCTTTAGGAGTTTTATAGTTTCTGGTCTCACATTTAGATCTTTAAGCCATTTCAAGTTTATTTTCATATATGGTGCTACGTGTAACTGTCCACTTTTTCCAGCACCACTTTCTTGTTTCTGGAATGCTTTTCAGTTCCATTGATCTGTGTGTCTGTTTCTATGTCAGTAGCATACTGTTTTGATTCCTATAGCTTTGCATTAATAGTATGGGCTGAAGCCAGGGAGTACAGTTCTTCCAGCTCTATCCTTTCTCAAGTTTGTTTTGGCTAACTGGGATCTTTTATGTTTTTATACACATGTTAAAATTACTACCTCTTAAAACTCTACATAAAATTTATTTTCTATTAAAATTTATTTGTCTTCCTTTTCTTACAGCTAGTGAACTTTAGAGAAGACTCTTGAGAGTCCATTGGACAGCAAGGAGTTCAAATTACTTAATCCTAAAGGAAATCAATCCTGAATATTGGGAGGATTAATGCTGAAGCTGAAGCTCCAATACTTTGGCCACCTGATGTGAAGAGCTGACTCACTGGAAAAGACCCTGCTGCTGGGAAAGATTGAAGGCAGGAGGATAAGGGGATGACAGAGGATGAGATGGTTGGATGGCATCACCAATCAATGGATGAGTTTGAGCAAACTGTGGCAGATAGTGAAGGACAGGGAAGCCTGGTGTACTGCAGTCCTTGGGGTCACAAACAGCCAGACACGACTTAGTGACTAAACAACAACAATGTGTTTTTATTTCTATAGTAATATTTTAATTTCTAAAATATCTCTTGGGATTTCTTTTCCAAATTCAACAAGACAATTACTATTGTTTCCTATATTTAACTAATTTCTATTCCTTCTTTTAATTTACATCTTGAATCTGACATTGCGGTCTCTGAAGTCATTGGAAGAATTTGCTGGTATTGTTCAGTTGCTAACTCCTATCTGACTTTTTGCAACCCATGGACTGCAGCACCACTGGGAATTGCTGTCCTTCACTATCTCCCAGTGTTTGCTCAGACTCATGTCCATTGAGTCAGTGATGCCATCCATCCATCTCATCCTCTGTTGTCCCCTTCTCCTCCTGCCCTCAACCTTTCCCAGCATCAGGGTCTTTTCAGTGAGTCAGCTCTTTGCATCAGGTGGCCAAAGTATTGGAGTTTCAGCTTTGGCATCAGTCTTTCCAACGAATATTCATTCATTGGAGGAATAAGTCTGCTACTTGTTATTTCAGTATATTTTAATAGTGGTGACTTGTTTCCTTAAATGCTGAATGATTTTGTGCTTTAATGAAAGTCAAATTTTTAAATGTCATTCATGAGATAGATCACTTTGGGCATAAATTGAGGAAACTTTCTTTTAAATGTGAATTTTCTTTTCCTGAGTTCCAAGGAATACCAGCAACCTAGGGAAAACTTTGACCTTTTCAATTGTCCTAAGCTTGGTGGCGAAAACTCAGTTCAATTTCTCCACATTTCTGAAGTCTTTTGGACTTTCTTTCCATCACACCATTGAACAGTCACTTTCTCTTTTTATTTCTCACAACTCTATTACTAGCTTAATATTTAGATCTCTCTTCTGATATTGCCTCATTTTACTTTTTTATGATTTTTTTTGAGACTTAACTTAGTTTAACAATTCTTTAAATGCATTAGCATTCATGTTTGGTGTAATTTGCCCATGACATAGTTTACTTTTATTAGAAGAGCCCTTTAGCAGTTATTTTATTGGGAGGATCTATTCAGTGGCCCTGTGATGTTGCCTTAAAATAGTATTTTAAAAACCACAAATGAAAGTAAATTATTTTGATTTCTCTGACAATAATAGAAATATATGCATGTTTAATAGTCAGCAGTAGAACATATCTATGAATTTAATTTTGAGAGTATTTGATTAAGTTAAATGTGTTGATATGAGTGCCATTAATAGATGTCCTGTTGGCTTCATACTCTGCTGGGTTAATGAGCACAAACCTAGAACCAGTACTTGGAATAGTCAAGATACCAACATCACTGAGCATATAATGAACAAAAGAATATGACGACAAAGTTAGGAATTAATAGTTGGCTATATCACAGTTACAAAACCAGGTGGAAATGTTGCGACTGAAATGGATTGCATATCTCCAATGGGTGAAAGTGAAAGTGAAAATCGCTCAGCTATGTCCGACTCTTTGCGACCTCATGTACTGTCCTTGGAATTCTCTAGGCCGGACTACTGGAGTGGGTAGGCCCAGTAATAGCTACTCCTCAAGACAACAATACCATTAATTTCATGTACAGTGTGAGGAATGTAGTCAATATCTATATGGCATTTTTAATAGTGACAAATGGTAACTAGACTTGTGGTGATTATCTTGAAATATATAGAAATATCAAATCACTATGTTGCATATCAGGAACTAACATAGCTTTGTAGGTCAATTATATTTCAAAAACAAATAAACAAACTTAGAAAAAAATACCACTCATTTCTAAAGGTGATACGATGGCCTTACTTTACTGATTTGTAACCCTGTTTCTTCCTTTTGCTCTCTCTTGCCAAATAGTTGGATTTCAATAAATGCTGACAAATATATTTAAAAAAAGGCATATTGAAGGGAAAATAAAGGTAACTGATGTAATGGCAAAATGCAGATATTCTAGTTTGCTTTATGTACTTAAATCTGTTTCATGGTTAAAGGAATTTTTTTTTTAAATCTTTGCCACCAGATAAATCTATCCAACTTCAAAGAAATAATTACATTATAAATGCAATTTATGAACATGACCAGTATTAAAAACATGAAAGATTTAGTGTGAGCTGCCCTGAGTACTGTATAATTTTAAAAGAAATTGTTTCTATTTTTTTAGAATATAAAATGTAATTAGACATAAGGTCAAATCGAAAATTTCATGAGTGTTCCTATAGAACTTATGCTAACTGATCTTGTCCTTCCTTTTTACATTAGATTAAGAGTTCAACTGTTGCTCTTCATTTATCTAATATTATTATGAATACATTTTCATGTTTTAGAGCCATCATTATTTGAAAATATTATACATGAAGACCAATACAAGATCAGTTACTAAAATGAGCTATACTTATGAGGTCTTAGAAAATGTTTAAACCTGAAGAATACTAAAAATGGGTGGAAAATCATGTCTTAAATGAAATATACACTAGCTTGACTATAAGTAGGAGAATTGGTGATGTGCTCTGATATTCTGAAAATTTAGAACACAGGTACAGAAAGTTACTGAACCAATTTTTTATAATACAATTAGTAGAAAGAAGAGTATGGGAATATACATATTTATGCAGTTCCTTCTTTTTCAAGAAAAAAGAAATCAACACAAAATACAGTGCATACACTTCCATTATGTTAGTGAATACAATATAAATTTCTATCACTGGAAATATAGTTTGATGCTGAAATAAGTCTCATTAAGATCTGTAATCAGAAAATCAATTTTTATTTGGTAGTCATATTGTTAAATGAAACTTATGCAGCTTGTTTAAAAACTAAAGCCATTTCCAGTACATTGATTTTGAAAGGAACAAGAGGGAACACTATCATGAACTGTACAACCTGTAGATGTTTGAAGGTAATCAACAATGTTAACAGAATATTTTTTTTTAAATGTTTAGAGAGTGAACACTTTAGGAGATATGCTCCTTCCATAGTTTCTTCAAAAATTTAATAGATCCTAAAAATGGCTAAAGGCTTAGCAGACCTAAACAGTAACTTTGTATTATTTATAATAGGAAGACAAGGTCCAGAAATTATTTAGATCCTACAGATGAAATATGATAATAGCCACCATACATATTGCCACAAGTTACACCTACTCTGGGGCTTCTTCTCATTTTATCTCATGGTAATTTTTTTCTAATTAAAGTTTCTGATTCTGCATAATGTGGTATATCTTGACAACTGAAATGCTGAATCTTTGAATTTTTAATACATCTAGCATGAATTTTGATATATTGCTATAATTTAAAAAATTGAATATAAAAAATTTACAAGGAAATGCTTTATTCTTCTAGATAAAAATTATCTCATAATCTGTCATTCTATACTGTGACTTTAATAAATATCAATATTTTAGTAAATCATTATGTTTAATATTAACAGATGGTCTAAACCATCAAGACATTTTTACATTTAATATCTTATAGGATAGCTTTCTTCAAACTCAGTTTTATAATCATTTGCCATCAGTTAAGTGAGGTAAAATACAATGAGGAAGTATCAGTATTTTCAGGCCACAAGAATAAATGGGAAAAGCAAATTCCTTTGAAAGGAGAGAGACTTTAATTTACAATTTGCATCTTATTTCTACCATTTACAATATGCTTTTGATCAATTAACATAACATTTTCAGTTTTTAAATCATTGTTTCTTAATTAAACGCAAATGTAAAAGATGTATGTTGATGTTTGAGAAAGAAAAAGAGGGAGAGAAATTTAAAACAAACTGTGTGAAGTGTTGACATAAGTATGAGTTTTCCACATTTGCTGGCATATTGTGGTAGCACTTTCACAGCATCATCTTCCAGGATTTGAAATAGCTCGACTGGAATTCCATCACCTCCACTAGCTTTGTTCATAGTGATGCTTCCTAAGGCCCACTTGACTTCACATTCCAGGATGTCTGGCTCTAGGTGAGTGATCACACCATCAATATTCATAAAAATAAGATCATGGCATCTGGTCCCATCACTTCATGGCAAATAGATGAGGAGACAGTGGAAACAGTGGCAGACATTATCTTTTGAGGCTCCAAAATCACTGCAGATGGTGACTGCAGCCATGAAATTAAAAGACACTTGCTCCTTGGAAGGAAAGTTATGGCCAACCTAGACAGCATATTAAAAAGCAGAGACATTACTTTGTCAACAAACTTTCATCTAGTCAAGGCTATGGTTTTACCAGTGGTCATGTATGGATGTGAGAGTTGGACTATAAAGAAGCCTGAGCACCAAAGAATTGATGCTTTTGAACTGTGGTGTTGGAGAAGACTCTGGAGAGTCCCTTGGACTGCAAGGAAATCCAACCAGTCAATCCTAAAGGAAATCAACCCTGAATTTTCATTGGAAGGACTGATGCTGAAGCTAAAGCTCCATTACTTTGGCCACCTGATGTGAACAGACCACTCATTGAAAAGACCCTGATGCTGGGAAAGATTGAGGGCAGGAGGAGGAGGGAACGACAAAGGATGAGATGGTTGGATGGCATCACCAACTCAATGGACATGAATTTGAGCAAGCTCCGGGAGATGGTAAAGGGCAGGGAAGTCTGGCATGCTACAACCCATGGGGTCACAGGGTCAGACACAACTGAGTAACTGAACAATGACAAATTCTTGAGAGGGAAGGCTGATATTTTTGTATTAATGCAACATCAAAAGGTGGAACTGATCATGAACTTCTAGCCTTTGTTGGCATCAGCCATCTCTAGGTCCTCAGTGATCTCTTTAAGTACATCTCTTGGTCTTCAGGCTTGGTTGTGCTGGAATGTGCTAGGATCTGTGGCTGCTTCTTCCATCCTCGTCATGAGTGATCTCGAAGCTTGTCAACTGATCCGAGTTCGTCTCAGATCGAGGGAAACTACAGCTACCCTCCCACACCAATCTTGGCTGCAGGAATCTCAGCATTGTTCTTTATCTCATGAAGCCATCATATGCAAAATGATCAGTATGTTCACCTGCTACCAAACATTGTTCACATGGAACAGGGAAACTAGAAAGTCAGGGATGTGCTGGCTTCCTGAGAAGCTGAGTTGTAGTCAAAATAATTCACATTTACATTTTAAATAAATTAATCATACAGATAACACAGACTTACACTATTAGTAGCTCTTTTTCAATGTACTTTATGAACAAATTTAAAAGCATATACACTTTTCCAATAATACAAACTTACATTTAAAATAAAGGAATCATCAATACTTTTAATGTCTAGCAAAGACTCTAATATTTGATAACTTCTGGTCTATTTTTAACATCAAATAATGGAGGTATAAAGCAAAAAGTGAAGTGCTTTATTAAGTAACAATTTTCAGATAAGAGCTAAACAAATGCTTCTGAATGCTCTATCACTAGAATAGTTTGGGTAAATCTGCATCAAGATTAAATCACACATGACAAATAGCTTCCCCCTTCTCTTCCCATTCTTAGTATCAGATTTAGAGTTCAATAACTTCAAATTATTGTCTGATTCATTCTTCAAATAAACTCCCTGTCTAGCTAAACTCTAAACTACCCAGGCAAAGGCACATAAAAACAGCCCAGATAAGGGTAAAAATATAAACAGAGCTCTCAGCTTCTGCTCACTGCAGAAAAAGCTAAATTTGGAGTTTTGATCCAGCTTGCTAGAGCAAAATGTCAACAGTTTTGAGAGGAACACAACTTAACTCAGAGTCTTCACAGTGTTGAAGGTAAAAGCCAAAATTATTAGACATATGAAAAACAGAAAAAGATGACTAGTACACAGATTAAAAAACAATATAGTTTAACACTTAAAATATCACAGAAGTTGAAATTAGCAGAGAAGTGTTTTAAATTTGCAAATATAATCATTGTCAAAAAGTATGTGAAAGCATGATTGTAGTGAATAAATAAAAAAGAAATTTCAGTGGAGAAATAGAATATAAAAAGTAAGTTAAATTAAAATTATGAAAATAAAAAAACACATCTAAATTTTAAAAAATATATCCTCATTAAGAAGTGGTCAGTTGGGAAATTTGAAAAAAAAAATAGAATCATCAAACTTGAAGATAAATTAATAAAAGTTTTTCAATTTGAAGAAATCAGAGAAGAAAGCAGAAAAATTACTTGAAGAAATAATGAAGATATAAAGGTTATAGTTTCAGTAATCTCAAGAGGCCCTAAACTGTATATACAAAAAAAAAAAATTATGATGCATACTAAAGTCAAACAGTTGTAACTCCAAAGTACCAAGAAAATCTTAAAAGCAATTCTCCCCAAAGACACTATCTATAGATAAAAACAATACAAACATCTATTTCTCATTATAAAAAATCAAAATAAGAAACTGGAACAAAGATTCAAGGTGCTAAAAGAAAAACTGAGAACCTAGATTTATAAATCCAGTGAAAATATCCTAATCAAATACAGAAAAACAAAATGAATAAATAAAAATTGAGCATTCATCCTTAGCAGAAAAACACTACAAGAAATAATAAAGGCAGTTCTAGAAAAAGGAAGATGATATCAAGTTAAAACTCAAATCCTAGAGAGGAAATCAAGAATATCAGAATGGGGTTTAAGTCATTAAGCACAAATGTTTTTCTCTGTGCTAATAATACAACTTACGACCAGCTAAAGCAAAAGACAGCATTGTACTAAGGGGGTTAAACACACGTACACATGTGTGTGCATGTCCTAATATTTAACATAAGAACAAGAATAATTCATCTATGGATCAAAGAAAAGCTTGAGACATTTTTAAATATTTTAAATTGAATTATAAAAAATAACTTATGAGAAGTTGCTAAAGCAGGACTTACACGTAACAATTTTAAATGTTTAATAAGAAACCTATTGCAACAAAAAGAATAAAATACTTAGGAGTATATCTACCTAAAGAAACAAAAGACCTATACATAGAAAACTATAAAACACTGATGAAAGAAATCAAAGAGGACACAAACAGATGGAGAAATATACCGTGTTCATGGATTGGAAGAATCAATATTGTCAAAATGGCTATACTACCCAAAGCAATCTATAGATTCAATGCAATCCCTATCAAGCTACCAACGGTATTTTTCACAGAACTAGAACAAATAATCTCACAATTTGTATGGAAATACAAGAAACCTCGAATAGCCAAAGTAACCTTGAGAAAGAAGAATGGAACTGGAGGAATCAATCTGCCTGACTTCAGACTATACTACAAAGCCACAGTCATCAAGACGGTATGGTACTGGCACAAAGACAGAAATATAGATCAATGGAACAGACTAGAAAGCCCAGAGATAAATCCACGAACCTATGGTCACCTTATCTTCGACAAAGGAGGCAAGGATATACAATGGAAAAAAGACAACCTCTTTAACAAGTGGTGCTGGGAAAACTGGTCAACCACCTGTAAAAGAATGAAACTAGAACACTTTCTAACACCATACACAAAAATAAACTCAAAATGGATTAAAGATCTAAATGTAAGACCAGAAACTATAAAACTCCTAGAGGAGAACATAGGCAAAACACTCTCCGACATAAATCACAGCAGGATCCTCTATGACCCACATCCCAGAATTTTAGAAACAAAAGCAAAAATAAACAAATGGGACCTAATGAAACTTAAAAGCTTTTGTACAACAAAGGAAACTATAAGCAAGGTGAAAAGACAGCCCTCAGATTGGGAGAAAATAATAGCAAATGAAGCAACAGACAAAGGATTAATTTCAAAAATATACAAGCAACTCCTCCAGCTCAACGCCAGAAAAATAAATGACCCAATCAAAAAATGGGCCAAAGAACTAAACAGACATTTCTCCAAGGAAGACATACGGATGGCTAAAAAACACATGAAAAGATGCTCAACATCACTCATTATCAGAGAAATGCAAATCAAAACCACAATGAGGTACCATTACACGCCAGTCAGGATGGCTGCTATCCAAAAGTCTACAAGCAATAAATGCTGGAGAGGGTGTGGAGAAAAGGGAACCCTCTTACACTGCTGGTGGGAATGCAAACTAGTACAGCCGCTATGGAAAACAGTGTGGAGATTTCTTAAAAAACTGGAAATAGAACTGCCATATGACCCAGCAATACCACTTCTAGGCATATACACCAAGGAAACCAGATCTGAAAGAGACACGTGCACCCCAATGTTCATCGCAGCACTGTTTATAATTGCCAGGACATGGAAGCAACCTAGATGCCCATCAGCAGATGAATGGATGAGGAAGCTGTGGTACATATACACCATGGAATATTACTCAGCTGTTAAAAAGAATTCATTTGAATCAGTTCTAATGAGATGGGTGAAACTGGAGCCCATTATACAGAGCGAAGTAAGCCAGAAAGATAAAGACCATTACAGTATACTAACACATATATATGGAATTTAGAAAGATGGTAACTATAACCCTATATGCAAAAAAAGAAAAAGAGACTCAGATGTATAGAACAGACTTGTGGACTCTATGGGAGAACCCGGGGGTGGGATGTTTCAAGAGAACAGCATCGAAACATGTATATCTAGGGTGAAACAGATCACCAGCCCAGGTTGGATGCATGAGACAAGTGCTCAGGCCTGGTGCACTGGGAGGACCCAGAGGGATGGGGTGGAGAGGGAGGTGGGAGGGGGGACCGGGATGGGGAATACATGTAAATCCATGGCTAATTCAATGTATGACAAAAACCACTGCAATGCTGTAAAGTAATTAGCCTCCAACTAATAAAAATAAATGGGAATGGAAAAAAAAAAAAAAAAGACTGACCAGGGAAGGTAAAATGATGAGGCTTGTTCATGTAAAGTGCTTCTTGAAGAACAGAGGTCCCAGAATGGTAGGTAAACCATGAAAGCTGGTGGAGGTGTGCTCTGGGACCCTAGACCAATTTTAAAAACATCTATATGACATAATTTGACATATAATACAAAAAATAAACTACATATATTTAAAATGTAAAAAAAAAAAAAAAAAAGAAACCTAAGAGTGTAAGTGCGACATGTATAGATACATCACTTGTGGGTATAGTATACATGACAATGATGGCCAAAGTGAAGCGGAAGTCTAACACTGATTGCAAAGTTTTTACAGTTTTTGGCATGGAATCATACAGTACTTTAAACAGAATGTGAGAAGAGAAAGGCATGACCGTGGAGAACACAGCTGTGGACACGCGGCGGGGGAAGGTGAGGGAGGGACAAACTGAGACAGCAGCACTGACTTATGGACGCTGCTGCTGCTGCCAAGTCGCTGCAGTCGTGCCCGACTCTTTGCGACCCCACAGACGGCAGCCTGCCAGGCTCTCCCGTCCCTGGGATTCTCCAGGCAGGAACACTACCATGTGTCAAATAGACAGCCGGTGGGGAACTGCTGCAGCAAAAAAAATCTAGTGCATGGCTGCGTGCTCCTCGGAGACCTAGGGTGGAGTGGAGGGTGGGAGGGAGACTCAGGAGGGGGAGGCTGTGTGTACACGTGTAGCTGACTCATGATGCTCACAGGAGAAACTAACAATATTGCAAAGCTATTGTAGTTCAATACAAACAGATAAAAACTACATTGCATCCCTTGGAGAAACCATTAAAGATTTGCAAAGAAATAGAATTGTAAAACTATTATATAAGTTAAACTAATTTTCAACAATGAGTTAACTTTTTAAAAAAATCAGGAAACAAAGATGACAAGAGAAACAAAAACATGGGGAAGATGGAAAAGAAGTCATGAAATGGTAGGCAAAAGTCTACAGGATCAATAAGCACATTAAATGCAGAGAACTGGGGATTCAAAATTTCAAATATAGACATTTTCAGAAGGTATACAAAAATAAGACATAGCATCCTTTCTATAAGAGGCATACTTTAAATATAAAAACATAAAGGTAGGCTGAAAGTAAAAGAATGGATAGGTAAACCATGTCTACCATGTAAGAAAGCTAGAATCTCATATTAATATTAGTATTAATTAAGTTATACTTTGAGGCAACAAGAAAATGAAATATTTTAAAATGAGCAAACTAAATTCTAAAAAGAAATAAAAATCATAAATATTCACGCATCTAACAGAGCCTCAAAACACCTGAGAAAAATTTGACAAAATTAAAAAAAAAATTCACAATTATAGTTGCATAGTATAACATTCCTCTCTCAAGATTTTAAAAAGGAGAAAAACTGAGAAAAGACATGGAAGATCTGAACAGCACTATCATCTTCTTTGACCTAGTTGACAATTATAATACCTATACCCAAAGGCTGCCAAATATATTCTTTTTAAGAATACATGGAAAATTCACCAAGTTGGACCATATGCTGAGCCATAAAACAAGACTTAATAAATTTCAAAATACTGCAAAACTGTTCTTTAATGATGTGAAATAATTTAGAAATCAATAAAAATAATGTATCTAGAATAAAGATCAATTATGCATCAGTGAAAAAAATCACACTTCTAAAGAAATCCACAAGTCAAAGGAAAACTCAAGAAAGAAACTTTAAAATATTTAATTGAATAATAAATTTGAATTATAATTTTGAATGAAATTGAATGATAAAAAAAATAACAAATCATGGAATTTTGTTAAAGCAGTATAGGAAAATCACTCTGCTTAAAGGCAGTTACATAATAAATAGATGTTACCATCTTTAGTGTAAAAAATTAAATCTATATTTTTATGTTAAATGTCCCGTGTTCTCTTTCCTCTGCTTTCCCTGTTTTTAATTTTCGTCGTTATGAAGATACAAATCGTATGTGCTCAACATAGTAATACCAGCTCAACATTAGTACTATTGATCTGAATAATAGTTTAAACCCCCAACATAATCCATACTAACATTAGAGACCATTACACAGCTGTCAAAAGTCATCGGAGTTTCTCCATTATTATGTCTATGTGATGTGAGAAATATTTTGACAGCACTAGAAAAACCTCATAAGTTGTGAACAGCAGAACAAATCAGAGCCACATGTGGATTAAATAGACTTCCAAAGCAAAGAGAGTTTTCTCTAAGAAATTCTGAAAGATTGCTCTGTGCATATATAGATTTTTTATATAAACAGATTATATATATATATGGATGCACATATATATATACACATATACACTGATTACAAATATACACCTTTTTAAAAAAGCTTTATGACTATTTTTTCATTCTTTAGCTCCTGGCTCTCCATTAACTTAAATTGTTATGACAGAAATTAAATAAATTCTATTTAAAAAGTCATTTTTTCTGTTAAAACCACAATTCCTGGATCTATATTTTAATATTTCTCCTCTTGTGTAAACACCATTGCTAGCCTTTGGACTCACGCAACCAAGAACAGTGAAGATTTATGCTTTGAAGGTGTTCTATGTCCTTACATAGACACATAACAGTACTAGGTATACAGGAGTTGCTGACTATGTCTGTTGATAAAAAGTGCATGAGCAATAGAGCTATGAACTGTATAAGTGTAAACGATAAAAATGAAACTGGCAACATGCATATCAGGTTTTACTTACTTCTATGAGTAAAGGTTCAAAAATATTTTAGTGAAAAAGGCAAGTATAAAGAAAAAACTCAGGGCCTTTGCCAAACTGAAGTTGTAGTCAGGAAATTAGGCATGCAACTGTGCTCTTATCAGGTGTGCTTAAAAAGAAAAAAAAAAATTAAAGTGAAAGCAAACGTGACAATGGCTATTTCTAAAGTTAAGAAGCCCGATGCTGGGCAGCAGAAGCACAGAAATGGGAACATCCAATGGATGGTCACTAAATATAGAATCATGAATCCCTCCCATTGCATGAATGCAAAAGTCATTACACCTTTAATATCTCACTCCATTCCAGCAACAACTGGCCTCCTAGTTCCTGCTAGAAATGCTAAGCCATCTGCTGCCTTAGGACAGCTGTGCCTTCTGCACCCAGACTGTGCCCTCTGTCTGGGGGACTAACCTCTCAGATACACTAGCAGAGCTCCCTCCTTCACCTCCTTCAAAGCTATTCTCAAATATCTTCTCAGTGAAGCTCACCCTGATCACCCTATAAAATATATATTACACCTCCTCAAAGCAATGCTCAAAATTCTCCAAGCCAGGCTTCAAGAGTACATGAACTGTGAAATTCCAGATGTTCAAGCTGGATTTAGAAAAGGCAGAGGAACCAGAGATCAAATGGCCAACAAAAAGCAAGACAGTTCCAGAAAAACATCTACTTCTGCTTTATTGATGATGCCAGAGACTCTGACTGTGTAGATCACAAAAAGTTGTGGAAAATTCTTCAAGAGATGGGAATATCAGACCACCTGACCTGCCTCCTGAGAAATCTGTATGCAGGTCAGGAAGCAAAAGAACTAGACATGGAACAACAGACTGATTCCAAATAGGAAAGGAGTACGTCAAGGCTGTATATTGTCACCCTGGTTATTTAACTTATATGCAGAGTACATCATGTGAAATGCCAGGCTGAATGAAGCACAAGCTGGAATCAAGATTGCCAGGAGAAATATCAATAAACTCAGATACACAGATGACACCACCCTTATGGCAGAAAGCAAAGAAAAACTAAAGAGCCTCTTGATGAAAGTGAAAGAGGAGAGTGAAAATGTTGGCTTAAAACTCAACATTCAGAAAACGAAGATCATGGCATCCAGTCTCATCACTTCATGGCAAAGAGATTGGGAAACAATGGAAACAGTAAGAGACTATCTTTTGGGCTCCAAAATCACTGCAGATGGTGACTGCAGCCACAAAATTAAAAGATGCTTGCTCCTTGAAAGAAAAGCGATGACCAAGCTAGACAGCATATTAAAAAGCAGAGACATTACTTTGCCAATGAAGATCTGTCTAGTCAAAGCTATGGCTTTTCCAGTAGTCATGAATGGATGTGAGAGTTAGACTATAAAGAAAGCTGAGCACCAAAGAATTGATGCCTTTGAACTGTGGTGTTGGAGAAGACTCTTGAGAGTCCCTTGGACTGCAAGGAGATCCAACCAGTCCATCCTAAAGGAAATCAGTCCTGAATATTCATTGGAAGGACTGATGCTGAAGCTGGAGCGCCAATACTTTGGCCACCTGATGCAAAGAGCTGATTCTTTGAAAAAGACCCTGATTCTGGGAAAGATTGAGGGCAGGAGGAGAAGGGGGCAACAGAGGATGAGGTGGTTGAATAGCATCATTGAATCAATGGACATGAGTTTGAGCAAACTCTTGAAGATAGTGAAAGACAGGAAGCCTGGTGTTCTGCAGTCCATGGGGATGCAAAGAGTAGGACATGTCTGAGTGACTGAACAACAATAAATAGGAATTATGGACACTTGCAGAGAAACAGTCTCCAAAAGATTCAACAATGCCTTTAGCCTTAGAGAGAGATGAGAACAGATAATAATTAGCAAGTAAGACAACTCTGATCATCTTAAATTTATTGGACCTCAAGTTCTGGGTACCTATGTATAAGTTGTCTAGTGGGAACTCCCATCTTAAGAACTATTTCACATATCCAAATACCTTGTATCTGTGCATTTCCATTTGATATCACTCTATAAACATGTGCAGCTATTATTCTTTTCTGCTATTTTCCCATCTATAGTGTGGGAAAATCCACATTCTTTTTGAAAGAAAGCCTCAGGAACTAGGATCAATTTAAATATTCCCATTTTCTTCCAAATTTTCATGTTCATTCATTACCATAAAATAGACTGCAAGTAATTTCAAAGTAGTTGATATTTACATTAAATGCAGTGGGTATCCTAATGTATGCAGTTAACAGAGACAAGGTTAGACATACACAACATATATGTGATACATACACATATACATATAATACATGCATATATATATATATATACACAACACATTACAGTTTTAAATGTTCTAGAATCTGATATAAATAATGGTAAATTCATGATATTGTATAGTGTGTACATCTCATATTTTTTATGTTGAGAATTTTCTCTAGAGAATTTTGTCTAAAGAATATTGTCTAAAGAGAATGAGACAATATTGTCTCATCTAATGAGAATATTGTTTAAAGCACTTTTAAGTGAAAAAAAAGTTGTATGCCTGAAAGGGATGTATTTTTAAAAAGTAATGTCTATATATATATAGTTCCTAACCACATTTGCTGATGGATTCAATAGATTAGTCACTACATATCACCCCTGATAGGTTATATAGATTAAATGATAATTAAGGACAAATCCCTTTTAAAAATAATTGCATGTTGCAGCTTATCTTTATGATTGCTCTGTTGCATCAAATTATGCTACAACTTATATTAAAGGTTGGTTGCATATTTATTTCATATTCATTTTATATATGATTTTGGTTGCATATTTATTTCATATTCATTTTAAATATGAAAGAAATACGCTTACCTAGAGGACAGCCTTCCAAAGTGAAGTGGTTAATAATAAGAGTTATATTCACGGTGAACGTGAACATGTTTGCTGTTGTGTTGGAAGTGCACAAGTACACAAAGGATCTCCAAAAGCTCTTGGGTAAATTGTTTCATTCACTATATGCAAGCACTTTTATAATCAGATGAAGAAATTCAAGTACAGAGGGCTCTTGCAAAGGTCCTGCTACCAAAGGGAACTAGAAAATGAGAATTTGCAGATAAAAATCAAAGATGAAATTGAATTAAGGAAAAGAGGTGAGAGGAAAAGAGCCAGGAGGTAGTCCTTGGACATGTCGATTGTCTTGCAAGTTAATGAATCACGTGCATACAGTGAATGCTAGGGCTAACAGTGGTAGCTGATAATGCTTGGGTGTTCCATGAAAAAAGATCATATCGCTTGGCTGAAAACCTGATCCTAAACTAAGGCACTCAGACTAAGACGTCCAAAGAACGACTAGTGAAACAAAATGACATCCTGAACTTTGAAGAGAAATTTATGTGCACATTAGGAATCTTACACATGCATACCTTTTCACCAATAACCTTTTCAAAAATTGTACTGAGTAGTATGCTGAAAAGAAATGCTAATAGTGGCTCACTTTCTTTGAACATTAATCACATTGCTTCATTCATATGTAAGATCTGCTTCTGTATCTTGGCTAAATAATACACATTTTTTTAATTCTTACCAGTGATGTCAATGTTTCATTTTTATGATTTATTCATTTGTTTTGCACTGATCTAAGAAGCACAGTACCACATTTTCTTTTTGAGGTAATTAAGAGTTATAGATTAGATTTCTAAGTTAAATAGAATTCAATAAACATACATGTTTTTCCTTGTAAAATAGACAAGTTTTACTTGCTTAGTCAACATAAAATAAATTTAGCACCTATTGGCTACTTTACAAATTCATCTTCACTTAATCCTTTCAAATTTAAGATGAGTTATTATCCTATTTTACAGTAGAGGAAACAAAATCTTAACATTTAATTTTCTTGCCCAAATGAATGCAGATCTATAAAACTTCAAAGGTCAACCTATTAACATTATATTATCTCAAATATTCTATCATGAGTGTTACAGATGCTATGGATGTCCCCACTGGATTCCTCTTTTCTGGCTCCTGCACCCATCCCTAATTACTGCCAATGGCTGACTCTGGAACTCTTTTTAGAACTGTCCTTGACAGGCATAAGTCAACATGCCCGAAGATGTCCTGGTGGTCCTGCGTCTGCCCTCTGCCTGGGGTAACCCTCTGCTAATTCCCATCCCCTTTGCTCCTGGAGAGAGCAATCTCATTAGTACACATCATGCTTCCGAAGTGTTAGTTGCTCAGTCATATCCGACGCTTTGCCACCCATGGACTGTAGCCCACCAGGCTCCTCTGTCCGTGGAATTCTCCGGGCAAGAATACTAAGGTGGACAGCCATTCTCTTCTCCAGGGGATCTTCATGACCCAAGGATTGAATCTGGGTCTTCCGCGTTGCAGGTGGATTCTTTTCCATCTGAGCCACCCACACTTCAAAACTCTCCTGTGAAATCAGATTGAGTTTGAAGCCATGTTGATAACTAGCTTCTTCCTCTATCCTGGCTTCCTCCCCTCATTCGCTTGCAGGCTTTTCCTAAGAACCTTGCCTCACATAGGAATCCCCTTTTGAAGTTTCACCGGTAGGAAACCTGACCTGAGACAGTTGGTGGCAGCGGTGTCTCTACAGTAGACTCTCAAGATAGGATTTTAAAATTGGACTCTCTTATCGGGCAGTTCCAGTGAGGACCCCATCCCTGGTCACCGGTGGCATATGCAGTGTGTTGAAGCAGGACAGTTGCTGAGAGTTACACTGTGGTGTCCTAGGACAGGACTAGTTGCAGATGTACTAGCTTCTTTAGTGTCTTTGGCATTTGACAGATACAGGGAAAAAGTAACTCTAAAATTGGTGTACAATTGAGTGGGTATGGCTGAGAGCTACTAATTTATCAGAGAGAAATGACAGGCTCCAATCAGTCAATCAACAGTTTAAAGCAAAGTCTGGGAGTCAGAGTGACCCCTGGGCAGGGTTTAAAGAGACTCTCACCTAGTACAGTTTGAGGCCTAGTTAATCATAGGAATTAATTGCAAAAGTAACAGAACATCAGAGAAAGCTGAATTTTCACCTCGCAATGCTCACCTGCCACAGTTAGGACTCACTAGGAAAAGACTGGCTCCTTAAGATTTGAGATATGGATATCTGTACAGTTGCAATGAAGAAGCATGCAAGTTTAGACTACCCTGAGTTTTATGAGATAGCATACCCCTACCTCCACGTGACAGAATTAAGAGCATCTCCTGTGCCTCCAAACCATGAGAAGGCCTCAGAGCGGCTCTCTCGCAGGACAGTACCTGCCATCCCCAATGCTGCACCTGTCTGCCAGACCAGCAGTGGGGGTCAGACCTCCTGAGGGTCAAGCAGACTGACCGCAGACAAACTGCTAAGCCCACTAAAGAAGACAGTGGTTTTCTGATAAAGGATTGTAGGATGTGACGTTCTCCAGGAGCTTGGCCTAGAAATGTATCCTAGAGTGCCGAATAGAATGTTAAACTGGTTAGAAGAAATTCTTGTCGGAAATAGGTCATTCTCCCGTGACTCTGAATTTAATTGCCTGACAAGGCCCCTAGAGGCATTTTAATAACTAGAACCTCCATTCGAAGATCAGAGATGGTGGTGGCCTATATTAAATACAGAAATGATTTCAGAATTGTGGAACAAGGAATGAAACGTCTCAGAAGAGTGGGGGTGCAAGAGTGGATCCATTACATAAGAATGAAAGACCCCGCATCTGACACTGTTCTCAGGAGCATCCAGAAGACATTCTGTTTATCAGGACAGCAAGGAATGCCTTCATAAGGGAGGCACCAGGGCTTTGGGGAATTCTGTATTGTAGAGATACAGTTGCAGAGCTGGTCTCCCTGCTGTTAATGGAGGCGATAGCTTTCCAGAATATCAGAGAGCATAGGACATCACTTAACTGTCAGAGACAATGTGAGAGCAGCTACTGTTATAGACAATCTGGTCTTAGTGAGAACCAGGGCTGGACCTGACTCACAGATCTGTGGAGATGGCTCAAAGTGAAAGTGTTAGTCACTCAGTCGTGCCTGACATTCTTTGTGACCCCAGGCTTCTCTGTCCATGGGATTTCTCAGGCAAGAATACTGGAGGGGGTTGCCATTTCCTTCTTCAGGGGATCTTCCCTACCCGGGGATGGAACTTGGGTCTCCTGCATTGTAGACAGGTTCTTTACCGTCTGAGCCACCGCGGAGATGACTCATATAGCATCTAGAGGAAGGATGGATGAGCAGTCACCAAGAGCATTGCTTAATATATAATCAACAGAGATCAAGAATGCATCAGCAGAAGGTTGATCAGCTTACCCAATGGAAAAGCAGTCCACTGTCCAGTTCTCAAACCTGAACTAGTTCTCAGACCACAACTGCATTGACTGAAAGGGAGGCCAGATGTCTGTGAAGAATGGGACAAAAGAGGCCCCATAACCAAGGAAATATACTGTGGATTAAGGAGAGTGCTTATATTTTTCAAGGGCAGGTGGATATAGGATTTGAGCTGAGAGTGATATTATAGGTTCAGAAAATAAATGGCATCCTAACCGAGGCTTATCTCACAGTTTTTTACTGTGTCCATGGGTGCAGTAAGTGGTCATTTCTCAAACCCTGAATGTGTTTTTGAAGTGAACACACTTAGCAGCTCTCAGAACTTTCACACTGACTCCTTGCCTAGTAGTATAAGAATTATTGTTTTAGGAAACGACAAGTAGAAGCTCCTGAAAGAGACCAAGTCAGTAAATAAAAAAGAAATACATAGTAAATCCTGAAATTAGTTAAAGAGTTTAATTTTACCCTCTGAGATGAAGGGGTAGTGGTTTTCATCATATCTCATTTCATCAGTCTGTCCCACACAGATATAAAAATAAAAAATTGAAGAGAGATAATGCTGAATAAAAAGAGATGGTTAAAAACTCAGCTTCATAGCAACCTTAAAGCAGCTGACATAGTAGATGTGATAGCTTTACTAGAACGCATTCATATTGCCCTGCTATGAGGTGTGGAGCTATTCATCCAGCAAATGCATCCCTTTCCATATCCATTAGGAAGAGAACAAAATGTTACTTTCACGTGTGATGTATAATATATACATTCTATGGCTACTGTATGCAAGGGCTAATTTAACTTTCTGTCACACAATAGTGCCAAAGGACATGAATTATCTGGATGCTGTACGGACCATCAGATTGGCCCATCATATCAATGGCATCATGTGAATCGTACTTGATGAGCAAGAAGAGGCATGCAGTCTGGATGCCTGATCAGATAAATTCTCCAGAAGACAGGAGATAGCTGCTAAGTCAGTAAAGATTTCAGGAGTTTCCTGGTCTGGGGCATGCTGAGATAACTCTTCTAAAAAAAAACGGAAGCCCCCAATGTGAGCTCTCCTGGAGGCTGCCCTTTTGGCACCAAGACCTGGCCTCTAGCCTGCAGGCTCTAGTGCTAGGATGCCTCAAGTCAAACATCCCCACCCATCATCAGACAAGCAGCCTAAAGTCATCCTGAGCCCATGGTCGCCTCTAGATATGCCCCTTGACATGACCTTGCTCACAAGAGGGACAAGATCCTGCTCCATGCGCCAGTGAAGAGGGACCAGTCCCTCCCATCAGTAAGACTGCATAACCCAAGATCTCCAGGAGCAAGGGCCAGACACAAGAAGCAAGAAGAACTTTAACCTTGCAGTCTGAGGAACAGAGGCTACAAACACAGAAACTTAGACCAAACAAAATAGCATAGAAAGATGTTCTACATGAAGAGACTATATAAAATCTCATCTTAGAAAAACAGCTAGATGAAGAGAGACAGAGCCCGAGAAAATATTTGAGGAGATAATAACCAAAAAAATCCCTAACATGGGAAAGGAAACACTCATTCAAGTCCAGGAAGTGCAAACTCCAATATAAAATAAATATAAAGAGGGACATGTGAAACATTGTAACAAGCACAAACACACAGAAGCTAAATATGTTACCAAACAACCAATGAATCACTGAAGAAATCAAAGAAGAAATAAAAATACAAAAATGAATATAAGATGACCCAAAACCTATGAGAGACAGCAAAAGCACTTTTAAGTAAGAAGCAATCTAAAAGAAATGGACATATTCTTAGAAAGACTGAATCTTCCAAGACTGAACAAGAAAGAAACATAAAATATTAACAGACAAATCACAAGTACTAAAATGGAAACTGTGATTTAAAAACTTCCAACAAATGAAAGTTCAGAACCAGAGGACTTCACAGGCCAATTTTATCAAGCATTTAGAGAAGAGTTAATACTGATTTCCCTGAAACTCCTCCAAAAAATTACAAAGGAAGCAACACTCCCAAGGTCATTCTATGAAGCCATCATCACTCTGGTACCAAAACCAAACAAAGATACCACACAAAAAAGAAAATTACAGACCAATATCACTAATGGACATAGACACAAACATATTCAATAGTATACTAGCAACCTGAATACAACAATACATTAAAAGGGTCTTATACCATGGTCAAGTGGGATTTGCTCCAGGGATGCAAGAATTTTTCAATATCCACAAATCAATCAGTGTGATACACCATATCAACAAATTGAATAATAAAAATCATATCATTATCTCAATATGTGAAGAAAAAGCTTTTGAGAAAAATTCAACCTTCACTTCTGATAGAAACTCTCCAGAAAGAGGGCATGGAGGGAACAGGTGCTTGCTGTGTTCAGTCGCTCAGTCATGTCTGACTCTGTGACCCCACGGACTGTAGCCCGCCTGGCTCCTCTGTCCATGGGGATTCTCCAGGCAAGAATACTAGGGTGGGTTGCCATGCCCTCCTCCAGGGGAATCTTCCCAACTGAGGGATAGAACCCAGGTCTCCCACATTGCAGGTGAATTCTTTACCTTCTAAACTACAAGTGAATTCATCATAATAAAGTCCATATATGACAAACCCACTGCAAAGATCATTCTAAATAGTGAAAACCTGAGAGCATCCCCTTTATGATTAGGAGTAAGAGAAGCA
This sequence comes from Odocoileus virginianus, assembly GCF_023699985.2. NCBI lineage: Eukaryota > Metazoa > Chordata > Mammalia > Artiodactyla > Cervidae > Odocoileus > Odocoileus virginianus. Next base: position 60,292,733 of record NC_069688.1, read on the forward strand.
TGCCCACTCTCGCCACTTTTATTTAACATAGTTTTGGAAGTGCCAGCTATAGCAATCAGAGAAGAAATAGAAATAAAAGAAATCCAAACTAGGAAAGAAGTAACTGCTACTGTCTGCAGATGACATGACAATGTACATAAAATATCCTAAAGATGCTACAAGAAAACTGCCTGGGCTCATCAATCAACTTGGTGGAGTTGCAGAATACAAATTAACGCACAGAAATCTCTTGCTTCCTGTACACTAACAACAAAATATCAGAAAGAGAAATCAAACAACCTTATTTATCATCACATCAAAGGAATTAAATATATAGGAATAAACTTACCTAAGGAGAAAAAAGGCCTATACTCTGAAAACTGTAAGATGCTGATGAAAGGAATCAAATGACACAAACAGATGGAAAGATACAGCATGTTCTCAGACTGGAAGAATAGATATTGTAAAAATAAATATACTACCCAAGGCAATGTACACATTCAATGCAATCCCTATCAAATTACCAGCAGCATTCTCAGAGACCTCGAACAAAATTTTTCAGTGTGTATGGAGACACAAAAGACCCCAAATAGCCAAAGAAATCCTACAAAAGAAAAGTGGAGCTGGAGGATTCATCACCTCATCTTCAGACTGTACTACAGAGCTATGCTCATCAAAACAGTATGACATACTGGCACGAAAATAGAAACACCGATCAATGAAACAGGGTAGGAAGTCCAGAAATAAACCCACACGCCTATGTTCTATTATGTGACAAAGGTTGCAAGGATATACAACGGAGGAAAGATATCTCTTTAACAAGTGCTACTGGGAAAATTGGACAGCTTCATGTAAAAGAATAAAATTAGAACATTTTCTAACACCATACACAAAAAATAAATTCAAAATAGATTAAAGACCAAAATGTAAGACTGGGTACTGTAAAACTTCCAAAGGAAAATATAGACACAACACTAAATATAAATCAAAGCAAGATCCAGAGTAATGAAAATAAACACAAAATAAACAAATGGGACCTAATTAATCTTAAAACTTTTCACAGCAAAGGAAACCATAAGAAAAATGGAAAGAAAACCTATAGAATGAGAAAAATATTTGCAAATGAGGCAACCAACAAGGGCTTAATCTCCAAAATCTGTAAACAATTTATGCAGCTAAATATTAAAAAAAGCAAACAACATAATCAAAAATTAGACAGAAGATCTAGATAGACTTTTCTCCAAAGAAGACACACAGATGGCTAAAAAGTAAAGAAAAAGACACTCAATATAACAAATTATTACAGAACTGCAAATCAAAACTATAAAAGGTATCATATCACCTCACACTGGTCAGAATGACCATCATCAAAAAATCTACACACAATAAATGCTAAAGAAGGTTTGGAGAAAAGTGAACCCTCCTGCACTGTTGGTGGGAATTTAAATTGATGCAGCCACTATGGAGACCAGTATAGGAATTCCTTGGGCTTCCCAGGCGGTCTCAGTGGTAAAGAACCTGCCTGCCAACGCAGAAGGTGTAAGAGATGCAGGTTTGATCCCTGGGTCAGGAAAGTCCCCTGGAGGAGGGCATGGCAACCCACTCCAGTGTTCTGGAACCTGGTAGACTACAGTCCAGAGGGTCACAAAGAGTCAGACACAGAGAGTTAGCACACATGCATTCACACAGAAGTTCCTTAAAAAGATAAAAACAGAACTGCCATATGGCCCATCAGTCCCTCTCCTAGGCATATATTTGGAGAAAATAGTCATTGGAAAAGTTACATGCACCCCACTGTTCATTTCAGTACTATTTACAATATCCATGACATGGAGACAACCTATATGTCATCAACAGAGGAATAGAGAAGGAACATGTGACACATATACACAATGGAAAATTACTCAGTCATAAACAAAGAATGAAATAATGCCATTTGCAGCAACAAGGACGGACCTAGATATTATCATGTTAATTGAAGTAAGTCAGAGAAATACAAATGTTATATGATACCACCTACATGTGCAATCTAAGAAAATCAAACAAACAGTAATCCCCTGGTGGTCCAATAGTTAGGACCCTGTGCTTTCGTCACCAGGGCCCAGGTTCAATCTCTGGCCAAGGAACTAGGACCCTGCAAACCACATGACAGGGTCAAAAATAAATGAATACGGGAGATAATTTTAAAATGTTGAATAATCAGTTTATATTTTATGTTTATACATATAATATAAACAATATTATCATGTTCTTAATGAAGTATATGATAATCTCAATGTCAGGCATATACTTGATATTTGAGTTTTATAAAAATAAATCTTTCTAAAGTTAAAAAATAAATAAATAAAAAATAAAAAAATAAAATGTTTTTAAATGATACAAATTACTTATTTATAAAACAAAAACAGATCACAGACTTGAAACCAAACTATGGTACCAAAGGGAAGTAGGGGAGGGAAGAAGGGGTAAACTAGATGTTTGGAATTAACATATGCATACTACTACATGTAAAATAGATAATCAGTAAGGACCCACTGAATAGCACAAGGAACTCTACTCAATATTCTGCAATAAGCTATATAGGAAAAGACCCTGAAAAAGAATGGATGTGTGCATATGTATAACTGAATCACTTTGCAGTACACATGAAACTGACACATATTTTAAATCAACTGTATTCCTGCATAAAATAAAAATTAAATTATAAAACATGGTAGGTGGAGAGAAGAATGTCAGAGAGCATGAAAGGGTAGTATCTCAACCAATAAACGATATTTGTATACTTCTAGGAAAAAAAATCCATGTAGAACCTCTGGTAAGCACAGCAGGACTCAAAGGGCGATACCGAACATTGTAAAGCAAATGTGTGCCTGCCACAGAGAACTAGGCACCTTTTCAGAGCGCTGGTTACTGTACAGTAGCCCCACTCAGGTGTGGCCCTAAAGACGGTGGTGCGGAGAAATTCTCCCAGAGGGCAGAGCTTCAAACGGCGTCAGGTCATCCACTCTTTTTGTGTAAAGAGAAAAGTAGATAAAAATGTAAACAGATTCATGAGCAGTGACAAATGATTTAGCTGTTTGATCAAATGGCTGGAAGAAGCAAAACTGGAATATCATGGACAAGGAGGTCTGGGGAAGAGGCATATTGTAAACCATCTCCAGGACAGCTTTTGTTCTTTTCTGTTAACGTTTGTCTTCAAGCCTATCTAGCTCAGGTTTCTGTACAGACAAACTCTGACGTGTTTTCTACGCAGTTCAGGTACACTAACACAGCTCTATATTATAATAAGATTTATGTGAGCTGAATTATGCAAATATTTTATTATGTAGATATTAATGAATTATAGGACTCATTTCTTAACCACCGTGTGCCAGATAAACTTCACACACCAGTGCCACCTCTCAAACCCTGTGCGTAAACATACTGAAGTTACAGATCAACCAAAGTGATTCTCTGTCACTGTGTGCCTATGTGACCTGTCCTTCGGGGTCTATTAGAAGTAATCCTAGGGGTTGGAAGTATCACTCCCTACTGCTCAATATACATAGGATCTTCTCTCAGCGTATGTTTATTTTCCCCTCAACAGAAAACAATATCAAATACCATCTCCATAAATTCCAGATTTTGCAGCAATTAAGTCCAGTTTTGATTATATACTTAGATAAGCTGAATATCTGAACTTTTTCAGTCAGTTAAAAACAATAATATGTAAGTGGAATAAAGTGAAGGATAAAGTAAAGCAACCTTTTGCCAGCTATGTAGACTTGTATCAAATGCTTTCTGTTGTTGTTGCTGTTATGGATAAAGACATACATTTGTCCTTGAAGAAGACATAAAAGTTTGGCTGTCATATAGACCAAAAGATTAAAGGCAATGAAACACAAGTAGTTATTTCATTGAAACCAAAGTAAGTTATAAAACATTCTTACACAAATGAACAAAGCCACTATTATCATAAATACAGTAATAGATTACAGGTAAACAAATGGCAAGTAGTCCCATATATATGAAGAGGTTACCAACATTCCAAATATATCAAGCAGATTAACAAAATAAAAATGACCCCAAACTGAGGACTGTCTTAATGTTCACACAGCAAAAACTCTTAACTTTTCCTCTCCTACATTCTCCAATGCTCCTTTAATTCATGGAAAAGCTGGATAGTAAGTTACCTATAGTATTGATTATTAAGAAATATGTGTCAGAATCATCTGCAAGCTTTTAAGAAGTACACAAACACCAATAGCCAGACTCACTAATTCATAATGTCTCATATTGGACCTAGTCATTTGAGTAATTTAAAAGCCTTACAAGAATCCATCCACAATGCATGGAAAATGAAAGTGTAAGTTGCTCAGTCATGTCCAACTCCTTGGGACCCCACGGACTGTAGCCCACCAGGCTCCTCTGTCCATGGAATTCTGCAGACAAGAATACTGGAGTGGGTAGCCATTCTCTTCTCCAGGAGATCTTCTTGAAGACTGAACCTGGATTGAATCTGGGTCTCCTGCATTGCACACAGACTCTTTACCATCTGAGCCACCAGGGAAATCCCAAATTATCACATTGTATATTTTAAATATGCTACAATTTTTGTTAATTGTACCTTGATAATGTGGGGGGAAAAAAACACCCCATGTGATTCTGCTATATACCCCTACCTGAGAATTACCATTTGAACAACCGTAAAGTTGTCCACCCAACCTTGACCTCAGAGCCCTATTTTTCATAGAATACAAGACATTTTAAGAAACATCTTGTTTGAAAGCATAGCTTGAGAGTTTACTTTAGGTATATTCAATATGCTTTTAAAAGTAGCTTGAAGACTAAGCAGGGAGTTTAAAAATCACATATATGATATCACATTTGTGATAAAATATGATTGTGATATCAATTTACCCCAAACCTCTTAGAATACAGCTGTGAACTGCCTATGCACAAGGTTATTACATCACTAATAGAAAGAAGAGGGTTCCTTCACCAATTTAAAAGTATTTAAAAGTATGTATTATTCCTACTTAGTTATATGAACATGATGACATGATTTCACTTTTAGAGGAAACAAACAAGTAAGTAGAGGAATAAGTAAGTATTCTATTGAAAGAGATACACATGAAACAAAGAAATGAAGACAGCAGGGATATGAAGGGCACTGCGGCTGCTCGGGGCTTGTGGGTGGTTGCAGAGAACAGGCTGGAGCAGGCTGTCCTTAGGAGGAGAATCTGGGTCTTCCCAGGAGGCCAGCTCCGAGTCTAGACACTCCACCTAGTGACGCCAATGCTGCAGTGCTGAAAGGCGGCTAAAAGGAAGGCCCCAAGAAGACAAATTCTTGAGATACAGTCATTCATCAACTACTAACTGTATACTCACCAGTCCATCCTAAAGGCAATCAGTCATGAACACTCACTGGAAGGACCGAGGCTGAAGCTGAAACTCCAATCCTTCGGCCACTTGATGCAAAGAGCTGACTCACTGGGAAAGAGCCTGATGCTGGGAAAGACTGAAGGTGGGAGGAGAAGGGGACGACAGAGGATGAGATGGCTGGATAGTATCACTGACTTGATGGGCATCAGTTTGAGTAAACTCCGGGAGTTGGTGATGGACAGGGAGACCTGGCGTGCCGCACGCAGTCCGTGGGGTCACAAAGACTGGGACACAACTGAGAGACTGAACTGAACTGATTCACCAGATACTAAATTAGGTAATAGGGCTACCAGGATATTTAATACATATTTATATGATTTCTACCTTCCTGAAGCTTGTATTTTTACAAATAAAACAATTTCAAACTAAGGTATTAGTGCTATTGAAAAAAAGGAAAAAAAAAAAAAAAAACCACAAGCAACCCAGATGCTGAGCTAGATAACAATGGACACGGGCGATGATAACTTCAGAAGAGTAGTTGCAAATGGGCTTTCTGAAGATGAAATCCTTTAGCTGGGAGCATGACAGGCAAACAGACCAGGGATGGACAGCATCCTCCAGCGTGAATGCACCTTCTATGTGCAGTGAACAGACATGAATATTGCTAGAAACTGGAGCACAAGGGAGGCGGTCCTCCTGTGCTCTCAGGAAATGAAGGGAAGGTGGCAGCAGATGGGTAACAGACCTTCTCGTAAGCCACAGTTAGAAGATGTTCTCTAAGTACACCAGAACTCAGATTAGGGGACGAAACCAAGAGTTTTCTTTGGTACATACAGCTTTTGCAATATCAGCAAAATATGCAATAAATGCAGGAAAAACAGGAACCTCTCAGGATACAGAAGATCTATCTGCGGGGTATGGGTGTAAGATAACAAAAACCAGCAACACTTCCAGCAACGCTGGAGAAGGAAACTGTTCAGTGTGGTTTTGCGTTCTTGTCCTGGAAGCCGGAAGACAGGAATGAAGGAATGGAAAGAGGGCGGAGAACCACGCGAGGAATCGGAATGAAAATATTGCAAAGTTCAAGATGGCCCTTAAACAGCAGGAAAAAATTAACAGCTGCTATTTGATTATAACCTAGACAGGCCTTTCTGTAGGAACACCTACCGTTTGTCTCAGATCTGAACAGCAGGAAATCGTTTACATCTGACTCTCACGTAGAGCGTAACAAGGAACGGGGGAGAGACGCTGCTGCTGTCGCTGACGTTGCAGGGTGATGAGCGCAACCTCATGACAAAATGAAGGGACTCCGCAGCTGGCAGAACAATAACATGCGCCCTGACAGTGAGTCTTCTGCTGCGAAGATACTAGGACCTCATCTGAGGGGACTCAGCCTCCTGAGGGTTAGAGCTGGCACCCTAAACATGTGACCAGAAATTTTATTGTCCATGTCCAAGACCTAGCCTAAAATAGTCAGTCTAAATGCAGAGTCTTTAAGGATGAAGGCCTCGCATCCACACTCATTGTTGGGGAGGCAGACATGCTTTTGTCCTGCGGGGGAGACTCTGCAGATTGAAGGAGGGCTTGTCCCTTAAAGGACTGAATGTGATGGGAGGGTCCCACTGAGTCTGACTTCCAAGATACTGAACAAAATAGATCAGGGTCCTGACCAATAATATTTTTTTCTTCATTTGCCTCTATGGGTTCCATATTTTCCTCTTCCCTTTTTGTGTTTTTGAGTTCTCAAATTACTGTGATTTTTTTTGTTTGTTTTGTTTTTTTATGTCGTGAGTTCATCGCTGGATTGAAGGTGTCATTTTTGCTCTCATTTTTCTCTTTAATATGTATGCTCTAATTAAATGCTTAACAACCTCTTCTGATATAAAAGGTTATCATTTCTGATTATGCTCATCTATTCGTAGTGTTATTCAAACTTTTGTGTATGTTTGCCTTTTTGTTCTAGGCAGAAAACCTCCTTTAAACATTTTCATAGGGCAGGTCTAGTGGTGATGAGCTCCCTGACTTTCATTTGTCTGGGAAAGTGTTTCCCCTTCACATGTGAATGATAGCACTGCTGGGTAGAGTTTTCTTGGACAACAGCTTTTATCTTCCAGTAATTTTTGGATGGCTTCCCACTTTTTCCTGGCCTACAGAATCTCTGCAGAGAAATCTGACTGCCTCACAGAGATGCCTTTGTAGGTCTCTGTCCTTTTTCCCTGCTACTTTTAAATTTTATATCATTGACTTTTGACAGTTTTAATATAATGTTTCTTAGAGAAGGTCTTTTTGCTTTGAGATAATTAGGAGTACTTTTAGCTTCATAAACTTCAATATCCAGTTACTTTCCCAAGTTTGGGAAGTTCTTGGCTTTTATTTCTTTAAATAAACACTCTGCTCCCTTCTCTCTTCTCTTCTTCTGGGATACTCATTACACTTATATTTCCTTACCTGATGGAATAGAATATTTCTTATATAATTTCTTTATTTCTTAAAATCTTAGTTCTCTTTCCTTTTCTACCTGAGTAATTTCTAGATTTATATCTTCGAGCTTGCTAATTCTCTCTTTCATATAGTCTGCTGTGATTTGATGTTTTCTATTGCATTTTTCTTCTTATTTATTGAGTTTTTCAGTTCAAGAATTTCTATTTATTTAGAGTTTCAATCTCTTTGGTAAAGTATTCCTTCTGTTTCTGAGTTCATTGAATTGCCTTTTAAAATTTTCTCTTTTTTAATAGTTTTTTTTAATTGAAGTATAGTTGATATACCTTTTTGAGTTTACTTGTAGCTCATTGAGTTTCTTCATGTTAGCTTTGCTCATTTCTTTATCAGATTGCAAACTTCCGTAACTCAAAGTTTGGTTCTTGGAGAAGAGTCTTTGATATATGTGAGAGAGAGAGAGAGAGATACCATGTTACCACATTTTCATCACAGTGCTTGATGAGTTTCCACTGCTGGCACATTTGTAGTGGTGAACAACTTTCTTATTTGGGTAAAACTTTTTTTTTTTTAAAAACCTTGCTTCTCACTCTTCAACAGGGGCTGTTAGAGGCCTTTCTTTTCTTCTTCAGCAGGTGGCACTATAGCACAAACATCGCCTCTGTATCTGAGAGCCTGCACTGTCCCCTCCATCAGCTCTGCCACAGATCTTGGCTGTTTTGCGGGAACTGCTTTTGCTCTGGGATCACTGACGTCCCTGCTGTCGGTGTCACCATTGTCACTGGTGTTGCTGAAGTGGGCACCAGGATGGCACCTCTGCAACACCCAAAGCTGTCTGTGTCCCAGGCACTGCCATTGCGTTTTAGAGAGGAGGAGCTTGGGGGAGGCAGGTAGGATTGTGGGCACCGCTGCCGTTCTGGAGTTGTCAGATTGATAGATGCTACTGCTGACGGCAGGGGGCTAGTGTCAAGGGCCTGCCAAAACTGGCAGGGCCTGGGTCACACAGTTCCCACTGCCGTTGTTTCCCCAATCCCCTCTGCCTGCAGGCATCACTGCAACCAGGAGGCTGAAGTCATTTGTTCCACATTTTCTGCTGCTGCTGTGTCCTCTGGGGCTGTGAACTCAGCCATCTCAGCCAGGGGTCTGATATCATGGGCACCACCACTGCCGTTCCCCAGTTCCTCCTCCTCTATGTGTTCCAGTTCAGCCGCCTTCAGACATACAGATGTGTAGATCTACCCAGCTTCCTAGTGCTTGGTACAGAGGAGCCTTTATTGAGTTACGGGTATTTTTACTCATTGTAGATTATGGAGCAGAGAGTAAGGGAGCTTCTTACCCTGCCACGAGGCTGATGTCACAGTACTACTTGTTTTTAATTCTAGACATTTAATTTAGTTCGTTTTTATACTTTCTCTATTTGGATTCTCCATCTGTTAATTCATTATGATTCTGTTTTGCTTTTTGTTTTTGAACATAATAATAATTGCTTGAAAGTTGTTGTCTATTGTTTCCAACATCTGTATCATCTTAGAGTTTCTATTCATCGATACTTTTATTGAGTAACTTTTTCCTGCTAGTTTATGCCTAGCAGTATTTTATTGTGTGCTTGGCATTGTGCTATGTACATTGTACATGTTCTGAGATTTACTTTTCTCTGAAAGGTATTGAAGTTTTGCTCTCATAGGCAGTCAGATTCAAATTGCAAAAATCTATCTCCAGCAATAGGCAGAAGCTGAAATTTCTGCTCATTTCTTTCCTATAGCTACTGGTTATAGAAGAACTGGAACCTTCCTTACATGCGTAGTTCAGTGGGAACACGAAGTCTTTGGTAGAGTTACGACATAGACTTTAAGACTCACCAACTCTAGTTTTCCACTTAAGTTTTCCAGTTGCTTTGCCAGCTCTGCACTCTGGTCTTTGACAACTTAAGCCTTTAAGACTTGGATTTCTGCTATCCTGACCTCAGATCAAGAATTCCATCAGGACAAAAAGTTGCAAATACACAAATATCATCTGATATTGTTTTCATTTTCAAAGGTCAAATTCCCTCCAGTTCCTGTCTGGTGTTTTTTTTTTCCAGTTTTTTCAAGCAAATGTTTTCTTTTAAAACATCTTAAAATAATTTATCCAGTTATTATTATTGTCATCTGCATATTGGTAATGATGACAGAGCTTCTCTAGTACCAAAAGCCAAAGCCTCAACTACAGAAACTGCTTTTGTTAGCATCACCAATAGCCCCACACTATTAGATCTAATGGTTAACTCTCAGTCTTCAACTTAACCCAAACTTTCAGCAGAATTTTACATGTCCTCCTCCTGGAACCACTTTCGTTATTTGCCTTCCAGGAAAACATATTTTTTTCTTCTGTTTTCCTCCTAACTAATTGACATTTTCTTCTAAAATTGTTTTCCTGGTTCTTCATCTTCTTCCAGACCTCTTAACTTTAAAAGTATGCTATGAGTCAATCTTGCAACTTCCATTTTACGTCTACAAACATTTCCTTGGTGATGTCATCCAGTCTAGTGGCTTTACAAAATGTATAGCTATTTTCCCTGAATTCTAGACATCCATATTTAACTACCCGCTTACTGTCTCCAGGTGAAAGATCTTCCTTAGATATTCTATTTTCTCACCTTTACATTCAAAATACCAGAGAACATTAAACGGTCAACCATCAAAATATATTCAAGAGTGTGTCTACTAATTGCCTCTGACATTGGTTAAATCTACCTTGGTATTGTGGCTTAGTCTGACATTGCCTCCTTCATTCATTTTCAACTTCTACCCTTGCTATCCCACTATTTTTCTCAAGTCAGTAGCTAAGCTATTCCTTCAAAATATAAAACAGATACTATTATGTCTCTGCCAAAGATTATTTTTTAAAATATGAAATGGAAGTAGTATTTCTCTCTTCAAGAATTTGTACTTCATTTATAGTAAAAGCCAAAGTCTTCACAATACCCAAAGAGTCCTCTATGGTCTGTGCCCTCTCTGAGTGCTTCAGCTTCCTTCCTATCTGCTTAGTACCTGGCTGCCATTCTGGATTATTTTTGTCTAAAAATGGAGTCCCTTAACTTTACTTTATATTTTAAATTGGCTTTTCCCCAGCATTGATTTTCTTGCTTCATATATAATCCATTTATTTTTTATATTTAGGTTGTCTTCTCCCGCTGTGATGTAAGTCTAAGGTTAATAATTTTTACTCTTTGTTTACCGCTATGTTCTTAGAACCCAGAATAGTGCCTAACACAAGTTTGGTATTGAATAGTTGTTGAATGAATAACTAAGTGAATGAAGCAAATCCTATCTGACTTATCTCTGATCTTTGAAAATAGTCCAAAATCCTAATACTATGCCTATGCCTTATACTCTTGGGCACAATGTTACTGCTATATGCCTCCCAAACGCTCCGTGTCTCTGAAGTGGTCTTTCTCCCCACATGGATAATGTACAGACATGTTTTAAGTTTCATTTTTCAAAAAGTTTTCTCTTACTTTTTTAGAACCATCTTACTCCAGTCTGGATTAGTTTTCTCTTGTCCTCAGAATACCTTTTAATCACTGTAGTAGTTATTTATTCAACTGAAGCTTAAAACTGTTAAGTTGTTCATACCTAGATCACCTCTCTTCTGTGAACTATTTTATTCCAAATAGTTGGTGAAATACAGGCTGGGCTTAGTTGTTCAGTCACGTCAGACTCTTTGCAACCCCATGGACTGTAGCCTGCCAGGATCCTCTGTCCATGGAGATTCTCCAGGCAAAAATAGTGGAGTGGGTTGCCACGCCCTCCTCCAGGAGATCTTCACAGCCCAGGTACTGAACCCAGGTCTCCAGCATTGCAGGCAGATTCTTTACCATCTAAGCCACCAGGGAAGCCCATGATCAAATATAATATTTGTCAAAAATAAAGCTTGAAAGGTATTATAATTGTTAACCTGAAGTTTTTAGAAATGAGTAAACTAAGGCTTTGGACAAAGAAATGACAACCCACTCCAGTACTCTTGCCTGGAAAATTCCATAGACGGAGGAGCCTGGTAGGCTACAGTCCATGAGGTCACAAAGAGTCAGACACAACTGAGCGACTCTTTCACTTCAAACTAAGGCTTGGAGCGTCCCAGGTGATGTTAGTGGTAAAGAAGCCGTCTGTCAAGGCAGGTTAGACCTAACAGACTCAGGTTTGACCCCTGGGTAGGGGGGATCCCCTGGAGGAGGGCTTGGGCAGTCCACTCCAGTATTCTTGCCCAGAGAATCCCATGGGCAGAGAAGTATAGCGGGCTATGGTTCGTAGCATCACAAAGAGTCAAACACAACTGAAGCAAGTTAGCACAGTACAGCAAACTAAGGCTGGCGTACGGCTATAAAACCATGATGGGAATAAACGAGTGTCTGAACCCAAGTCTCTCTAACACTGTATTCTTTCCACATGACATATTCATGAGTTATATAATTTTCTTATGAGCATTAAAAATAACAATTTATCATAATGCGTTACACCTTTGTTTCCAATATAAGTTATTGATCATCCCTGGGAATTTTTCATTGATGAAATGCGTTTTCTCACTATAGTAATATGCAAAGGGTGGCATAACTATTTTATATTCCTCTTTAGACATACATATTTATGTATCATCAATATTCAAGCCACTTAAAATACTTCACAAGTTTCGTGTGTCACACACAGTCAGAATTATGATGGCTCTAGTGGAATTTGACAGACCGCGAAGTTAATTTACCTGCTAAGGTGTCAAGAGTGCAAATCTCTCTGGTTGCTGATCATCACAGTAAATGAAAAAGCACCTGAGGCAACAAGGAGGAAAGTTTGTGGCAAAGCATAGTCAACCGCCAGTTAATCTAATCAAATGTGCAGTGACACCTATTGCACTAAAACGCTTCCCAAAAAGCTCAATATGATGTAAACTAATGAAGAATAAAGTCCAAAATCATAGTTAAAATGTTATTCTTCTCATACATCAAAGCAGAAACTGCTTCCTGCCCCACTCTGAAGACTATAATTATTTTTAATGGTCTCTAGAGACAGGGCCTGTGCTTGTCAAGTGAAGAAATATAAGTGCTTTTCTTGGTACACATTGAAGTGTTTTACATGAAAAGACAGCAGTATTTGGAGTCAGACACTCTTGGGTTTGAATCAGCTTCATCATGTGGGAGGTCTGTGATCTCATGTGTTGCATAAACTGTGAACCTCAGTTTCTTCTTTTGCAAATTATGAAAAAATATTTTCTCCTCACTCATTTTTAGGTCCAACTAAAAAGCCACAAGTTAGTTTAAACAATAGAGGTATAGAATTAAAAGAAAAAAAATACATGATATCAAAATCGGAATAGAAATGGAAAAGCAAAATGAAGTTCACATACACAAGGTTCATTGCATAGGAAAATAAAAGAAAACACAACACTTTCCTTAATCCCTGAAAAGTTCAACGTAGCCTATAAGCTTTTCCCCTCACTAAAAGCAAACTGCTGATGCTCAGGAAGTGCTCTGGAAAGAGTAATGTCAAATGAAAGACATGTGATTAAAGGAGCTACGCCTGCTTCCTGGTAGGAAGCTATGCCTGATCAAGCTATGCCTGATCTTCCCCTTTTTCTTACCGTAATTTCTACTTCATTCAGTGCTTCATGCACTGCTCTATTATACTTAAACTTGCTTTCACTCAGTTTTCCTTGTAATATTTTATTACCACTGTGCACAGCTTTGTAAACTAAAGGTTTATAAAGGGAAGAGTAAGGGGAAAACACAGAAGCAGAAGGAACAAAGCCTCCTCATCTTGGTCTGCTCTGTGATCTTTTCTACCTCACCGACTCCACTTCTGGCCTGTGATGTGCAATTCAGAGTCTAATTGGTTGTGCAGGAAGTAAGACGCATGGCTTTCCCATTCTCTCTCCACCTAGAGAGCAGGAAACTTGTGGAAGGAAAGTGACCCACTGCACGTTTGTAGCTCTGCTGAGGTCTCTCTCAGATTCTTCTGGTTTAATCATAATTTTCAGCATTAAAAGTAGACCTTTACATTAAAAATTACCAATGCCCCTGCAGTGAATGGAACTGTGTGCCCCCAAATCCATACATCGAACCCTGACTCCCATGTGACTTGTATTTGGAGTCAGTGATTAGGGTTAAATGAGGTCATGGAGTGTGGCTCTGATTTGATGGATGAGCGTCCTTAGAAGAACAGACACCAGGGTCCCCCCACACCCCCTCGCCATATGAGAACACAGGAATAAGACGGCCATCTGCAAGTAAGGAAGAGGGCTCTCATCAACAATCCAATTGGCCACCGCTTTGATTTTGGACTTCCCAGCCTCCGCGACTGTCAGAATATGTTTCTGCCGTTTAAGCCGTCTAGTCTATATAGCCTTTGCTATGGCAGCCTGAGTGACTAATACAGCCCCCGCTTGATTCCCCACAAAGCAGTTCCTTTTGGTGGTATTTAAAAACACCTGAGAGGACTTACTGTCTCAGAGCATAGTGTGAGTCTAGGAGCGGAAAAAGAATTGTTTAATACCGGTTACCTAACATCCTCTGAAGGTGCATTCAATAACACAAAAAAAGAAGGGATGTTTCAAAGACAAAGCAAATACATAGCCATTCATTCACTCATTTGCTCAGAACATAATAATTTGAGTGGTTGACATAGGCCAAGTTAAAAAGACAAGAAGATTAGCACTTATCAACAGGCAATTTAGTTAGAGGATATAAACATATCTAGTATTTATGATGCAAAAACACAAATTAAAAATAAAACCTATTTATTGACTGTTATATATAGCAGAGAGGAAAGCCATCTAATATAGTTAAAGGAAAATAAGAAAGAAAGATGATATTCAAACAGGAAGCTATCCAAAATAGTACAGGTTTATCTTCTAAATGAGTTTAGTATGTTCAATACAGGTCATCAGGTGTATGATCTGAAGGAAGCACTAGGTTTTCCAGGAATCCAAAGCCAACATAAACAACCTCTTAGCCTCCAAAAGAAAGTGAAATGTTAATTCTAATTTGAAGCTTCTAGGCTTTTTTATTTTGCATTTTTCACTTTGTAAAAACAAAACAGTAGGGAACACAATTAACCTTCATTTAATCTGACGCTTTCACAGGTTAAGTGAAGAGGCTCTGCTTCTGTGAGTTTGAATAGGTTCTAGATATTTACCCATGATGCGTAAATTACTTTTGAGGGGTTTAACAGAACAACCCTGGGCAAATTTTCCTGATAAAATGACTTCTGGATTAAAGTCTTAGGGTTCTACATCTCTGTGTTTACAAGGTTTATAGGATCAAACAATGAATAGTCATACAGCAATGAGACTAGGTCATCTAACATCTCAGGGGGCTAGACATAACTTGAACATTTAAGAAATTAGCATTCCCATTATGAAACAAATGCATAAATATGGCATTTCTTTCTCTTTGATGGTTTTTCTAACCACTCTAAGAAAGTAAGCCTAACTAGCAAAATTTAATAAAAAAAAAAAAACTAATTTAAATTTTAAAACACACTGGAGAAGAAACAAACATCAGGGAAAGTAACAGGAAAAGGAAGCATTTGCTCTCAGATGTGAGAAGAGGTTCACCTAAGAGCTTGTGCTTAATATTCCGAAAGCTTGGGCCCTTCCTACCTGCAGTAACCTCCAGCTCTTCTAATTAAAGCTGCACCTTATAAAGGAGAGAAAAGAAAAGCTAGAAAATGAATCCATAGCATCTCATTCTGGGAAGCCGGAGCCTTTAACATCCTGCTGATCCAAATTCCTAGCACAGTCATCAATGGGCCTGCATGATCCACAAGATGTATTTTTTCCACCGTTATTAAAGGCGGAGGTGAGAAGGAGAGCTTGTCATAGATGCCACTTTCAGAAAAACAGAGCATTATGAAAGATGCTGTGTAGAAGCGTGTTCTGAAGTGGATCCAGCCACGAATTCACTAGTTATCCCATCCCTAGTATGTGCTAATATGACTAGAAAGGGATAGAGATTTTTAAACAAATTATTATAGAGCTTTATGGGAGCATTTAAAGAGAAATTGGCCTTGTTCTTGGAGTTCGGAGAGATTCCTCTGATAAAATGACATTCAAATTGAGAACTGAAGAAATGGAAGTGGTTTCTTATCATAAATGCAGTAGAAGAATGTGTGTGGCTGGGAGGAGAGACAGAGTTCACTGGGCATAGTTTTTTAAAAAGTGGATTACTGTGAAAGTGTGAAAGTGAAGAAGGCCAGAATGGAACAGACCTAGAACACTTAATTCACAGGCTGGAGGAGAAAACGATGTAAGCTTAAGAAATGTAGTCAAGAAGTTTACAGTCAGTGCTAAGTACTAAGCTCTTCAGATGAAGGTGGAAACACTTGAATCTCATTTTTTTTTCTTTTTAGAAGTCACATAAACTTCACAGATGAAACACAGAAAAAAAGATTGGGGTGGAGGACCAGAGTTACAATAGGGAGACTAATGGGCAACCACACTATAGTCCTTCAGACAAGAGGCAACTCCACACAGAAGCATGACAGCAATGGGGCGAGAAGGGTTGGATGCATTAAATATGTGGTTTAAGCGAAGTTGATGCCCCTCGGCCCGTAATCAGTTTTGAAAACCAAGGTGCTCTTCACTGCTTTTTGTGATTGGAGGACTGGTTTGAGGACTTGGCACAACTACTTCTCACAGAGATAGCCTTGAAAATCCTCTCTGATAATTCACTTTATGTATCCAATGCCTAAGTTATGGTACCCAGTTGTTTGGGTAAGCAGCAATTTAGATGTTGCTGTGAATATATCGTTTATATATCTTTAGAAGATTAACTTTTAAATCAGTGCATTAATCAGTCAGCCAGGTCTGACTCTTTGCAACGCCATGGACTGTAGCCTGCCAGGCTCCTCTGTTCATGAAACTCTCCAGGCAAGAATACTGGAGTGGGTAGCCATTTCCTTCTCCAGGGCATCTTCCCAACCCAGGGATCAAATCTAGGTCTCCTTCACTGCAGGCACTTGCTTTACCATCTGAGGTACTAGGGAAGTCCAAAGTCGCTCAGTAGTGTCCGACTCTTTGCGACCCCATGGAATTCTCCAGGCCAGAATACTGGAGTGGATAGCTCTTCTCTTCTCCAGGGGATCTTCCCAACCCAGGGATCAAACCCAGGTCTCCTACATTGCAGGCAGATTCTTTACCAGCTGAGCCACCAGGGAAAACCCAAGAATACCAAAGTGAGTAGCCTATCCCTTCTCCAGCAGATCTTCCCAACCCAAGAATCGAACCAGGGTCT
The DNA here is from genome assembly GCF_023699985.2 of Odocoileus virginianus. Taxonomy (NCBI): domain Eukaryota; kingdom Metazoa; phylum Chordata; class Mammalia; order Artiodactyla; family Cervidae; genus Odocoileus; species Odocoileus virginianus. Next base: position 60,309,771 of record NC_069688.1, read on the forward strand.
CCTGCCTTGCAGGCAGATTCTTTACTAACTGAGCTACCTGGGAAGCCCTGTATATCAGTAGACTTTGAATAAAACAGATTACCCTTCATAATGTGATTAGGCCTCATCCAGTCAGTTGACAGCATGAAGGAAAAAGACTGAGATACCTCCTTTCAGAAGGAATTCTACCTCCAGCTGCCTTAGGAGTGGAACTGCAATATCAAGTCTCCGCACGTTTCTAGTCTTCCTGGCAGGTGTTTGCCCTGCCAGCCCCACAATCACATGAGCCAGTCTCTTAAAATAAACCCTTATCCCCAAATACACACACATCACATCCTATTGCTTCAGTTTATCTGGGGGAACGAGTGCACTCCTTTTTCTGCTCACTGCAATGAGCTTTCCCTGTCTGCATGCCACTTTCTCCCAGCAGTAGAGCAGTTCCATTCACTTCTTTCTGCCAACTCCCTAAGCACTGCACAATGCCAGGATGTTGACTCCCTTTCTCCCAGCCAGAAGAAGTCACCTGCCTTTTACTGCTCACAGGTGGTCAGAAAATTAAGAGTTGGACTATAAAGAAAACTGAGAACTGAAGAATTGATGCTTTTGAACTGTGGTGTTGGAGAAGACTCTTGAGAGTCCCTTGGACTGCAAGGAGATCCAACCAGTCCATCCTAAAGGAAATCAGTCCTGAATATTCATTGGAAGGACTGAGGCTGAAGCTGAAACTCCAATATTTGGCCACCTGATGTGCAGAACTGAGTCACTGGAAAAGACCATGATGCTGGGAAAGATTGAAGGCGGGAGGAGAAGGGGACGACAGAGGATGAGATAGTTGGATGGCATCACCGACTCAATGGACATGAGTTTGGGTAAACTCCGTCAGTTGGTGATGGACAGGGAAGCCTGGAGTGCTGCAGTCCACGGGGTCACAAAGAGTTGGACACGACTGAGTAGCTGAACTGAACTAACTGAACTCATCCCAACAACAAGTCAAGTTCCCCACAAATGGGAAGCTCCACTTAATGTATTTCTTATAAGAACCGGCCCTTTTACCAAATTCTTTACAGAAAAGGAGTTGCCAAGTGTTCACAAAGGAAATAATATATATTTATCCTATAAGTCAGAGGTGCAAATAGTGTGTTTATTCATATATTAATAATCCTTAGGCCCTGTCACAGATACTTAGGAGGTAAAAGTTAAAGGCTCCATGATAAACTCAAAATGGCAGGCATGAATGAGGGAGTGGGGGAACAGAGGTGAGGCCAAGGTTTCTGTCTTAGATAATTAGTGAATAAAAATGCCTCTCATAGCAAAGTAGGTGGACAACAAAGTGGGTGGGGGGGAGGGGAGTTTTATTTTATATATATATATAATATACATGTGTGTGTGCGTACTAGGTCGCTTCAGTCGTGTCCAACTCTGTCAGCCCTATGGACTGTAGCCCGCCATGGGGATTCTCCTGCAAGAACACTGGAGTGGGTTGCCATGGCCTCCTCCGGGGGCTCTTCCTGACCCGGGGATCAAACCCCAGTCTTTTATGTCTCCTGCATTGGCAGGCAGGTTCTTTACCACTAGAGCCACCTTAGTGTTTTCTTTAGAAAAGTTAAATCGCTATATCTACCTGCAATTGTTAAATGGAAGAATTAAATCAAAACTGTATATAATAACAATACAGTATATTGAAAAGTGGCAAACATCCCACAGTGTGTATGAATATCAAATCATTACATTGGATACTTTACATATATATATTTTTTTTCAATGATTCCTCAACAGAACTGAAAAATGTTTTAAATAAAAGATTGATTTTTAAGATAAAAAAAATTAAGAATCCGTTATAGACATTTTATCAATTACATATACTTGTTACTTTGATGGCACCTCAGCTGTTAATTCAGTAGAATAGTGAAAACTGATATATTCTGTTGAATTAATATAATTTTAATCGCTCCCTTATCTTTAGCAGATGTTGGTAAACACTGCATTGCCCTCAGTCAACCATCTTAGAAGGTTATTAACTCCAACACAGGGCAAACATTCACAACAAATTAACATTCTCCAGAGGATGTATTAAAGAACGAGGGAAAGGAAATAATCTTTATGAAGCTATCTTTTAAAACATGCACGTCTTGCACATTCTCAATCCATTTACATTCTTTGAAAGGGTATACCAGAAGAACCATGTGACTAAAAATGAAAAAGGCATATTCAGACTATATCTGAATATCCAATCTGAGGAATTCATTAGCTGTGTTATAAAATATTATACATTATTAATAAAAGACATTTGTATGAACAAGTGACATTTTCAATGCTATCAAAGTCTAATATTGTAAAAATCTTTTTATGTAGAAGGAAAGAAAAAATTCTTTGGGAAAAAGCAAGAGTAAATTACAACTCCAAATCCATTTTCTAACCCTTCACTAATTCTCAAATTTTTCAATATTATCTCATCCCATGACTGTTTTATCAACAGATCTTTATATAAAGAGGGGTCTGCAATTATCAAATTCAATAACTGTTTTCAGTCTTCATTCTTCCAACTTTTCATAAATTACCTGACACTTTTATTTTTTCCTCAAATTTATTCTTAATCTTACAAATCCAAACACAACTTCAGTTAGTCACTATGTCCTGTCACTTTTTATATGCAAATTATATTTAACCTCTTCTTTTCATCCCACTGCCAGAACTGAACTTAATATCTCTGGTTAGGAATATGCAATAATAATATTTAATTATTTTCCATGTTCTCCCATCTCTACATACACACACACACACACATACACACACACAAACACATTTGAGACTATTTAATACAACTGAAAAATAATATCTTTTTTTATACTCAGATAATTTGACCTTGTGACTCTCAAGATTGTATTTTTAATGACTATCACTGACTAAGGAATCAAGTCTATAGTTCATCCAATACTATTCACAAAACTATTAGATCTGGTTCCATTATGTTCTACCTGCGTTTTCATCTGCAATTCCATCGACTTTACTTCACTGATCCATCTTTCCTGTAGATAGGACACCCTGCCACTCCCTGTAGCTTCTGTGATGCTCCCTGCTTTCATGCTTCAGTATTTCTTTTTTTCCAATTTCTACTAAGCCTTTTAAAAACCTTACTCAACTACTTTCTTCTTTATAGAGTCTTTCCTAAATCTCCTCCATGAAAGTAATTTTTTCTTCTGTGTTCGAAATTGTTTTTTGGTTATACTCCTGTCCACCAAAATACCTAGTACAATTATGAGTGTTCATTTTTTGTTATATTGCATTAAACATTTCAACTTATTTTCAAGGACACTTGGTTTATGGACTTCTGACTGGAATATAATTGCTTTGCGATGTCATGTTAGTCTCTCCTGTACAACAGCGCGAATCAGCCACATGCACACACGTCTCCTCCCTTTGAAATCTCCCTCCCCCCAACTACCCCACCCTCTAGGTCCACGGAGCACGGAGCGGGGCCGCTTGTGCGATACCGCAGCTTCCTGCTAGTTTCCACATGGTAGTGCATATACGGCAGCGCTACTCTCAATTCATTATCTTTTTTTAAAAAATACTCTTTATGTTTAACACAGGGAGATACGGGGTTGGAGAAGATGGCATTACTCGTAGGAACCTGCCTGCCAATGCAGAAGACATAAGGGACAAAGTTTCGATCCCTGGGTCGGGAAGATCCCCTGGAGAAGGAAACGGCCACCCACTCCAGTATTCTTGCCTGGAGAATCCCATGGACGGAGGAGACTGGCAGGTTGCAGTCCATAGTGTCGCAAACAGTTGAACACGACTGAGGCAACTTAGCATGCATGTTAATAAAATGCTAGTGAAACCACTGCCAAGTTTACTCCTCCTTAGTAAATTTAATCACACTAAATAATACTACTACTCTTAATAAAATAAGTTAATTTCTTTCAGATATGATTTTAATTTTTTTCAGTTAAATATTATTAAAGGTTAATTTACTATATTTAAAAAACAAGCACTCCTACAAAGAATCATAACTATGAATGGCATAGTATAGAAAATGAGGTAAATTCATCAATAATTTTAAAAAATGATTTATAAAAGTCATAAATGCTCTTTTCAGATTACCCTGAAAGATAGCTAGGCCATATGGATATACAAAACATCCCATCGTCCTTAACTGGGCACAATATGACTAAGACTACTTAGTTTTGCTGCAAAAAGATAATTTTACTGGACATTTCATGCTCAAAGTGTCAACTGAGTTACAACAACCTATCATTAGCAGTGCATTAACCTCTAACATTACTTAATATTCATAAATGTTAGTGTCAAAGGTGAAACATTTTAAAAATGTCTTTGAAACAGAGGCGGAAAGCTAATATGCCTTTCAATCTGAAAGTTACATTCATAAACAGGCATATATACAACTCAGCCTTTGGAAAGAAGGATAAAACTTTTGCAATCAATTTATCACTTGAAAAAGTCTACTATATAGTGACAAATGACTTTATGTGCACATAATGTGATCACAATTTTTTTTTTCCTCTTTCAGAATAAACACAAGGTAATGGAAAGAGCTACAGACTCAAAGCCAAAGCAATTGTGTCCTCTCTCAGGCTTCACTGCTTGCTGCCTATATGACCTTTGTCAAATCATTTAGCATTTCTGTCTCTGTTACCTCATCTGTAAAATGAGAAAGGTGAACTCAATGATCTCTCAGGTAACTCTAAGCTCCAAAAACCTATAACTTTCAGGAATATATTTTGATAGAAGAATTTCCAAAAGTTCTCTCTTGTAATATCTCCCAACAATATGCTTACTGATATTTTGCCACATGCTGTCATATTTTGCTCAATTTTTTAATGTAGATAGTGAATTTTCTCCATGCATTCTAAATCTCCAGTGTCTAGTTTAGTTATTTATACCTACTGGGAACTAAAAAAACAAAATCAAACAAACAAACAAAAAACTATAGAATGGTTACTAAGAAGTGCTTTACTAACAACCAGTTTTCTGCCTCCCAGGTATTCCTGATGTTCATTTGTATTTAACTTTATTAAAGATTTTGAATGCACTGACATTTCCAGGAAAGAATTCTGTGATTTAGCCCAATTCAGGAAGCATATTACATTCCCTTGGGGACAGTGATTTGTTCAGGGGTAGGCATGTGACCAAACCTGATTTGAACAGAATGACTCTTGAGTTTTTGCCTTGAATGCTGAGCCCTCATCCTTCCTTTCACAGAATCATTTCTAAGTGTAAGGTCTGAATAGCTAGGCTGGACAAAGGCTAAAACTGACACTTAAAGGAAGGCCAAGGGGAACAGTTGCAGACAAATGTCACTCCGGCACTGTTAATAATTACGAACCTCTTGTTCAACTGGTGCTTGGAATTCTTACTGCCTTTGAATTTGGGGTTTTACAAGAAAGCTCATTTACTTTTCAGTTTAAGGAGGTTTAAGTCAGATTTTCTTTCATTTACAACAGAAGTATTCAAATACATGCAGTTAATAAACTTTTAAAGGATCTGGTTAGTAACACTTCATGGAACTCCCAAAGCTAAATAATGACTCTACAACATACATTATTAAATTATTTTGTTTTGTTTTATGGTTTAGCATCAATCCTGTAATTTGTATTTTCAACAAATCTACTTATAAAATGAATTCTCTCATTTTTCCTAAAACCATCATTTTAAAATTAAATGATGCTTTGGCCTTAAAAGCAGTCTCATAATATTTGTATTGCTCAAGAGACAATATTTCAGTATAGTAACAGTTGAAAATCTGAATATAATAATTGTTGCTTCAGAAATATCTTTATATACTTGTCAAAAAATATTCTCTTTCCTGCTCATATACCCTATTTTTCTACTTTTCAAAATTTGCATTCTGCTTAGCAAGTATAAAGCCTGAATATCTCCCCTATGCCCTAACAATCAGAAAAAGCCCAATAATCTATAAAAGTATATATTTTTCAGATAAATTAGAAATCTGAGTTTGCAGGACAAAAAAAATGCACCTAAAATCTAAGGAAAACTAGCCATGTCCAAGGAGAGAGGTATATAAATGAGGCAGAGGATGAGAAGAGGAACTGGGTGCTATACTGATAAGAAAAAAAATCACTTTAAAATTTTTTAAAGGAAGTGAGTGAGGGCTATGGTGAGATTATAAAACCGTTAGGAGCTTCAGACTCAAAGACAGTTCACGTTCATTTACAGACTTTTCAGTGATCTCCCCAGGACCTTGGGAGAGATTGTAGTGGCAGCACAAATAAAGAAACTGAGGATAACCACACATACTGAAGGTAACCACAGCAATAAAAGCTCCAAATGCAGCTCAATCTTCCTTTCCAAAAACTGAGCAAAGAAAAAAGTGAGGCCTACTCCCAGCGTGAATCGTTGCTACTCTGCTATCTTACACACCTGTCAGCTTACCAAGACAAATTTTGAGAAAAATGAAGCAGCAAGGAAAAGCAAAACACCGGTAGAAGACAAAGAGATCAAATGAACCAGACCCATATGTGATCCATCAGGTTAATAAGGTAACGACTGAAATAAAAAGCATGGTACATACAAGAATACCTTGAATTGAGTCACTGGAGACTGAATAATAGCTGAGGAAAGAATTAATGAACTTGATGGCAGGTCAATGAAATTACTCAAACTACAACCCAAAGGGAAACAAAGAGACTTAAAATAATTCAGAATAGAGCATCCAGGAGCCATGGAAGAATTCCGAAAGATGAAGATAAGAAAATGAGGCAGATGAAGTAAGTATTGATTGAAGAGGTAATTGTTGGCAAGTCTTCAAAAATAATGAAAGGTATCAAAATACAGATTTAATAGGCTCAGAAAATATGAGGCAATATAATTTTTTAAAGATACCTAACACACTGCAGCTAAACAGAGGAAAAATTTTTGAAAAGTAAAAATCTAAAAGTTGGCCAGAGAAAAATAGTACATCCCATATAAGAACTGTAATATTTTCATCTGAAATTATGCACACCAGAAGACAGTAGGATAACATAATTAAAATGCAAAATTTAAAAAAATGATTAATCAGAATTTTATATCAGTGAGAACATCTCAAAACAAAGCAAGAGTAAAATAAACATATTTGAGGGCAAACAAAGGCTGAAATAATTTATAGTCAGCAGTTCTATGCTACCAGAAATATTAACTCAATTTTTTCCAATAAGATGATACTACCAAATGGAAATTAGCATCTATAGAAACAAATGAGGAGCTCTAGAAATAACAAAAATAAAGCTAAATATAAACATTTTTATTAACTGCTTTAACAGATACTTTTATTATCTAAGGCTAAAATGTCACTGTATTGTGCATTTTGAAACATATAAGATAGAGTATATGAAATAGAAGAATAAAGAATTAAAAGAAAATAGAAATATGCTGTTCTAATACTTAAATACCACATGTGACATGGTATAAATGATATTTAAAGGTAGACTGTGAAAGTTAAAATTTTACATTGTTAACCTTAAGTAACCACTAAAAAGTTTTAAAAAGATCTACAAGGAAACCAGATCTGAAAGAGACACGTGCACCCCAATGTTCATCGCAGCACTGTTTATAATAGCCAGGACATGGAAGCAACCCAGATGCCCATCAGCAGACGAATGGATAAGGAAGCTGTGGTACATATACACCATGGAATATTACTCAGCCATTAAAAAGAATTCATTTGAATCAGTTCTAATGAGATGGATGAAACTGGAGCCCATTATACAGAGCGAAGTAAGCCAGAAAGATAAAGACCATTACAGTATACTAACACATATATATGGAATTTAGAAAGATGGTAACGATAACCCTATATGCAAAATAGAAAAAGAGACTCAGATGTATAGAACTGACTTGTGGACTCTGGGAGAAGGCGAGGGTGGGATGTTTCAAGAGAACAGCATTGAAATATGTATATTATCTAGGGTGAAACAGATCACCAGCCCAGGTTGGGTGCATGAGACAAGTGCTCGGGCCTGGTGCACTGGGAAGACCCAGAGGGATCGGGTGGAGAGGGAGGTGGAGAGGGGGGACCGGGATGGGGAACACATGTAAATCCATGGCTAATTCATTTCAATGTATGACAAAAACTATTGATATGATGTAAAGTAATTAGCCTCCAACTAATAAAAATAAATGGAAAAAAAATCTACAATTTATAAACCAATAGGGGAAATAAAATGGAATCATTTATAAAACCCAATTCTAAAGAAAACTCTAAATGAGAAAAAAAAAGAACAGATGGAACATGTAGGAAAAACTAGAAAAGTGATAGGTTTATTCTAATTACAATCACACTAAAGTGTAATGGCCTACTGTTGTTCAGTAGTTCAGTCGTGTCTGACTCTGAGGCCCCACGGACTGCAACACACCAGGCCTCCCTGTCCGTCACCAACTCCCAGAGTTTACTCAAACTCATGTCCACTGAGTTGGTGATGCCATCCAATCATCTCATTCTCTGTCGTCCCCTTCTCCTCCCGCCTTCAATCTTTCCCAGCATCATGGTCTTTTCAAATGAGTCCATTCTTCATATCAGGTGACCAAAGTATTGGAACTTCAACTTTAGCATCAGTCCTTCCAATGAATATTCAGGACTGATTTCCTTTAGGATGGACTGGTTGGATCTCCTTGCAGTCCAAGGGACTCTCAAGAGTCCTCCAACACCACAGTTCAAAAGCATTAATTCTTTGGCACTCGGCTTTCCTTATGGTCCAGATCTCACATCCATACATGACTACTGGAAAAACCATAGCTTTGACTATACAGACCTTTGTCCGTAAGGCAACGTCTCTACTTTTTAATACATTGTCTAGGTTTGTAATAGCCTTTTTTCCAAGGAGCAAGCATCTTTTAATTTCCTGGCTATAGTTACCATCTGCAGTAATTTTGGAGCCCAAGAAAATAAAGTTTGTCACTGTTTCCATTGTTTCCCCCCATTTATCTGCCATGAAGTGATGGGATCGCATGCCATAATCTTTGTTTTTTGAATGTTGAGTTTTAATTAAAATATAGAGATTGAATTAAACACACACACACACACACACACACACACACAACATATGATTCACGTATATGCAGTATATAAGAATCCCACTTTAAATATAAAGATGTAAAGAATTTAATAGAAAATAAAGGGGTAAAATATACCATTCAAACATTAAGCAAAAGAAAGCTACAGAGGCTACAATAAAGCAGACAAAGTAGATAACAAAATAGGAAATATTACCAGGGTCAGGAGGGACATTGCAGGATTATAAAGGGATCAAGAGCATATTAGTATGCTAAATAGGCATTCCTCTAATGACAAAATTTTTAAATGCATGAAGCAAAAACTGATACAACTGAAAGGAGGGATAAATAAACCTACAGTTATTGTTAGGAACCTCAAAAATACTTTATCAGTACTCAAAGTAATATATGGAAAGAATTAGAGAGATTGTGTGTCTGAATAACATTATCAACCTGCTTGAGCCAGTTTACATTTATAGGATAATCCATGCCATAACAACAGAAATCATAAGGCATGTTAATTAGGATAAACTATATTTTAGGTGATAAAACAAACCAAATTAAAAATCAAACAGAAAAAATGCAAGGAAATTAGATTAGAAGTAAATAACAGAAAGATATTTGAGAAAGCCCAAATATTTGGAAATTAAGCAACACACTCTATAACCAATAGGTCAAGAAGAATCCATAAGAAAAATTAGAAATATCTTAATTACATACAAATGATAATATATAAGAAATCACTTGTTGTTCAGTCACTAAGTCATGTCCAACTCTCTGCAACCCCATGGACCGTAACACCCCAGGCTCCTCTGTCCTTCAGTACCTCACAGTTTGCTCAGATTCATGTCCCTCGAGTCAGTGATGCTATCTAACCATCTCATTCTCTGCTGCTCCCTTCTGCACTTGTTTTCAATCTTTCCCAGCATCAGGGTCTCCAGTGAGCGGGCTCTTTGCATCAGGTGGCCAAAGTATTGGAGCTTCAACTTCAGCATTAGTCTTTCAAATGAATATTCAGGGTTGATTTCCTTTAGATTGACTGGTTCAATCTCCTTGCAGTCCAAGGGACTCTTCAAGAGTCTTCTCCAACACCACAGTTCAAAAGCATCCGTTTCTTAGTGCTCAGCTTTCTTTATGGTCCAATTCTCCCATCCATATATGACTACTGGAAAAACTATAGCATTGACTACATGGACCTTTGCTGACAAAGTGATGTCTCTGCTTTTTAATACACTAGGTTTGTCATAGCTTTTCTTCCTAGGAGCAAGTATCTTTTAACTTCATGGCTACAGTCACCATTTGCAGTGATTTGGAACCCAAGAAAATCAAATCTGTCACAGCTTCCAATTTTTCCCCATCTATTTGCTATGAAGTGATGGAACCAGATGCCATCATCTTAGTTTTTTGAAAGTTGAGTTTTAAGCCAGCTTTGTCACTGTCTTCTTTCACCTTCAAGAGGCTCTTTAGTTCTTCTATGCTTTCTGCAATTAGAGTACTATCATCTGCACGTCTAGGGTTGTTGTTATTTCTCCCAGCAACCTTGAATCCAGCTTCTGATGCATCCAGCCCAACACTTCTCATGATGTGCTCTGCATATAAGTTAAATTAGCAGGGTGACAATAAACAGCCTTGACATACTCCCTTCCCAGTTTGAAACCAGTCCATTGTTCCATGTCCAGCTCTACTGTTGTTTCTTGACCAGCATGCAGGTTTCTCAGGAAACAAATCAGATGGTCTACTTCTCCCATCTCTTTAAGAATTTTCACAGTTGTGATCCACACAATCAAAGGTTTTAGCCTAGTCAGTGAAGCAGAAGTATATATATATATATCTGGAACTCCTTTGCTTTCTCCATGATCCATTAAATATTGACAACTTGGTTTCTCATTCCTCCACCTCTTTAAAACCCGGCTTCTGTATCAGGAAGTTCCCGGTTCATGTACTGTAGAAGCCTAGCTTGAAAGATTTTGAGCATTACCGAAATCTAGCATGTAAAATGAGTGAAATTGTATGGTAGTTGGAACATTCTTTGTATTGTCCTTGTTTGGGATTGGGACGAAAACTGACCTGTGGCTAATGTCAGGTTTTACAAATTTGCTGACATATTGACTTTAACAGCATTGTCTTTTAGGATTTTTAATTGGTCAGCTGGACTTTCATCAACTCCACTAGCTTTGTTCAAAGTAATTTGTCCTAAGGCCCATTTGACTTCAGACTCCAAGATGTCTGGCTCTAGGTGAGTGATCACTGCATCATGGTTATCTGGGTCATTAAGACCTTTTTTTGTTTAGTTCTATGTATTCTTGCCACCTGTTTTTAGTCTGTAACATTTTTGTTAGGTCCTTAACATTTCTGTCCTTAATCATGCCCATTCGTGCATAAAATGTTACCTTGGTATCTCTAATTTTCTTGCAAGATCTCTAGTCTTTCCCATTGTTTTCCTCTATTTCTTTTGATTATTATTCATTTAAGTAGGGCTTCTTATCTCTCCTTGCTATTCCCTGGAAGTCTTCATTCAGTTGGATATATCTTTTCCTTTGTCCCTTTCCTTTTGCTTTTCTTCTTTCCTCAGCTATTTGTAAAAGCTCCTCAGACAACCACTTTGCCTTATTGCCTTTCTTTTTATTGAGGATGGTTTTGATAACTGCCTCTTGTTTAGGTATGAACCTCCATCCATAGCCCTTTAGGCATTTTGTCTACCAGATATAATGCCTCGAATTTATTTGTTATCCCTACTGCATGAACATGAGTGATTTGATTTAGGCCATATCAGAATGGCCTTGTGGTTTTTCCACAGCTTCTTCAATTTAAGCCTGAATTTTGCATTAAGGAGCTCACAATATGAGCCACAATCAGTTCCAGGTCTTATTTTTGCTGACTATACAGAGCTTCTCCATCTTCAGACTTACTTAGACATTCTTGCCTTCATATTCTTGTCTTTCTGGCTCTATCGCTTATAAAATATTATATCCCCAAACTTGACCAATCCTAAACAAGCCCAAACACTGAAAAGAACCTTATTAATCCAGGTCACTTAAGGCTCATAAATAGCTTGCCTTTGCTTTCTCCATTCTGAGGCATGACTAAACACTATTAAGATCGATACCTCCTTTTATGTGGTAAACCATTTGTCTCAACATATTAATTTGGTGATGTTTTCAAGAAACAAACAATAACAACTTTTGACATCAGCAAAGCTAAGAAACTACAGAATGCTCAATTCTTCATTCAAATCATGAACACTGATTCAAGACAGTCTCAAAGAAAATTAATTCATAAACCTCTGTAGCTTTCACCGTGAATATTTGTTCATAAATTTTCTCAAATAAATCTCTCAGTTACATTTTCCTGACATAAGCTTGTCAGAGCTTTACTGTACTCAACTCGATGAGTAGCAATAATTACAATTATAATTCTAATATTTCCTTACACTAATATTTTATTGCAATTAGGATGCCTAATAATTTAAGCTGAGAATACAAACCCCCAATAATATCAGTCAAAAGTCCTATTTGGAGGGTGATTTTATCTTTGGGACAAATTGTATCAAGCCTTATTAACACACCATCCAGGTGTAGGGTATAATTACTGTTATGGAATCACCGCTCTGTGTGGACTCTAGAAATCAGAGCATTTCTCAGAGGTTTAATAAGAACTGCTCCCTGCCCTGTCAACTCAGCCTCCTCAGTCGTTCCCACTCACTTCATGCTAGCAATGCTACAGCTTTTTCTACACAAGATGTAAATCTTTGCATTCCACTCTCTCAAAACACCTGCACTCTTTCAGAAATGTCTTGAAGTTTCTGCATGTTTACTGTATACTTATTTACAACATTTACAAACACATCTGTGTGTTTCTTCACTATGGCAGTGGAAATTTGGAGGACAGAGGCCAGAGAGGTTAAAGGTGTCTCTCTCAGAGAGCTATTAAAGCCAAAAATAACAAGGTACACAGGAAAATATTCCAAACCCCATGTACACACAGCTCAAAAGGAAGATATGCAAATGGCATATGGGCATACTATATGTTTTACCTCATGAATAATTGAGAAGTACAGCTAAAAGCAATTTTATATGATGTGCTTTTATGTATCAAAAAGTATTCTAAGAGTTTTACAAAAAATCAGTATGTTTAATCCTCATGAAATCTCTAAAAGACAGTTATAACTACTATTCCCAAGTACAGATGAGCAAATGAGACATAAAGAAGTTATCTACTTTTTCCAAAGGGATAAAGTAAATGGAAGAGCCAAGAATTATGCTCCTAACTCTAAACTTATACTGCCACTCCATCCCTAGATAGAGCTTAAAAAAAAAAAAAAAAAAAAAACTTCAGCAGATGCTTCCAGAAAGAAGAAAATGGGGAAACCTTTCATAGTTCACCTTATAAGCATAACCTTAAAAATAAAACCTTACAAAAACACTATATAGAAAGGAAAGTTAAATACAAAGTTCACTCACGAAAATGAGTCAAAATAATCTTAAGTGAAATATTAGCAAACTTAACCAAGCAATAACCTAAAAGATAATATGTAAAACTAAGTTGGGTTTACAATAAGAATCAAAGATGCTTTAATTTTCAAAAACTTTCCAACATAATTCACCATTGAATAAAGAGAAACATCCATCTCTACATCTTAATAGGTGTAGAAAAAAGAATTCATTCAAATTCAATAATATTAACCAAAAAAAAAAAAAAAAAAAAACTAGGAAACCAGGACTGTGAGAGCATCTTTAGTATGATAAGGAAAACACCTATTTTACAATAATCATCATACATAAAGCTGAAAGCTTTCTTCTAACAGACACAATGACTTTCGACAGTTGTCATCATTCTTAATCATAGTGGATTTTAGGTCCAATGTAGTAAGATAAGAAAATAAAAGTTATACGAAGAAGATATAGAGAAACGTGCTTTCACTGGCAAATGGCATGATGACATATGTAGAAATTACAAAATACTCTAAAGAAAATTTAATAAACAATGTGCTAACATTGGTGGACACAAGATCAATGTAAGAGCCAATTGTATATATTTCAATATTTCAAACAAAATTTTAAAAGCTACTATGCACAGTAGTATCAGAAATAACAAATAAATCTAAATAGAATAAATCTAACAAATTCATACAGAACAGAATTTTGGACTCTGTGGGAGAAGGCAAGGGTGGGATGTTTAGAGAGAACAGCATTGAAACATCTATATTATCAAGGGTGAAACAGATCACCAGCCCAGGTTGGATGCATGAGACAAGTGCTCGGGGCTGGTGCACTGGGAAGACCCAGAGGAATCGGGTGGAGAGGGAGGTGGGAGAGGGGATCGGGATGGGGAACACATGTAAATCCATGGCTAATTCATGTCAATATATGACAAAAACCACTGCAATGTTGTAAAGTAATTAGCCTCCAACTAACAAAAATAAATGGAAAAAAAATTCAAATAGAAAAATAAAACATTATTGAGAAAAAATAGAAAAGGTCTAGTAAATGGAGAAAGCAACAATTTTTATACATGGGAAGACTACTATAAAGCTGCAAGCTCACTGCTGATTTATCTCCAGATTGAATGAAATACCAAATATTTTCAAGTTAATTAATTATAAATCTAAATATAAAAGACAAACCTTAAACTCTGGAAGGTAACAAAGAATATCTTCTAAAGCTCTGCTACGGCTTCAAATTCCCAAACAAGATACAAAAATTATTAACAAAAAAGGAAAAGATTGATATATTAGACTTTGTTAAAATTTAAAATAGTGTTTATTAAATGATAGCATTAAGAGACTGAAAAGTAAAACCTCACAGTGGGAGAAGATATCTGCAACTCATGCAGCCTACAATGGGCAATCTAATTTTCTAGATGATGGCAATCTAATTTTTAAAATGGGCAAAATATTTTAACAGATCTCCTTAAAAATTGCATTTCATTTGTCAATAAACAAATGAAAAGTCACTCAAACTCACCAGTTATCAGATAAAGCCATGCTAACTAAACAATGAGATGCAACTACAGCCAACAATATGGTTAAAACTTAAGGCTGATCTCTGTCTGTCTGTATATATACTGTATACATATATATCTGTGTAATGTACATTTATAAAATATAGTGATGAATGATTGCAGATAACATCTATCCCTCTCACCTCTTCCTCGAGTAATATCAAAGGTAGTTTTTCCCTCCCAATATCAGACAGAAACAAGACTCAAAAAAGCTATAATGCTTTTCAAAAGAGAACAATCTGATATATGCTGGACAGGATTCGTGCTGTGAAAAGAGAAAGAAGGCAATGGAACAGTGAGCCAGAGAGGAGGGGGTGAATGAGAAGGATGCTCAGAATGGCAGCAGAAAGTTCTATCTGGCAGTGAAGGGGACACCGTGTCCAAACGCCCAGAAGTGTGGACAGTCACTTACTTATCGTCTGTGAGCTTCCAGCACTTTGACACCTCCTGAACAGAGGTGTCTGTTCTGACAGAACAGAACAGAATCCCTGAATGAGGGATTACACATTTATCTGGAGAATGAGACATCAAATAAAAGTCTCCTCCTCCAACCAAAATTAAACAGATGAAACCAAATGAGAATTCTCCTAGGAGTTGAGCAGTTGTGTACATATCACCACTGTTATGAATGAGTGAGTTAATGAGCAGAGGAAATTGAAATACTTGAGAACAAAGTAAACCTCTAATAAATACCAATATGAGATTTACCTATTCAGAAAATGCTACACTGTAAAACCACTAAAGATGTTTAACACAAAGTTGAAATAAAATGGGAATGGCAACTCTGGTAGAGCCCCCAGTTCAGTTCAGTTCAGTTCAGTTTATTCCCTCAGTCGTGTCCGACTTTTCGACCCCATGAATCGCAGCACACCAGGCCTCCCTGTCCATCACCAACTCCGGGAGTTTACTCAAACTCGTCCATCCAGTCAGTGATGCCATCCAGCCATCTCATCCTCTGTCATCCCCTTCTCCTCCTGTCCTCAATCTTGCCCAGCATCAGGGTCTTTTCCAATGAGTCAACTCTTCGCAGGAGGTGGCCAAAGTATTGGAGTTTCAGCTTCAGCATCAGTCCTTCCAATGAACACCCAGGACTGATGTCCTTTAGGATGGACTGGTTGGATCTCCTTGCAGTCCAAGGGACTCTCAAGAGTCTTCTCCAACACCACAGTTCAAAAGCATCAATTTTTCAGCACTCAGCTTTCTTCACAGTGCAACTCTCACATCCATACATGACCAATGGAAAAACCATAGCCTTGACCAAACAGGCCTTTGTTGGCAAAGTAATGTCTCTGATTTTTAATATGCTATCTGGGTTGGTCATAACTTTCCTTCCAAGGAGTAAGTGTATTTTAATTTCATGGCTGCAGTCACCATCTGCAGTGATTTTTGAGCCCCCCAAAATAAAATCTGACACTGTTTCCACTGTTTCCCCATCTATCTGCCATGAAGGGATGGGACCAAATGCCATGATCTTATTTTTCTGAATGTTGAGCTTTAAGCCAACTTTTTCACTCTCTTCTTTCACTTTCATCAAGAGGCTCTTTAGTTTGTCTTCACTTTCTGCCGTAATGGTGGTATCATCTGCATATCTGAGGTTATTGATATTTCTCCTGGCAATCTTGATTCCAGCTTGTGCTTCTTCCAGGCCAGCGTTTCTCATGATGTACTCTGCATATAAGTTAAATAAGCAGGGTGACAATACACAACCTTGACGTACTCCTTTCCCTATTTGAAATTAGTCTGTTGTTCCATGTCCAGTTCTAACTGTTGCTTCCTGACCTGCATATAGGTTTCTCAAGAGGCAAGTCAGGTGGTCTGGTATTCTCATCTCTTTCAGAATTTTCCACAGTTTATTGTGATCCACACAGTCGAAGGCTTTGGCGAAGTCAATAAAGCAGAAATAGATGTTTTTCTGGAACTCTCTTGCTTTTTCGATGACCCAGCAGATATTGGCAATTTGATCTCTGGTTCCTCTGCCTTTTCTAAAACCAGTTTGAACATCTGGAAGTTCCCAGTTCACATATTGCTGAAGCCTGGCTTGGAGAATTTTGAGCATTACTTTACTAGTGTGTGAGATGAGTGCCTAGTTTATTCCAACTCCCACTGTTCACTATATTGCTTACTGCCTGACATAAGCATACACAAAATGTCTTCCTTGCAGTTGTAACTATTCAAAACTATTTTTCAAAACAATAGCAACAGCATGAGCAGCCTTGATAACAACATATAGATGATGAAATAACACCAAAATCATTGAGATCATACAAAAGACATAAACAGGTAAGTTTACAAAGCAGAGATTTGCTATTTATTTTAAAAATTTTTCATCTTTGCACCAAATTAGCATGTGTAGCTTATAAGAACAAGACATATCTGCCTTTCTCACTTCCAACTAGGTCTTTTTTTTGGTTCATATATCTCAAGTAATATACAGTTTTGTTGAAGACAGTTTCTACATTTGCATTATTCCTGGGCAATCTCAAAAGGAGCTTACAATTTTTCCTTCTATGTGAGAGCCTTACATTAGTCTAGGAGATCTGGAAATTTACCTGCTTCACAGGTACAATATCTAGGCCCTTTTAGAGCACTGCCTTCCTGGTGGAGAAATACTTTGGGTGGAGGGAAAAATTAAGTGAGAGGAAGTAGTCTGGCTGAGAAGGGAAGAGAAAAATAACTTTATTCATAGGTTCTTTAAGTACATTTTTAATCCCAGCAGAACTATTTAAAATCCTAAAAGATGTGGCTCAATATGTCAGCAAATTTGGAAAACCCAGCAGTGGCTACAGAACTGGAAAAGGTTAATCTTCATTCAAATTCCCAAGAAGGGCAATACTAAAGAATGTACAAACTACCAGATAATTGCTCACACCCATGCTAGTAAGGTTATGCTCAAAATCCTTCAGGCTAGGATTCAGTATTATTGAACTTCCAGATGTTCAAGCTGGGTTTAGAAAAGGCAGAGGAACCAGAGATCAAATTGCCAACATTTGCTGGATCATAAAGGAAAACAAGGGAGTTCCATTAAAACATCTACTGTTTCATTGACTGTGCTAAATAAAGCCTTTGACTACATGGATCATAACAAACTGTGGAAATACTTAAAGAGCTGGGAATATCAGACTGTGTTACCTGTCTCCTGAGAAACCTGTATATGGGACAAGAAGCAACAATTAGAACCTTATATGGAACAACTGACCGGTTCAAAGTGGAGAAAGGAGAATGACAAGGCTGTTTACTGTCACCCTTATTTAACTTACACCCAGAGCACATCATGAGAAATGCTGGGCTGGATTAGTTACAAAGTGGAATCAAGATTGCCAGGAGAAATAACAACAACCTCAGATATGCAGATAATCCTACTCCGATAGCAGAAAGCAAAGAAGAACTAAAGAGCCTCTAGTTGAGGGTGAAAGAAGAGAGTGAAAAAGTCAGCTTAAAACTCAATATTAAAAAACTAAGATGATGGCATCCAGTCCCATCACTTCATGGCAAATAGACGGGGAGAATGTAGAAGCAGTGACAGATTTCCCCTTCTTGATCTCTAAAATCACTGCAGATGGTGACTGCAGCCATGAAATTAGATGATTGCTTCTGAGCAGAAAAGCTATGACAAACCTAGACACTGTATAAAAAGCAAAGACATCACTTTGCTGACAAAGGTCTGTACAGTCAAGGCTATGCTCTTTCCAGTAGCCATATATGGATGTGAGAACTGGACCATAAGCAAAGCAGAGTCCTGAAGAATTGATGCTTTTGAATTGTGATGTTGGAGAAGACCCTTGAGAGTCCCTTGGACTGCAAGGAGGTTCAACCAGTCCATCCTAAAGGAAATCAGTCCTTGAATATTCATTGGAAGGACTGATGCTGAAGCTGAAACTCCAATACTTTGGCCACCTGATGCAAAGATCCAACTCGTTGGAAAAGATCCTGATGCTGGGCAAGATTGAAGACACAAGAAGAGAGTGACAGATGAGATGGTTGGATGGATCACCGATTAAATGAACACGAACTTGGGCAAATTCTGGGAGATGGTGAGGGACAGGGAAGCCTGGTGTGCTGCAGTCCATGGGGTTGCAAAGGCAGACACAACTTGGCAACTGAACAACAACAACATGTATCAAACCTAGAAGAGATACTGACAAATTATCTTTCTCCTCTGAGGTATTAAACTTATAGATGGACTTACTGATTGATAACCCCTTTGTATATAAAATATTCTAAATTAGCTCATCCAAACCTGAGTAACCACACAAGCTCAGTCTCACCATGTGGCCTAAACACACATAAACTGAACATTTGTATACATTGGCACATGAATAAGTTGTCTGATCACCTATAACCTTGGTTTTCTTATTTTTTTTTTAATTATAAGCACAAAGGTTTGCTGTGAAGACTAAATTAAGTCAAAGTGGAAAAGCAATTATTTTTTTCTCAGACCACTTAACCACTCAAAATGAAAAAAAAAAAAAACTAAGATTTTTTTCTTACCATTTTAAGAACATATTACTTAAAACATTATCCCATTCATTTACTGAAAACACATTTAAAGTGGAAGTCATTTTTAAATTAATTTAAAATTTTGTCAGGATGTGATGAGTAAGATGGGGTCGCAAAGAGTCGGACACGACTGAGCAACTGAACTGATGAGTAAGATAACACACATCTACCAGTGCTTCTGCTGCTCTATGAGTAACCCAATAAGTCATGTTTGCTCTATGCTGGAGGTCAAAATCACGGATACAATTTAAAAAGCAATTAAATATTGAAAGAACAGATGATTACTTGTCCATACCTCAAATATGCTTAATGTATCATCAAAGTCTAATTGGCTAAAGCTGTAACGGAGGTTATTTATTACATCTTTTTAGAGTATAACAATTATTTAGTATTTTGAGGGTAATTTTTTCTAAGACAAACTCACTTGATAACTATTCTCAGGTCAAACTAGTCTCTCCTATTTGTGAGTGATTATTTTAATTCTTTATAGGAGAGATACATGAAAATGTTAACTTTCCTCAGGTGAAAAACAACATGTATTAGGAGGCATGAGAAATTACAAAAAGAAGTAATACACTGGTGGAGATCAGTCACATTCTAAAAAGGCAAATTTTAAGCAACACAAGGTGATGAGTAGCCAAGTAGTGAGTGAAAACAAATGGCCTCTGTTTAATAATTCTAATTTCTGATGGCGGAAAAATGAAAGGAATGCTCTGAGATCTCTAAAAGAGAGCCTGCAGTTACCCTGGAGGAAGGTGGAAAAATGACTTAAATATTTGTGACTAAATGCAACTTGTTTTCACTTTAAGCTTTCCTTGTTGGTCTCTTTAAAAGTTTTAAAATATTAAACTGTGTAAAGAAAAGCTGTATGTCATTTAAAACTGCCATAAGTAACATTTTCTAAAATCAAAGTAGATATATTATATTGTACACAACATATGTTTTCTGGTAACACCATGGGGTTTAAGATCAAAGCCAAAATATCACCAGGATAATTAGTAATTCCATGAAAACTGTACAATTATTAGAGTGGACTTTTATTTTTAAGGCATGCTACACCCACACATTGAGAAATGTTTGTGTTTCCTTTTTGACACTTTATCCATTTTCCCCCAAGCTTATTCACTGGCATAATACAGTCAAACTATCAGTTTTTAAGCATTTTGTTCACATGTGAGCACCAGATGTAGACATGCTTAATATTCCATCTCTTGAGAAATGAGCTCACCTCTCATGTGCTTGATCTTGGAGAAGAGATGATGCCCCTGACTAATGACAGCAACAACAGGGTTATGCCTAAGTGAAAAATGCAGCCAGTAGAATGATTTTTTTCCAAGTCCACATGAATCACAGAGTCATGAAATTTTAGATCTGGAAGGAACCATCAGTATTATCCAATCCCAAACTTTTATTTCACAAACAAAACCCAGAAAGGCAAACTGCCTAGCTTGAAGAAATGAAGTAATTATATTATAAAGTGTAACACAATTAGTAGATTATAGGAAGCAAAAATAAAATATATTTTACCAATTGTATGGACATATACAAACATATGCATGATTTAATCATACTTTTTGAAAGAATTGTTATTTTTCAGAATATTAAATTATAACCTAATAGGAGCAGTTTCTAGAATTTGTAAAATGAATAAAAACGGGCTTATCAATAAATCAAGCAATAGAATGTGTATAATTTCTATATGAAATTAAGATACATAAAGCTGTACATTAAATTAAAACAATAAGCCTATCTAGTCAATCAAAGTAATTGACCACTCTAGAAATAAAATAAGAATGTCTAATTATTCAGTCGAAAAGTTTGGGAATACCTAAAGCTCTGATCAAAGTACCTGGGATATTTCTTTAGGGAGAAAGAACTGGAATAAGAGGAAAGAGGAGACACCCTATAAGTGGATAAAAATTGGAAGCTCCCCAAACTTATAAGGCAGGAACACTCTTTCAGGGAAGAGAATGTTCTGAACTGTGAATTTAAGCACTCCTGGTTCTGGGAGTAGGGTAATCTATGTAACATCCAAATAACTCTTGTTCTAATTACATACAAGCTTCTAATTATAGTTCATCACTTTTCCAGTTACTTACCGAGAGTAATAGAGATCACTAATTGACTGGCATAAACCTATTTTTCATGATCGTTTTGAGTAGGTTGGCGTTTGGATTTACACATAACCATCTATGAACTTGGTATTGTGACTCTAAGTCCAAGGATTTGCCACAATCATGCTGACGACCCTGGGTCACTAAAAATAAAAGGATGAAGTCTACCTCTAGATGTGGTGAATTCCCAAAAGTGGTTGTAGGATCGTATTGACGTTCCTAACCTCCAGTAATCTGTGCTTCCTTCATGACCTCTAGGAATCACTGTGCTTTTCTTCTTTGTAACTTAGATATAGAGTTAGTAGGAAAAAGTCACATATTGGTTAGCAATATGTGCTTTAGAATTCGAGAGAGCTGGGTCTGAGTTCAGCATACACATTCATGTGCCTTTTGACAAGGCCCAATTTACTCCTAAGTCGGGTGGAAATTTTGGAGGACAGCTTTAATGCCTGGACAAAACATAAAAATATTTACCTGAAGACTTCAGAGGGTTGATATTGCCATGAGGAAAAGTACATTCAGTCTTTTCAGTTTCCTTTCCCTTAGAAACCTCTTAAGTTTTAACATTTTGAGGTAGAAAATAGAGAACAAAAATTGGAATCCAGGCCAACTAAAAGTGTGCCAAGTAAATACCCTACAAATTTTTTTGGTAGTCCAAAAGGTTAAGTTTCAGAGTAAGAATGAGTTAGAATTAGGATCACAGAGGGACTACATATGGCCTAATCTTGAATCATCTCAATTCCTTAAATTGGAATAAGAAGTCCATATTGATACTGCTCCTAGAGTCCTATCAGAAACACTGTAAGTCCTGTCTGGGGAGAGGTAGCATCACTAGTGCTCACAGTGTTTCTACCATTTTTCAAAAAAGTGTCTGGTTCATAAAACAATAACAATAATAATAATTGGGCCCAGGAGTAGAAAGACACCATTAACAAAACAAAGCAAAACAAAACAGTAGAAAAACTGACAGAAATAAACCCAAAACTCCAGATACTAGAGTTATCAGCCATCAGTTGTAAAATGAATTTTGCTCACTATGCTTCAAAGAGATACTAGAACTTCTGCAGAGAACTGGTCAATCTATGAAAAGCAAATGGAAGATCTGAAAGTACAAAAATGAAAAAGCACAACAGTCAAATTAAGAACTGAATAGATGTTGGAAACAGAAGAAAAGATACACAGAATTTATGAACCAACACTAATCAGAAGAAAACAGCCAGATCAAAGTATGCAGAATGAAAAATATACAGAGAGTGAGTTATCAAGGGCGCGCATTAAGGTGTAGCGTACATGCAGTTGTGTTTGCAGAAGAGAAATGAGTGGACCAGAATCAAGTTTTTAATAGCATCTGTTTTCCTGAGCAATAAAAGGCAACAAGCCACAGATTTTAAAAGCCCCATGGAAGACAAAACAAACTCAGTAATAAAAACCTAGCTGTCAGATTAGATTCCTAGAGAAAATGTCTTTTACGAGTGAAGCTAAGGAAGGGGCCTGGGGCTGAAGAGGCACCCCCCCCCCCCCACTGTCACTCTCTCGCAGGGCGTGGGGCTGAGGGAGGCCGTGCGGCTGGCGGGGTTGCTCCAGGGTGACTGGCCAAGGGTTGGGGGTGTGGTGAGGCTGGGGGGAGAGAAGGTGAGGAATAACATTTTTAGACATGCAAAGAATATTAACTAAATCTGTCACTGGAAGACCTGAGCTAAAAAAAACTGAAAGGATATTTTTTTTCAAAATAAAAAAGTAAAAATAAAGATAAAAGTAGATATAAAACACAACAAAAAATATACTGGCTTTTGAAAATACTAGTGTGTTTTGGAGTTTAAAATATAGAGAAAAGACATGAAAAATAGCATGTTTTTCAGGGTGGAGGATGGTGGATTTGCAGTGTTCTAAGGGGCTTTCCTTACCTAGGAAGAGAATTTTCTTAAATCAATATGCTGATAATGGAATCTCAGCTAGCATTCCACATCCCCTTTTCTGGAAATTAAAGGCTTGATTCTAAACCTTTTATGGAGATTCCAGGAATAAAAATAGCTATGATTCTTAAAGAACAAGATTTGAGAACTTTTCAGATATTAAATCTAACTATGCTAATCTAACTAAGTAATTAAGGTGAGGCAGTCTCAGCATTAAGATATAGCAATAGACTGTAAGAGAACGGAGGCCAGAACCAGCCACTTGACGACGTGGACACCATCTAGAGCAAAGACAGTTCTTCAGAGCACTGGGAAATTCACGGCCTTTTCAGTAAATGGTCCTTGGGCAACCGGAGGGCCACATGAGGCCATATGGACTTGCCATTACAACCCTTACAACACTGATCCAATCAACACTCCTTTTTCCAGAGACACAGTCCCTGTGTGAAGGAGTTTTGAGTGAATTTGAAGGCAGTTATCACTATTGTCCCACTCTCATGTGCTTGTGACTCTAGCTGAATTCCAAAGGAGCTTGAACTGTTCATGGTGTGATATGACTTCTAAGACACTCTCTGTAACTCTTACCTTCACCTCCATAGGTCATGATTTGCCAGTCTCTTTCAGAACACGGAATCAAAGTGAACACATTATTTGAGTGGATCTGATCTGCACCACGATTTCTTGTGTTTCAGTTGCTATACTACTAATACGGCTATCAGTTCATTTTCTTGGCAACACCATCAGTAGATGCCATGTACTAAAATTATAATCAGCCAAAATCCTTTTTTTTAAACACGTATTAAGACCTATCTTCTGCATTTTGAATTGTGGACTTACATAAGACTTTTAACCTAAGGCCCAAGATTTACTTTAAATCCTATTACATTTAAGGGGAAAATGAGGTCTAATAATGTAAAGCTCTTTAATGAGGTACCTAATTTATAGTAAGCAATCAAAATATTAGCTGTTGAAAATGTCAGATTTTCCTTAATAGCTTAGAGTATGTGCTGCCAAAGTGAGCGCTTCCTTAATAATTTAGGCTTCTTCTAGGAAGATGACAGTAAAAGCTCACTTATTAATACTTATAAACACACAACACAAATACACACACAGGCATTAGTGTGACCATTTCTCAAGCCTAAGATTAATGTTGAAAGAAGCTGCCATTATAAAAATTATTCATCAAAATTAACTTTGCCTTGAATAACAAAATAGTACAAACCTACTGGGAAACTGGAAATAACCCAGGTTGTCACTGCAGACCTCTGTAGTTGGCTAGTGTTTCTGAATGATCGTTACCGCTTGTCTGGAAGTTGAGCCGCTGGCTAGCAACAATCTCAGTTCCCTTTTCATTTGGCTGGTGTCACACCTTAATGTCACTAATGGCCTTCCCTCACCAATAGATAATTGACTATCTCTGCTCAGCAATCTCTGCTCAGCTGAAAATAGACCCTGGATAACACTGATCATTTCATTTTCCCTGTCAAGCTTGGCTGTGCTGACAGGACATACCACAGGGTAGAATAATTATGGCGACGCCTGCAGGGAAGCCATTAGCAGATTCGTGAGGCCTCTGTCATAGCTACCGCTTCTTTTATGTAACTTTGGGGGAAATGTTCTCGTCCACTCCACTTTAAAAGCATATTTTCTTACACAAGTTTCATCTTCTCTGAAATACACTTGCTTGGAACACACAAAACAAAGACAAATGTTAAACTACTAGAAATGTCATCAGCTCACTCCCACACTCCTAAACCCGTCTCAGAATAGGACACACAAAATTTATTCAGACCTGGTGAATTCATACTAGATAGTTATTTCAAATTGCGAAAGAAGCTCTAGTTTTTAAACAGTTAGTAAATTCAACATGAGTGTAAATAATTATGAAGGTGTTTCTTGGAGGCCAATGAGAATGGAGATTGAGGATTAAATCTTTGTGATTAGAAAAGAAGGAATAGAGTGAATTAGCCATTTGTGGGGCTCATAGAACATCTTAAAAATAAAACTGTTTGCAGTATTATCCCATAACTTGCTGTCAATACAGCCTGAGTCAGCCAAACCCAAACCAAGTTTCCACTTGAAGGGGTTGGTTAACCTTGTTTAAGGACACTTCTTAACTCCCAGTGTCTTGCTTGTCTCTTGTTTGGTACAAGTGCAGGCCCGCCATCGCTAAGTGGTGGGTGTTCAGCGGAACAATTTTTCCAAGAGTACAAGAGACGTGAGTACACCGTTTACTCACTGCAAACATTCACAGCGTCTCAAGTTTCAGTTTAAAAATCCTGAAATTGGCTTTTCAAAAACAAATTTACACTGAAAGATGAATTTGAATTTCACTGTTATGAAATCTGGTCTCTGCCAAGAACTCTTGCAATCTAGGGGCAAAAGATGCAGAGAGTAAAACTTTCTCAGACTCAATCCTGTATTATACCCACGGCTGACTCTCTTCAGTCTTTAACCAAAAGGAGAAATAGCTGTTGCTGACAAGCTCCTTCTTTCATGTGTAAAATTTTTTTGATCAAAAGTATACAACTGTATTTATCTTTTATGAATTACATTCTTTACCCATTTTCTCCTTCAGATTCTGTTAGCTCATCATACAATAAATATATTATCCTTTTTAATATTTGTTGGAGACATTTTTAATTCAAAAAATTTTAGTTTAATTTAATATTGCTATGAATATAAAGAATATATTTCTATGTTATAAAGAACACTAAGCACCAAAGAATTGATGATTTTGAACTGTGGTGTTGGAAAAGACTCTTGAGAGTCCCTTGGACTGCAAGGAGTTCAAAGCAGTCAATCCTAAAGAAAATCAACCCTGAATATTCTTTGGAAGGACTGATGCTGAAGCTGAAACTCCAATACTTTGGCCACCTCATGCAAAGAGCTGACTCATTTGAAAAGACCCTGATGTTGGGAAAGATTGAGGGCAAGAGGAGAAGGGGACGACAGAGGATGAGATGGTTGGATGGCATCACCGACTCGATGGACAAGAGTTTGAGCAAGCTCTGGGAGTTGGTGATGGACAGGGAGGTCTGGTGTGCTGTTGTCCATGGGGTTGCAGAGAGTTGGAAATGATTGAAATGGCAGCATGAACACAGGCACTACATAGATTATTAATTTGTGTAAACTAACAGTTCCTGGTTCTTAGTAAATGCTCAGTAAGCATTTTAGTTATAGTTGTTCAATATTGTTATTGTTGTTTTAATATCCTTGAGTTTTCCATTTTTCTCAGGAGTTTTAGAATTGTCAGAACAGGAGTCGAATAAAGAAAAAAGAGAAGAAGGAACAAAGCAATCAGAAAAAAAGGAAGGGAGAAAGGGAAAGTGAGGGAAAGAAAGATGAAAAAATATTTGACTTAAAATATTTAAGGTGGGAGAGGAGCAAGGAGGGAGAATTGGATGAAGGCAGACAAAAGGTAGAAACTTCTAGTTATAAGTACTAAGAATGTATCATGCAATATGATAAATATTACTACTACTCTACATTATATATGAAAGCTGTTAAGAGAGCAAATCCTGAGGTATCTCATCAAAAAGAATTTTTTTTTCTTTTTCTGTCTATGAGACTATGGATGTTCATTCAACGCACTGTGGTGATCATCCGTGATGTATGTCAGTCACATCACTATGGTGTACACCTTATTCAGTGCCGTACATCAGTTACATATCAACAAAGCTAGAAGAAAAAAGTGTCAAAGGGCATATCCAGATTTTATGGAGCCTAAAACATATTCAATATTGAGTCCCTCTTTAATACACATAATGAAAAAAATTTAATTTGCAAAATTAAATGACAAAAATGACAAAAAAAAATATACAATGAGCTCATTGTTAGGATCCGTCCCAGGGCCTTAGAAGGACTATGTAAGGGCATGACACAGAGACTCAACTTTCATTAAGTCTGAGGGAAGTATGCTCCCATCAGTTCAGTTCAGTTCAGTCGCTCAGTCGTGTCCAACTCTTTGCAACCCCATGAATCGCAGCATGCCAGGCCTCCCTGTCCATCACCAACTGCCAGAGTTTATTCAAACTCATGCCCATCAAGTCAGTGATGCCATCCAGCCATCTCATCCTCTGTCATCCCCTTCTCCTCCTGCCCTCAATCCCTCCCAGCATCAGGGTCTTTTCCAATGAGTCAACTCTTTGCATGAGGTGGCCAAAGTATTGGAGTTTCAGCTTCAGCATCAGTCCTTCCAATGAACACCCAGAACTGATCTCCTTTAGGATGGACTGGTTAGATCTCCTTGCAGTCCAAGGGACTCTCAAGAGTCTTCTCCAACACCATAGTTCAAAAGCATCAATTTTTCAGCACTCAGCTTTCTTCACAGTCCAGCTCTCACATCCATACATGACCACTGGAAAAATATGCTTCCATAGACAACCAAAGTTGGATTTTGAAGAAAAACGGCCATCTTGAAAGTAAAACAAAAATCCTTTTAAAACCATCTACCTTGTGTTAACATAAAGAACAAGAGTGCCTCATTCATGAGCAGCTCCTTCTAGAAGATGTCAACACAGGGACTTCGCTCTTCAAGAGGGAAGATAAATCCTTTCTGGCAGAGGGATGGCAGAGGTCCCATCAATGAAGTGAAATACTAGGCTTCTCATGGTTACCCACCGAGAAGACAAAAGGGGCTTTTAGAACTATCAGGAGAGACAGAAGAGAGACTGAGCACATTGGAAATAGCAACTTACTCCCCAGCAGACAGTGGTAGGGGGGTCTGCAGGCCTCTAGGATATGCATTGGTTCCAGCCGAGTAGGGGTGCAGGTGGTGGAAGCTTTCTGAGCAACAGTTCTGCTTATCTGTGGCCATCCATGATGAACATGTGATCCAAAGGTTCGTTCCCAACCTACCAAAAAACCCGAAGGGCTCAGAGTTCCAGGGCGCTGACCTGGATCCTAATATCAGAGCCCGAAGTCCACTGTGTCTACAACATGAACTGACTTAGATAACAAAATTAAAATGTCAAAAATTGGGAACATTAGAATCACATTTATAAAGTTTATAGGTAAAATATGTTGAATTCTATATATAGAAAAATATAAGAAAACTTGGCAAACCTAAATTTACAATGAATGACTTTAATAAATCTCAGATTATATATAATTTCTGAGGATATGATGATATAAAAGTATGACAAGTATATTTATAATTCTGTTTTATTATATTTGTATGGTATGTATGTTTAATTTATATAATGATCACTGCATAATTAGTATTTATAAGACTTAATTGTTAGTCATAGTATATGCCTACATATCTACATATTTTCAAATTTTTCTCTGAAAAACAGATTAACTTAAAACCTTCTGTTGGCCATAAAATATTTATAAGCATTATTTCACATAAAACTCTTCAAAAGAAGTTTTGCTGGTTCCTAGTTGCCCAATTTCTGTTTAATTCACTTTAATCAAGATTTCTTTTCCATCATCTAGTTTAGTTGAAATCACCAACTACCTCATATTCTCCACAGCATCATTAGATATAGCTTATTACTTAGCTTTTTTCTCTCTGCTGTTGTTCAGTTACCCAGTCGTGTCCAGCTCTTCACAACCCCATTGACTGCAGCATGCCCTGTCCTTCACCATCTCCCTGAGTTTTCCCAAGTTCAAGCCCATTGCATCAGTGATGCCATCGAGCCATCTCATCCTCTGATGCCCTCTTCTCCTTCTACCCTCAATTTTTCCCAGCATCAGGGTCTTTTCCAGTGACTTGGCTGTTTGCATCAGGTGACCAAAATATTGGAGCTTCAGTTTCAGGATCAGCCCTTCAGTGATTTTTCAGGGTTGATTTCCTTTAAGGTTGATTGGTTTGATCTCCTTGCTATTGAAGGGATTCTCAAGAGTCTTCCTCAGCACCACAGTCTGAAGGCAGCAATTCTTGGTGCTCTGCCTTCTTTATGGTCCAACTCTCACAACCGTATGTGACGAGGAAAGACCATAACCTTGACTATATGCACCTTTGTTGGCAAGGTGGTGTCTTTGCTTTTCAGCACACTGTCTGGGTTTGTCATCGCTTTCCTGCCAAGAAGCAGTTGTCTTCTGATTTCATGACTGCAGTCACCATCCACAGGGATTTTAGAGCCCAAGAAGAGGAAATTTGTCACTGCTTCCACTTTTTTCCCCTTCTATTTTGTCATGAAGCGATAGGCCGGAAGTCATGATCTTAGGTGTTTTTTTTTTAATATTTAGTTTTAAGCTGGCTTTTTCACTCTCTTCCTTCACCCTCATCAAGAGGCTCTTCAGTTCCTCTTCACTTTCTGATATTAGAGTGGTGTCATCTGCATATCCGAGGTTGTTGATGTTTCTCCCACCAATCTTGATTCCAGGTTGTAACTCATCCAGCCCAGCATTTCTCATGATGTGCTCAGCATACAAGTTAAATAAACAGGATGACAACAAACAGCCTGTCATACTCCTTTCTCAATCCTGAACCAGTCAGTTGTTCCATACAGGATTCTGACCGTTGATTCTTGACCTGCATACAGGTTTCTCAATAGTCAGGTTAAATTTTTGCCTGGAAACTTTTTTTTCCTCTACTTATACTCTAAAAGAGTCACTCTAGCTGATTCTATTCAGGTCTATGGTTTTAAATCCTATCCATGAGTCATTTTTATCCCTTGCCCTAGGCCCTTATCTGATCTCCAGTTATATTCCATTGTCAAATCAATTTCTCAACTGAGATATATTTAATAAATAATAATAATAGGTAATCTAAATAAACATACTGAAGACTGATCCTTTGATTCATCTGTCTCCCAAAACTTTGCTCTTCCCAGAGCTTTCTCCTCAGTCAAAAAAAAAAAAAACACAGCTCAGGCCAAAGGCTAAGAAATAACTTTAATTCATTTTTTTCCCTCGGGCACCATAAGTCAGACCACATAGATAAAGATAAATGCTACATAATATCACTTAAAAGTGGAATCTAAAAAATAGACAGATATATACATAGTGAAGCAGAAACAGATTCACAGATAGTTGGAGGAAACAAATTAATGACTACCACCGGGGAGAGGAAAGAGAGGGAAAGTTAGGATAGGAAAGGGAGATTAAGAGATATAAACTACTGTGTAAAAAAACAGTAAGCAACAGGGATATAGTGTAGAGCACAAGGAATTATGGCCATTAATTTGAAACACTTTTTAATGTAGTATAGCTAGTAAAAATACTGAATCACCATTCTGCATAACTAACACTAATGTGTCCATGTGTGCATGCTCAGTCGTGTCCAGCTCTCTTTGCAACCCCATAGACTGTAGCCTGCCAGGCTCCTCCGTCCGTGGAAATTTCCAGGCAAGAATACTGGAGTGAGTTGCTGTTTCCTACTCCACAGGGTCTTCCTCACCCAGGGATCAAACTCGCGTCTCCTGAATCTCCTATATGGGCAGGCAGATTCTTCTACTACTGCACCAAATATTACTAATACAAAATTGCAAATCAACTATCCTTCAATGAAATAAATAAATAAAATGTTTGAGCTAAAAAAAAAAATTAGCTTACAATTCTATGATAAATCTGACCACTTTCTCATCATCTCTTCTGCTAGTTAAACCTTGATAAAGTAACGGTTATCATTGCACTCCTAGATTCCAGGAATACTTTTATACCTGGCATCCTTTCTTTCTTTATTATTCCAATGTGATCCCTGGAGAAACAGTCTTAGTACTTGTAATACTTACATCAGAACACTTCCCTTGCTTGTTTAACACCCTTCAACATCTTTCAAATCCACTTTTCCATGCACTATCATATAATATAGAGCTTTCTCATCCTTTGTGATAGCTAAACTTATGTGTTAACTTTTCTGGCAATCAAGTGACCACATGAAACATTATTTCTAGGGGTGTCTGTGAGGGTGTCTCCAGATAAGATTAGCATTTGAACCCATGGATTCAGTAGATTGCCCTCTCAATGTGGGTGGTCATCACACCATCTGCTGAAGGCATGAATAAATCAGAGCCCAAGGAAGGACTGGTTTGCTCTTTTATGCTTAAAGTGGGACATCTCATTTAATTTCTTCTTCCCTCACGCCGGGATATATACGCATCACTGACTTCTCTGATTGAGACTTTGAACTCTGACTTGATTGCATCACAGGTGTTCCTGGATCTCCAGCTTGCATATGGCAGGTCATAGAATTTCTCAGCTTCCTAATTGTGTGAGCCAATTCCTAACTATAAATCTCCTTGATGGATAGACAGACAGACAGACAGATAGATAGCTTATCTTGAGAACCCTAGTATGTTCTTTATCTCTCATTTAATGGCAGTTTCCTCTCCTCATTCCATTTCACTTACACTGGTATTTTTGCTCTGCTGCAAAAAACTTAATTCCCGACTTGAACTTTTACATTTGCTGTTTCCTCTCCCAGATATGCTCCTGCACCTCCTTTCTCTGCACACCCCCCTCCCCAAAAAAATAAAAACCACATTGCTCACTCCTATACATCATTTAGCTTTCCTTCCAAATGCCATCTCCCTGGAGAAGACTTTCCTTAACACCAAGTTAAAACTAGTCTTTCCCACTCCTTCCACTGGCACTTTTTCCTTTTCTGTTTTTCTTCACAGCATTTTTTACAGCTTCAGACTACACTGAAATTGTAATAAATGCAACTTTTTCATTTGTACATTTCTATTGCCTGCAACCTCCCTAAACAATATAATCTCTTTCCTGTGTCTGAGTATTCTAAAATATTTACATTGTTTTTTCAATCTGAAACAATAAATTACTTTAATTAGAAGCCATAATAATGTATCACATAGAAATTAACAATAGGAAGAATACTTCCAAATAAAACATATATTTCATCATATCTCACTAGAAGATTTAAAAGCTTTGTTTTTCATTGTTAAGTGAAAAAGATTAAAAATAAGTTATTTAAGCATTCAACTCAACAATTGAGACTAGGAGCCAGAAAATAGGAGAAAGAAAATTACATGTTAAGAATTAATGGATATAATGGTTTAAGAAAAAAGTTAATCCATTATAATCCTTTCTTTTTAAAAAAATAATAAAAATGAAAATTACAACCAAGAGTATTGGTTTATAAAAGGAAAATAAAATAGATAAATCTCTGATAAATCTGATTCCCCAAATGGGAGGACTCATGAATATTTCTACCTTTGCATTCCAATCCACTACAACCAAAAGGACATCTTTTTTTTGGTGTTAGTCCTAAAAGGTCTTATAAGTCTTCATAGAACCACTCAACTTCAACTTCATCAGCATTAGTGATTGGGGTATAAATTTGGATTACTGTGATATGGAATGGTTTGCCTTGGAAATGAACAGAGATAATTTTCTCATTTTTGAGACCATACCCAATGACTATATTTCAGACTTTTGTTGACTATGAGGGCTACTTCATTTCTACTAAGGGATTCTTGCCACAGTAGTAGATATAATGGTAATATGAATTAAATGTACCCATCCCCATCCATTTTAGTTCACTCATTCCTAAAACATCAATGTTCACTCTTGCCATCTCTTGCTTGACAATTTCCAATTTACCTTGATTCACCGACCTAACATTCCAGATTCCTATGCAATATTGTTCTTTATAACCTCGTATTTTACTTTCACCACCAGACACATCCAAAACTAAGTGTCATTTCCATTTCAGCCCAGCCTCTTCATTCTTTCTGGAGCTATATCTCCACTCTTCCCCAGTGGCATACTGGATACCTACCAGCCTGGGTAATAATCTTCTGGTGTCATATGTTTTTTGCCTTTTCATACTGTTCATGGATTTCTTGAGGCACAGATATGGAAGTGGTTTTCCATTCCTTCTCCAGGTTTGCCTTAGAGTACAATGTGAAGCAGGGCAAAGGCTAACAGAGTTTTGTCATGAGAATATTCTGATCATAACAAGCATGCTTTTCCAACAACATGAAACCGCTCTACACATGGGCATCACCAGATGGTCAATGCTGAAATCAGATTGATTACATTCTGTGCAACTGAAGACAGGGAAGCTCCATACAGTCAGAAAAAATAAGACCTGGAAATGACTATGGATGAGATCATCATGAGTTCCTTATTGCAAAATTCATGCTTAAATTGAAGAAAGCAGGGAAAACCACTAGGCCATCCAGGTATGACTTAAATCTTTTATGCTTATACAGTGGAAGTGACAAATAGATTCAAGGGGTTAGATCTGGAAGACAACACCAGAAAAACTGTGGATGCAGGTTCATAACACTGTACAGGAGGTGGTGACCAAAAGCATCCCAAAGAAAAAGAAATGCAAAAAAGCAAAATGGTTGTCTGATGAGGCCTTACAAATTGCTATGAAAAGAAGAGAAGTGAAAGGCAAAGGAGAAAGGGAAAGATATAACCCATCTGAATGCAGAGTTCCAGGGAATCCAAGGAGAGATAAGGAAGGCCTTCTTAAGTGAACAATGCAAAGAAATAGAGGAAAGCAGTAGAATGGGAAAGACTAGAGACCTCTGCAAGAAAACTGGAGATACCATGGTAACATTTCATGCAAAGATGGAAACAATAAAGGACAGAAGTGACAATGACCTAACAGAAGTGATTAAGAGAAGTGGCAAGAATACACAGAAGAACTGTACAGAAAGAGGTCTTAATGATCTAGATAACCACAATGTTGTCATTACTCACCTAGAGCCAGACATCCTGGAAAGTAAAGTCAAGTGAGCCTTAGGAAGAATTACTATGAACAGAACTAGTGGAGATGATGGAATTCCAGTTGAGCTATTTCAAATCCTAAAAATGATGCCATTAAAGTGCTGCACTCAATATACTAGCAAATTTGGGAAACTCAACAATGGCCACAGGACTGGAAAAAGTCAGTTTTCATGCCAATCCCAAAGAAGGGCAATGACAAAGAATGTGCAAACTACCAAACAATTGTGCTCATTTCACGTGCTAACAAGGTAATACTCAAAAGCCTTCGAATAGGCTTCAACACTACATGAACTGAGAGCTTCTAGATGTACAAGCTGGATTTAGAAAAGACAGAGGAACCAGGGATTGAATTGCCAACATCTTTTCAATCATAGAAAAAGGAAGGGCATTCCAGAAAAACATCTACTTCTGCTTCATTGACTATGCTAAAGCATTGACTGTGTGGATCACAACAAACTGGAAAATTCTTAAAGAGATGAGACTACCAGACCACCTTACCTGCCTCCTGTATGCAGGTAAAGAAGCAACAGTTAAAACAGGACGTGAAACAACAGACTGCTTCAAAATGGGGCAAGGAGTACGTCAAGGCTGTATATTGTCACCCTGCTTATTGAACTTCCATGCAGTGTACCTCACGTGGAATGCCCAGCTGGATGACTCACAAGCTGGAATCAAGATTGCCGGGAGAAATATCAACCACTTCAGATATGCAGATAATACCACTCTAATGGCAGAAAGCAAAGAGGAAGTAGAGTCTCTTGATAAAGGTGAAAAAGGAGAGGGAGAAATCTGGTTTAAAACAACATTCAAAAAAATGAAGATCATAGCATCCAGTCCTATCACTTCATGGCAAGAAATTGGGGGAAAAGTAGAAACAGTGGCAGATTTTATTTTCTTTGGCTTCAATATCACTGCAGATGGTGACTGCAGCCATGAAATTAAAAGTTGTTTTCTCCTTGGAAGAAAAACTATGACCAACATAAACAGCATATTAAAAAGCAGAGACATTACTTTGCCAACAAAGGCCCATCTAGTCAAAGCTATGGTTTTTCCAGTAGTCATGTATGAATGTGAGAGTTGGACTGTAAAGAACGCTGAGTGCTGAAGAATTGATGCTTATGAACTGGGATGTTGCCGAAGACTCTTGAGAGTCCCTTGGACTGCAAGGAGATCCAACCAGTCCATCCTAAAGGAGATCAGTTCTGGATGTTCATTGGAAGGACTGATGTTGAAGCTGAAACTCCAATACTTTGGCCACCTGATGTGAAGAGCTGACTCATTTGAAAAGATCCTGATGCTGGGAAAGATTGAGGGCAGGAGGAGAAAGGGGATGACAGAGGATGAGATGGTTGGGTGGCATCACTGACTCAATGGACACAAGTTTGGGTAAACTCCAGGAGTTGGTGATGGACAGGGAGGCCTGGCGTTCTGTGGTCCATGGGGTCGCAAAGAGTCAGACATGACTGGGCAACTGAACTGAACTATCCA
Source organism: Odocoileus virginianus (assembly GCF_023699985.2). NCBI lineage: Eukaryota > Metazoa > Chordata > Mammalia > Artiodactyla > Cervidae > Odocoileus > Odocoileus virginianus. The sequence continues at coordinate 60,345,430 of NC_069688.1, forward strand.
GGCAAGAATACTGGAGTCAAGTCTCTGCTTTTTAATATGCTGTCTAGGTTGGTCATAACTTTTCTTCCAAGGATATTGCCTGGATAAGCCCATGGATAGAGGAGCCTGGTGGGCTATAGTCCACAGAGTAACAGAGTCAGACATGACTGAAGCGACTTAGCACAGAGGACATGTAAGCAATAATCTAGATGTCCATCGATGGATGGAAGGATAAAGAAGCTGTGGTACATATACACAGTGGAACATTACTCAGCCATATAAAGAATGCATTTGACAGTTTTAAGAGCCTATTATACAGAGTGAAGTACGTTAGAACAAGAAAAACAAATATCATATATTAACGCACATATCTGGAATCTAGAAAGATGGTACTGACAAGCCTATCTGCAGGGCAGCAATGGAGCTACAGACATAGAACAGACTTGTGGACACAGAAGCGGAAGGAAAGCTGGGATGAACTGGGAGAGTAGCTCTGACACATATACATTGTCATATATAAAATTAGACAGCCAGTGGAAATTTGTTGAATGACACAGCAAACTCAAATTTAGCCCTCTGTGACATTCTAGAGAAGTGGGATGGAGTGGGAGGTGGGAGGGAGCTTCAAGAGGGAGGGGACATATGTATACCTATGGCTGATTCATGTTGACATATGGCAGAAACCAACACAATAATGTAAAACAATGATCCTCTAATTAAAAATACATAAATTTAAATTTAAAAAGAAAGGCATATTTATATTTTTCCAAACTTTTCAAAAGTTGGGTGCATCCATAAGAGCCAACTATGAAATAAAACCAAAAATATGCTTAGTGAAGGAGGCTTCTGGGAAAGTTAATTTTCTTACAGATAAGAAGAGGAAGACATGCTCATCATCATCTTTCCCTCTTCTTGCCTTGAACACTGGGATTATGGCTGGAACTGCGTTTCCATCCATCATATCCTGTGTCCTAGCTGAATCACTGAACATCCCACATCAAATAGCATGAAAACACGTGCATTTTTACTAAGAAGTCTAATGATATACTGCATTCACAGATTCTAGAATTCTAGAGCATCAAATTCTAGCGCAACAAAATGAACTGACAATTTTACTTCAAAAAAAAATTTTTTTAATGTGTTTAGTCAGTTAGATTAGAAACAGCCGACATGGGAAGAATAAGCAAAAGGAACAGACTATATGGAGATAAGAGAACAAAAAGGAAAACACGATTCCCGTGTGGAATTTTATGATTTGCTCGTCCTTTTCTACCTCCCCAAATGTGGGCCAGTCTGTGCAGAAAAACCAAAGTACTGGAGCAATTCATAAGATTTCCAAAAATATCTAGAATAGTTTTTGCTTTAATTCTTATTCTTCCCATTTTCCAAGCAGTGCCATCAAATCAAAATTTGAGAAAATGTAAATATTCTCACAGCTGTCAAAGTGTTTATGTTTTTAAATGGATATTTTAAATCCCATTCAACCAGAAAACATTGTAAGACAGTTTCCATGGTTACTTCTATTAATTCCAGCAGCCATAAAACATTTAACAGGCTGCTTTAAAAAATTAGTGTCATCAAGCATTTAAAAAAATAAAAAAACTTTTAGAAGTGTTTATCTTGACTACTAATCATCTCTGTTGTGTGATGATAATAATTCTGAAAACTCAGCAGATGTGTTAAATTCAATGAACAATGTACAGAATTCAATAAGAAAATGAATATCTAAATTTATTTCACTTTTATTGCAATTTATTATATTCATGACTTCAATTTGTATATGGAATGCTGAACACACATATAAGTGCCTGACACAGTATATTAAAAATCAGATCTCCATAAATTTTCAAGGTCTTGAATTTAATGGCAGATTACAATTATTTTTTACATACATTCAGACTTGATATTTCAGGAAATCAATTCCTTGAAGGGAAAATACATCTTAAAAGCATATCTCATATCCTTACAATTTAAATATAATTGTTATATTAATTGCCAAGCAAATTAAGATGCAAAATAACAATACCATGTAAATTATTTTCTGTAAAACTTTATTCCCAATGGCACAATTTTCTTTTCCAAACAATATTTTTAAAAACTTCTAAAAAATTACTTGAAACGTTTCTCATCCCTCCCATTGTCTCTCTCACATAGGTCGATCGCTTTGGACCATTTTTACCTTTCTTAGTTACACTGATTTACCTGCGGCACTTTCTAACCATCATGTAACTACACGAACATTGCAATGACTCTGGTTGAGCCTGTATTCCGTGTTTGAATTCTTGGGCCCTTGAAGAGCGCTCGGCCCCGATTCCTTCGCCGTTGGCTCGTTCGGCCTCTCCGGCGTGATAGCGCCCTACGTGTCACTCCTCGGGTAGGTGCATCTGAAAGAGACTGCTCTTCGGGCTGCGGTGAGCCTTGGCTGCAGTCACGGGCCTTCTAGGGCCGCGGTGGGCAGGGCTGCCCCCGGGTGCGCTGCGCAGTCTTCTCCCGGCGACGGCGGCCACTCTCTCCAGGACACACAGGGGTTCGCGGCTGCGGCCGGCCCGAGGCGCTGTGGCTAGCAGGCCTAGTCTCGCTGCGGCGTGTGGAGTCTTCTCGGACCAGCGATCGAAACTGTCTCCTGTGTGGTCAGGCAGGTTGTTCACCACTGGGCCACAGGGAAGCCCCCTGAAAGAGTATTTTTAACTGAAACATATGCAGATTTCAAAATGAAAAGGAGAAAGAGAAAGAGATTGAGAAAAAGAGAAAAGAACAATTCTCTTCTTCATGAAAAATTTTGCAGGACAAACATATCCTTTTTTTTTTCACCTATTTTAAATAAAACATTTTTCTTATGTTTCATTCAAATAAAGAGATATTACAAAAGAACTCTTTTGTAAGTGTCTTCTCATTCATATATAGGATAGTCATTTTGATGAGATTTATTTTAAAATTCCAGTATTACTCTTCTGCTCCCTGATTTTTCCCCCTAAATCAGGAAATATTTTAAATATAAATTTATTATCTGAAGATTAGGAGTGTTTTAGAATAGAATTTTTATGTACATATATTTTAAAAGTTGAAAAGATCACATTTTCCTTGCAGATAGAGGTACTCTCTACTCAGCAAGAAAGGTGAAGAAAGGGAAAGGAAAGGAAAAGAGGAGAAGGAGGAGAAGGGAAGAGAAGAGAAAAAGAGAAAAGTAAAGAAAACTCTCTCAGATGTAGCTCTCTAGCTCTATTAAATGCAAAAAGATCATCATTGTAAAGACAAAATTTGATTCTCCCAGTGTTTGTAGGTCTTACTGATTTGTGGGCATTGAAAAGGCACGTCTCAAAAGGAATGCTTTTATAATACCAGTTTATTTTAATTTAAAACAAAAGCAAAACATTTGAAATTAAATAAAAGATGATTTATAGAAAAAAATTAACACTTCAAAATCTATTTAAAATAAAATAATCACATAGGGCAATAATCACATAGAAGAAATGGAGTAGTCCTCATAATCAATAAAAGAGTCTGAAATGCAGCAATTGGGTGCAGCCTCAAAAATGGCAGAATGATCTCAATTCATTTCCAAAGCAAACCATTCAATATCACAGCAATCCAAGTCTATGCCCCAACCACCAATGCCAAAGAAGTTGAAGTTGAAAGGTTCTATGAAGACCCACAAGACCTCCTAGAACCAACACCAAAAAAAGATGTCCTATTATCATAGGGGATGGGAATGCAAAAGTAGGAAGTCAAGAGATACCTGGTATAAGGCAAGTTTGGCCTGGGAATACAAAATGAAGCAAGGCAAAGATTAACAGAATTCTCCAAAAGACTGCACTGGTCATAGCAACACAAGAGATGACTTGACACATGGACATCATCAAATGGTCAATAACAAAATCAGGCTGGTTACATTCTTTGCAGCCGAAAATGAAGAGGTTGTGCACAGCCAGCAAAAACAAGACCTGGAGCTGACTGTGGCACAGATCATCAGATCCTCATAGCAAAATTCAGGCTTAAACTAAAGAAAATGGGAGAAACCACTAGGCCAATCATGTACAACTTAAAGCAAATCCCCTATGAATATACAGTGGAGGTGATGAATAGATTCAAGGGATAAGATCTAATAAAAGATAACTTGAAGAACTATGGACAGAGGTCTGTAATATTGTGCAGGAGGCAGTGAACAAAACCATCCCAAAGAAAAAGAAATGCAAGAAGGCTAGCTAAGTGGTTGTGTGAGGAGTCTTCACAAATAGCTGAGGAAAGAAGAGAGGTGAAAAGCAAGAGAGAAAGGGCAAGGTACTAAATGTACCTGACTAAATGCAGAGTTCCAGAGAACAGCAAGGAGGGACAAGAAGCCTTCTTCAATGAACAACGCAAAGAAATAGAGGGAAACAACAGAAGGGGAACAAACAGAGATCTCTTCAAGAAACTGGAAATAACAAAGGAAAACTTCATGCAAAGATGGGCACAATAAAGGAAAGAAACTAAAGAGCTAATAGAAGCAGAGGAGATCAAGAAGAGATGGCAAAAATACACAGAAAAGCTGTACAAAAAAGACCTCAAAGAGCTGGATAACCACGATGGTGTGGTCACTCATCCAGAGACAGACATTCTGAAGTGTGAAGTCAAGTGGGCCTTTGGAAGCATTGTTGCCAACAAAGTGAGTGGAGGTGATGGAATTCCAGCAAATCTATTCAAAACCCTAAAGGATGATGCTATTAAAGTGCTGCGTTTAATGTATCAGCAAATTTGGAAAACCCAGCCAGGGACACAGGACTGGAAAAGGTCGATCTTCATCCCCAGTCCCAAGAATGGCAGTACTAAAGGATGTTCAAACCATCAGACAATTGCACTCATTTCCTATGCTAGCAAGGTTATGCTCAAAATCCTTCAAGATGAGCTTCAGCATTACGTGAACCAAGAGCACCCAAATAAGCTGGATTTAGAAAAGGCAGAAGAGCCAGAGATCAAATTGCCAACACTTGCTGGATCATAGAGAAAGCAAGGGAATTCCAGACAACCATCTACCTGTTTCATTGACTACACTAAAGCCTTTGACTGTGTGCATCATAATAAACCGTGGAAAAGTCTTAAAGAAATGGGAATACCAGATCATCTTACCTGACTCCTGAGAAACCTGTATTCAGGTCAAGAAGCAACAGTTAGAACCTTATATGGAGCAACTTATTGGTTCAAAATTAAGAAAGACATATGGCAATGCTGTTTACTGTCACCCTGTTTATTTAACTTATACACAGAGCACATCATGCGAAATGCTGGGCTGGATGAGTTACAAGCTGGAATCAAGATTGCAGGGAGAAATATCAACAATCTCAGACTTGCAGATGATACCACTTTAATGGTAGAAAATGAAAAGGAACTAAAGAACCTCTTGATGAGGGTGGAAGAGGAGTGTGAAAAAGCCCCTTTAAAATTCAACATTCAAAAATAAATAAATAAAATAAAATTCAGCATTCAAAAAACTAAGATCATGGCATCTGGTCCCATCACTTCATGGCAAATAGAAGGAGAAAATGTGGAAGCAGTGTCAGATTTCCTCTTCTTGGGGTCTAAGATCACTGTGAATGATTACTGCAGCCATGAAATTAGAAGACGATTGCTTCTTGGCAGGAAAGCTATGACAAACCTAGACAAAGCAAAGACATCACTTTGCCAACAATTGTCTGTATAGTCAATGGGATAGCCTTTCTAGTAGTCCTATAATGATGAGAGGGTACTCAAGGAAGGCAGAGAGCCTAAGAATTGATGCTTTCTAACTATGGGGCTGGAGAAGACTCTAGAGTCCCTTCAACACCAAAAGATCAAAACAGTCTTAAAGGAAATCAACCCTGAATATTCCTTGGAAGGACTGATGCTGAAACTGAAGCTCCAACACATTGACCACCTCATGAGAAAGCCAACTCATTGGAAAAGACCCTGAAGCTAGGAAAGATTGAAGGCAGAAGGAGAAGAGGGCAACAAAAGATGAGACGGTTGGATGTCAGCACCAATTTAATGGACATGAACTTGGGCAAACTCCAGGAGATGGTGAGGGACAGGGAAGTGTGGGGTGCTGCAGTCAAATTGGGGTCACAAAGAGTCGGACATGACTTGGCGACTGAACAACAACAGCAACACTAAGAAATCATTAGGAAATACTTGACTCCAAAAAGATATTTCTATATTTTATGTACTGTAATAATTCATGAACAGTTCTCTTTGTGAAATATTATCCAGGGTTAATCTATCTTTCAACATAAAGAAAATGTGCAAATTTGGACCAAAAATATCTTTTAGCTAATGATCAAAATAAGTAACTCTAAGAAAGCTTTTAAATGTCATAATAAACATTTAAAAATGACAAAGTCTAAGCTTCTTGGGAAAGAAAGACACTGAACCATGCTAACAAAGCATTTTCTCCCTTCAAGCGAGTGGTTTGGAATTCTAATTCAGTATGATATGGCCTGTTTGATATTCAGGACTACAAAGAAGAGATGGTTAAGGGCAATTTAACACTTGAATTAAAATTTTTCTAAGGAAATATATGATCTGATTATTGCCTTGCATATTTAAGTACTATTAAGGTTTTCTAAAGGTGAGAAATAGTACAAAAGGCCAAAGTGTAAAAATTGTGTTTGGGCCTAAGACATTCATTTACAGATTAAAAAATCACACTAAGAAAAAAGATATGATATAAAGTACAGTAGGTTGCAAATTCTGTAATTATATTTAAGAGATGATTATATCATCTTAAAGGTATATTTTACTATAATATTTTTTATATTTTTAATTCAATCTACAAGGTCCATAAAGTCTGCATTGTGAGCCCCTTCTCAGCAATGTTTGTGTATTTTTTCGCTTGTTATCCTCAGAAAATCTCTCACACAAGAGAGATTCATTGAAGCCTTACATAAACATAAACCAAGGATCCTGTCAAATACAGGAAGGATGAATCGATGAAAGACACCATCTTAGTTTTCGTGGGCTGCTATAAAAAAAGATGCCATAAACTGGGTAATTTATAAACAGTAGACATTTATTTCTCACAGTTCTGGAGGCGGAAAAGCCCAAGAACAAGGAACTGGAAGGTACAGGGTCTGGAGAGAGCCCACTTCCTTCTCCACTCGCGGCCGTCCCGCTGAGCTCTCGATGGTGGGCCAGACGAGAGCTCTCAGGGCTGTCTTCTGTAAGGTCACAGGGCAGAGGCTAACAGAGCTCTGCCAAGAGGACGCGCTGGTCACAGCAGACACCGTTTTCCAACAACACAAGAGAAGACTCTACACATGGACATCTCAGATGGTCAACACTGCAATCAGATTGATTACACTCTTTGCAGCCAAAGATGGAGAAGCTCTAAACAGTCAGCAAAACCAGACCGGGAGCTGACTGTGGCTCAGATCATGAACTCCTTATTGCCAAATTCAGACTTAAACTGAAGAAAGTAGGGAAAACCACTAGACCATTCAGGTATAACTTTAATCAAATCCCTTACATTATACAGTGAAAGTGAGAAATACATTCAAGGGATTAGATCTCATAGACAGAGTGCCTGAAGAACTATGGATGGAGGTTCCTAATGTTGTACAGGAGGCAGGAATCAAGACCATTCCCAAGAAAAGAAATGCAAAAAGGCAAAATGTTTGTCTGAGGAGGGCTGACAAATAGCTGTCAAAAGAAGAGAAGCAAAAGGCAAAGGAGAAAATGAAAGATGTACCCATTTGAATGCAGAGTTCCAAAGAATAGCAAGGAGAGATAAGGAAGCCTTCCTCAGTGATCAATGCAAAGAAATAGAGGAAAACAAGAGAATGGGAAAGACTAGAGGTCTCATCAAGAAAATTAGAGATACTAAAGGAACACTTCATGCAAAGATGGCACAATAAAGGACAGAAATGGTATGGACCTAACAGAAGAAGATATTAAGAAGAGGTGGCAAGAATACACAGAAGAACTACACAAAAAAGATCTTCACGACCCAGATAATCACGATGGTATGATCACTCACCTTGAGCCAGACACCCTGGAATGCGAAGTCAAGTGGGCCTTAGGAAGCATCGCTACAAACAAAGCTAGTGGAGGTGATGGAATTCCAGTTGAACTATTTCAAATCCTAAAAGATGATGCTGTGAAAGTGCTGCATTCAATATGCCAGCAAATTTGGAAAACTCAGTGGCCACAGGACTGGAAAAGGTCAGTTTTCATTCCAATCCTAAAGAAAGGTAATGCCAAAGGATGCTCAAACTACGGCACAATTGCACTCATCTCACATGCTAGTAAAGTAATGCTCAAAATTCTCCAAGTCAGGCAGGCTTCAACAATCCAGAAACCGTGAATGTCCAGATGTTGAAGCTGGTTTTAGAAAAGGCAGAGGAACCAGAGATCAAATTGCCAACATCTGCTGGATCATCAAAAAAGCAGGAGAGTTCCAGAAAAACATCTATTTCTGCTTTATTGATTATGCCAAAGCCTTTGACTGTGTGGATCACAATAAACTGTGGAAAATTCTGAAAGAGATGGGAATACCAGACCACCTGACCTGCCTCTTGAGAAACCTGTATGCAGGTCAGGAAGCAACAGCTAGAACTGGACATGGAAAAACAGACTGGTTCCAAATTAGGAAAGGAATATGTCAAGGCTGTATATTGTCACCCTGCTTATTCAACTTATATGCAGAGTACATCATGAGAAATGCTAGGCTGGAAAACGCACAAGCTGGAATCAAGATTGCCAGGAGAAATATCAATAACTTCAGATATGCAGATGACACCACCTTTATGGCAGAAAGCAAAGAAGAACTAAAGAGCCTCTTGATGAAGTTAAAGAGAATGAAAAAGTTGGCCTAAAACTCAACATTCAGAAAGCTAAGATCATGGAATCTAGTCCCATCACTTCATGGGAAATAGATGGGGAAACAGTGACAGACTTTATTTTTTTGGGCTCCAAAGTCACTGAAGATGGTGATTCATGAAATTAAAATACGCTTACTCCTTGGAAGGAAAGTTATGACCAATCTAGATAGCATATTAAAAATCAGAGACATTACTTTACCAACAAAGGTCCATCTGGTCAGAGCTATGGTATTTTCAGTAGTCATGTATGGATGTGTGAGTTGGACTATAAAGAAAGCTGAGCGCTGGAGAATTGATGCTTTTGAACTGTGGTGTTGGAGAAGACTCTTGAGAGTCTCTTGGACTGCAAGGAGATCCAACCAGTCCATCCTAAAGGAGATCAGTCCTGGGTGTTCATTGGAAGGACTGATGCTGAAGCTGAAACTCCAATACTTTGGCCACCTGATGTGAAGAGCTGACTTATTTGAAAAGACCCTGATGCTGGGAAAGATTGAATGCAGAAGGAGAAGGACAACAGAGGATGAGATGGTTGGATGGCATCACCAACTCAATGGACTTGAGTTTGAGTAAACTCCGGGAGTTGGTGATGGACAGGGAGGCCTGGTGTGCTGCTGTCCACTCTTTGTCCGACAAGGGCTGAACTGAACTGAACTGAATCCCATTCATGAAGGCGGCACTCTCATATTCAAGTCATCTCCCAAAGGCCCCATCTCCAGTTAGCACCACTTTAGGGATTTAGCTCTAACATATGCTTAAGCGGGAATCACAAACCATCATGCTTAACAACCCCTGACCTTTGCTTCAAAGGATCTGAATTCAGGTCTCATCTCTCATTAGGAGAGATGACATGACAAGTTACCCATAACACTATGAGTGACCCTAATAGCATAAGTCTCAGATTCCTTTTATATAAGAGTGATAAGAATATCCACTTAGGAGCCTTACTATAAGATTTAAATACTATAGTATTTGAAGGGGGCTGGGCTCACAGTTTCCTTTTTTAAATTGCCTTCTTTCTTCTCTCCCTATTTTCAAATCCGGAAGACAAATTTTGTTTGACTTCAAGCAAACACATGTAAGTTGTTTTTAAATTTCAAATTATCTCCCATTAAATAGACTCTTAAAGCATTTCCAGCAATTATTAGATATTTATTGAGAATCAATTTTGAATTATATTCACTTTTCTCGGGGTTAGGCAGTGTATTTGACAATGTATAGCATTAAAACAGGCAGGATAATTTCAAAACTATGATCTCAGTAATAGCAGCTACAAAAGCCTGTAGTATAAATGTTTATTCAATTGGAGATTTGTGAATTTAATACACTGAAGAGCCAGAATAAACAAAGTGTAATCAAATTCATCTGAAACATTAAAGCTCAGAGCACCCAGCATTTTCTCTTCCTTATGGTAGATTACCCCACTTGGAATCATCTGAGATAAACCTATTTTTCACTTTATTTGCATCACTGGGACTCATCTGATGCAATCTATTTTTTCTCTTCTCACCAAGAGAAACATGTAACTCTCCAAAATAATTTATTTTTGTTGAAGTATAATTGAATTACAAGGTTGTGTTAGTTTCAGGTATATAGCAAAGTGGTTCAGTTATATATGCATATTTTTTCGGGTAATTTTTTGTTGTAAGCTACTACAAGATCCTGAGTATAGTTCCCTGTGCAATACAATAAATCTTTGTTGTTTTCTATTTTATGTATGGTGGTTTGTATCTGTTAATCCTGCACTCTTTATCTTTCCCACCTTCCCTTTCTCCTTTGGTTACCATAAGTTTGCTTTCTATGTCTGTGAGCCTGTTCCTGTGTTATTCATCTGTATTATTTTTTAGATTGCACACAAAATGATATCATATAATATTTGCCTTACTCAGTCTGATTTACTTCAGTTAGTTTGATATTGTCTAGATCCACCCATATTTCTGCAAATGGCAAAATTTCATTCCTGTTTGTAGCTGAGAAACATTACATTCTCTGTGTGTGTGGATACATATATATATTACATTTTCTTAAACTGATTGTCTTTTGATGGGCACTTGAGTTGTTTCCATGTGTTGGCTATTGTAAATAGTGCTGCTCCAATTATAAGTCACCAAAAACAAGAACTGGGCCCAGGTCATGAGCTCCCTATTGAAAATTCAGAATTAAATTGAAGAGAGCACAGAAAACCACTAGGCCATTCAGGTATGACCTAAATCAAATCCCTTGATAATACAGTGGGGGTGACAGATAGATTCAAGGGATTAGATCTGATAGACAGAAGGCCAGAACTACGGATGGTCATAACATTGGTCAGGAAAGTGAAAGTGAAGTCGCTCAGTCGTGTTCGACTCTTTGTGACCCCATGGACTGTAGCCCACCAGGCTCCTCCGACCATGCGATTTTCCAGGCAAGAGTACTAGAGCGCATTGCCATTTCCTTCTCCAGGAGATCTTCCCGACCCAGGGATTGAACCTGGGTCTCCCACATTGTAGGCAGATGCTTTACCCTCTGAGCCACCAGGGAAGTCCCTAATTGGTCAGGAGGCAGAGACCAAATCTATACCAAAGAAAAAGAAATGCAAGAAGGCAAAGTGGTTGTCTGAGAAGGCTTCACAAAAAGCTGAAGAAAGAAGAGAAGCAAAAGGCAAGGGGGAAAGGGAAGGATGTACCCAACTGAAGGCAGAGTTCCAGAGAACAGCGAGGAGAGATAAGGCCTTCTTATATAATAATGCAAAGCAATAGAGAAAAAGCAATAGGATGGGAAAGACTAGAGATGCCTTTAAGATACTGGCGATAACAAGGGAGAGAATCCACCTGCAATGAAGGAGACCTGGGTTTGCTCCCTGGGTGGGGAAGATCCCCTGGAGGAGGGCATGGGAACCTACTCCAGTATGCTTGCCTGGAGAATCCCATGGACTGAGGAGCCTGGCGGGCTGCCGTCCACAAGGTCGCAAAGAGTCAGACACGTCTGAGCGACTAAGCACAGCGCAGCACAAAGGTGTATTAAGGCTGTTTCCTGGCCTCCAGCCTGCAGATGCCGATGGGAACTTCACCCATGTGACATGAGTGACAAGCAAGGATATCTCCAGATACTGCCAAATATCACACAGGAGGCAGAATCAACTCCAGTTCAGACCCAGTGGTTTACATCAATGAACCTAAATTTCAACTTTTGATAAGAAAATGTAGCCATTAGCTTGCTAAAGGTTAGGAAGTCTGTAATTGAAAATATCTCAAATATGTAAGAAATACAGCTCCCAAACCATATTTAATTATCTTCACATACTTCTTGTGTCTATGCAGTGTTAATAAATCATTGAAATATAATAGGAATAAGAATACACTTACTACAAGAGCATTTCCTGATTACAGGAAAACTTCTCAAACTAACTTGCATAAAATTACTTTGAAAGAATAAACGATGTCTGCTAAGCTATACCTATTGTGTATAGCCTTGCCCTCACAAAAATCAGCAAAATAAGAACCAACAAAATCACTAACATTTCTGCAACCAGAAATTTCACTATGAAGTTGGATAACAAATTTCCTGCTCATTCATATGCTGTTAGAGATGGCATGTTTTTATTGCTCACTTAGTGACTTTCTAATTCTTTATAGCTTGTAAATTTAAAAACCACAATGAACTTGTCCCAGAAGAGATTTAGATGTCCTCTAGAGAATTTCACCTACATCGTTTTATTTATACTAGATTTATTTTAATTCATAGAAAAAGAGTACAAAACCAAAGTTCCCAAATGTTCCTTGGCTTTAATACTCCAATAAATCTGCTCTCCTTCAATCATAAATTATTCCATGTACAATTATTCTTGGTGTCAATTATCTGAGCTATTCTTCTAATATTGTTTATTTTCTCCAGAGTTTCAATTAATCTTCTCTGAAAAGAGTATGATCTTCATGTTTATTCATTAAGTTTTTGTTCTGGAACAAATTGACTATACCTAAATGGAAACCCACTCCAGTGTTCTTGCCTGGAGAATCCCAGGGACGGGGGAGCCTGGTGGGCTGCCCTCTATGGGGTTGCACAGAGTCAGACATGACTGAAGTGACAGCAGCAGCAACATTAACTCTAAAAGCAGAAGATAAGAAAACATAGTTTTTAATGAAACATTTTTCTTAAATAAAAATGACTATTCAAATGAAAGAGAATAAAGACTTAACCCATTTAATAAAGTAATTTTTTTTAGATTTATCTTGAAGTGTTAGATGAAAATTAAATTATTCTGCTCTGGCCATGATAAACTAGGTCTTCTCAGAAAACTACCACCCAATTAGGAAAAAAAGAAAAATGATAAAAGTTGGGTAAATTTTTACGAGTATTTAGCAAAAGCAAACAAAGACACATATAATTTTTAGTGTATTAAAGAAAACCAAAGTAGACATGAAGTCAAAATGCTGCAGAGATGGAAATTCTTAGAGATGAGCAAAGTGGTTTTTGCTGCTTTCTCCTCAAGGCATTTGATGATTCATAAGCCATGTAAGCCAAGAGGCTAAGAAGCCAAACAAAATATAAAATTTAACAGGATATCTAAACAAAGTTTTCTACAATCTCACGGTGCTGAAGAGAATAAATATTGAAATTCAGAGACTTCCAAGAAGGAGAAAACCCTGGTAAACATCCCATGTTTTTGATTGAAAAACCTAAAGAGCCACTATTTGGGAAAAGAAGACAAAACAAACAAAAGCAGCCCTAGGAAAGACTGAATATAGTCCTAAACTTTCCAACTATGACTGTAGCATGCTGATCTGTTCTATCATCTCTGCCAGAAAAAAATTTCATCTTCTCACATCAAAGATATCATTAGTCAGTCTCTATAGTGTTTTCCACTCAATGACTGGCTTACAAACAAACCTTATTAGACATGCCATGAGAGTAAATCAAATGATTATAAATCAAAGCAGAGAAAAAGAGGGGGGAAAAGGCAGAAACATACCTATAAGCAATCCAGATATTATCGTTTTCAGACATGGATTTCAAATAAATGTTTTCAATATATTCAAGAAGACATGACAGTATAAAGATTACCACAGAACTGGAATTTATAAAGTAGAAAAATGTAATTCAAAAAAAAATGAAAATACTATAACAGAAATAAAAGCTAGTAGGTACATTTAACAACAGCTTAGACAAAAAATAGAGCATTGGAAGTTAGATCAGTAGAAAATAGCCAGAGTGAACCTTGTAGAAATAAAATGATAAAAATCAGAATAGTTTCAGAAATATATAGGCCACTGATTATAGGTCTAAAACATTTATTTAAAGTGCTAGAGAATGAAAAATGGAGGCAAGGGAAGAAGTAATATTTGAGGAAACTCCATATGCAGTTTTTCCAAAAACAAAGACCATAGTACAGTGGAAGTGGCAAATAGATTCAAGGAATTAGATCTGATAGATGGAGTGCCTGAAGAGCTATGGACAAAGTTTCATAATACCATACAGGAGGTGGTAATCAAAACAATCCCCAAGGAGAAGAAATGCAAAAAGGCAAAATGGTTGTCTAAGGAGGCTTTAAAAATAGCTGAGAAAAGAAGAGAAAGGCAAAGTTCCATATAGTCACAGCTATGGTCACTGTGGATGTGAGGGTTGACCATAAAGAAGGTTGAGAGTCAAAGAATTGATGCTTTCAAACTGTGGTGTTTGAGAAGACTCTCGCGAGTCCCGTGGACTGCAAGGAGATCCAACCAGTCAACCATAAAGGAAATCAGTCCTGGGTGTTCATTGCAAGGGCTGGTGTGAAGAGCCAACTCTTTGGAAAAGCCCCTGATATTGTGAAAGATGGAAGGCAGGAGGAGACGGGGACGACAGAGGATGAGATGGTTGGATGGCATCACCAACTCGATGGACATGGGTTTGGGTGGATGTACTCCAGGAGTTGGTGATGGACAAGAGAGGCCAGGCGTGCTGCGGTTCATGGGGTCAGAAAGAGTTGGACACAACTGAGCAACTGAAAGATCTGTATCAACTAACATATGTTAGAGGGAAAAAAAATTCCAAAATCCAAAGATAAGGAAGAAAACTTTAAAGCAGCAAGTCATGAGAGGATATCCCCTTCAAACAGAGAAATAAGACCCTCAGTTGACTTTATGTCAAAGAAAAAGAGCAAAAAGAAGGAAGAGAGGAAGGAAGACGAGGAGGAGGGAGATGAGGAAGGGGAGGGAGAGGGGACACTGAGGCAGAAGAGGACAGAATGCTGCGGTGGCAAATTGAATGCACTTAAGTGAAAATTAAAATTTCCCAACTTGTAGAAGTATCCTCTGAAAGCAAAGATAAAAATAAAGGTGTTTCAAATAAATAAATTTGTTGCCAGCAGACCTAAGTTAGAAAGAAATACTGAGAGGACTTCCTCCTGACAAACAAAAGTGATCAGACTGAGTCAGTTTGTAGGCAGGTCGATAAGAAGTCTGGGGTCCCCGAGGAGGGGAGAGGGGTCTGGGGCTCTCAAAGAGGAGACAGGGGTCTGGAGGAAAGGACACATGTCTATTTTCCTCTATATTCCTTGGTCTTAGTCACATAAAGTGTTTCCTTTAAGCTCAGAGCTGATGATTACCCAACAAACAGCTCAGCTTAAACTCTGTGCTAGGGATTAAGGAACAACAATGTATCCTGCTTGAGGGTAGCTTCTCCTTCCTGAAAACCTTCTGGCTAAATCTTGATATTTTAGAATGCATATTATGGGAGTGGGTCTGGTAGGCTCTTTCTATTGTTAAATTCTAATCCTGTTAGCCTAAAATGTAAATTGTGGGAGTGGGTCTGGTAAAAGTTTCACAGACTTGAGACATTCTTCTGATTTATTGTAATAACTAATTAAAAAGTCTATAAGTCCCTCGCTAAAGACTAATGAGGGGAGCACTGTGTCCCCGTCCTGATGTCCATTTCAAAAGCTTTCTCTGTCCCTCTTTCACTTTAACAAAACTCTGCTACACAAAAGCTCTTGAGTGATTAAGCCTGGTCCCTGGTCCCGAAGCTAAATCTTCTTTGGAGATCAAGAATCTGACATCATTCACTGTAAGCTATCAAGCATGGGAAAGAGGAAGAAAAGAAAATCAAAGCAGGATAAATAGATCGGTGAATTGAAATGAATATTGGCCTAAATAATAAATGATAGCAATAATGTTTGACAGATGGAAACATATATGTAGAATTAAGTGATGAAAAAAGAACAAAAGGCAAAGAGAGTTAAATGGTGTTAAACTGTTCTAAGATCATTTTCAATGTTCTGAAAGTGGAAGAGCATTAGTTTATCACAGACTCTGGTAAATCCTGTTTGCTCAGATGGTAAAGAACCTGCCTGCAATGAAGGAAACTCAAGCTCAACCCTTGGGTCAGGAAGATGCCCTGGAGAAGGGAGTGGCTACCTGCTTCAGTACTTTGGCCTGGAGAATTCCATGGGCAGTGGAGCCTAGTGGCCTACAGTCCATGGGGTCGCAAAGAGTCAGAATGGACTGAGCTACTAACACTTTCACTTTCACTAGCAAATCAAGGTTATGTGTAACAATTACTATTGTAAATGGCAGTAAATGAAAGAATACATGGCTCACCAGATAATATACAGAAGGAAAGCACTAAATAGGAAAAGATAATGGATAGTTAAAATAGAAAACCCATGACAGATTTCAACTTAAACATGTAATTACTTTTAATAAATAGAATGTGCCTGCTCAGTTGCTAAGTCATGTCCGACTCTTTGCAACCCTATGGATTGTGGTCCACCAGGCTCTTCTGTCCATGGGGTTCTCCAGGCAAGAACACTAGAGTGAGTTGCCACTTCCTTCTCTATGGGGTCTTCCTGACCCAGGGATTGAACCCAAATCTCTTACATCTCCTGCTTTGTCATGCGGATTCTTTACCAGTGAGTCACCTGAGAAGCCCATAATTAAGACAAGATTGGATTGTCAGACAGCAAAAAATTATCCATATAAATTCATTTAAAATGGGAACACAATCTTTTTTGCATTGAAGGAAAATGTTTTTGCAATCATGAACGGGACATTTTGTTAATGAAAGGATGAATAAAGGTGGTTTGGTAAGGCTAAGAAATAAAAGTTCTCCAAATAAGCTTACAAGGAACATTTTGGCACAATCCCATTCTTCCTTAATTGCTACTATTGGCTAACATCAATTCAATTTTGCTTCCTGTGGATCTTTCATACATCAAGCTAACTCCCTGATGATTTCTGCTTTTCCTTCCAGACGTTTAGCTGTGGCAAAACATTTCACTCAGCAGGGCCTTACATGCAGGGATACATTTGAGTTGTCAACACTGGGGATTCAGATATGCATTAAAAATAAACCCAAGAACATCTAAAACTAACTCTTACTGGATAAGTTCTTCAGGAAGCACTTTTAAGACTAAAGAAAAAGTACAAAGGTTATGGCAAGGAAAGTAATTACTGTGTAAAACGTCTGAGAAACACCAGTACAGTGATATTCACCACCAGGTTTCTATACTCACTGTTTCTAAAATTAAGCATATAATACAAAACACATTAAACTATGAGAACAGCAAGCAATACGCTTAGAAACAAACATAAATAGATTAAAATAAAGATGACATTTAGAACAAAAAACAACAGGGAGAAACTGATTGGAGAACCAACCTGTTACATTAGCCCCAAATTGACATTTTAAAACACAGAGAAAATAATTGTGCATTTCAAACTAGTAGGCAGTAGGAGAAGTATCTCCACCTCATGGAAGTAGTTTATGCAGATAAAATTTCAAAAGCTGAGTGTAATACATCAGTGGGTTGGTTAGGGTGTTGTTTAAAGTCTGTATGAAAATATATAAGTATGTAGACCAAAATATTAATTTATTAGGTTAGTTCTTCTCTTATCCTTCACCTCAAATATCATTTAAACATATTCATGTACCAGTAGTGTCTTAGAGTTATTTAGTTACTGTATGAGTACTATCTTATTAAGACAAAAGGGTAATATGTTGACTTGCTTAATGTCTTATCTAGATATTTGAAAATTTAATGAACAAAGTGTAAAATTAGTAAAAAATTTTTTTAGTAAAAATTGTAATAAACTTTTTCTGGATCCACCTCCAAAAAAGGAACTAAGATAAAAAGTAAATAAATGGGACCTCATTAAACTTAAAAGCTTCTGCACAGCTAAGGAAATTACTGAAAAAATTAAAAACAAATGAGAGAAAATACTTGCAAATATGGTGGATAAAGGATAAATATCTAACAGCTTATGCAACTGAACATTAAAAGAAAAAAAATACCTGATTAAAAAGTGAGCAGAAGAACTGAATAGACATTTTTCCAAAGAGGAAGTGCAGATGACCAACAAGCACATAAAAAGATGCTCAACATCACTTCAGTTCAGTTCAGTCGCTCAGTCGTGTCTGACTCTTTGTGACCCCAGCACTATTTGTGACTCTTTGGACTACAGCACGACAGGCCTCCCTGTCCATCACCAACTCCTGCAGTCCAACCAAACCCGTGTCCATCGAGTCGGTGATGCCATCCAACCATCATCCTCTGTTGGCCCCTTCTCATCCTGCCCCCAATTCCTCCAAGCATCAGGGTCTTTTCCAATGAGTCAGCTCTTCGCATCAGGTGGCCAACGAAGTATTGGAATCTCAGCTTCAACATCAGTCCTTCCAATAAACAACCAGGACTGATCTCCTTTAGAATGGACTGCTTGGATCTCCTTTCAGTCCAAGGGACTCTCAAGAGTCTTCTCCAACACCAGAGTTCAAAAGTATCAATTCTTCTGTGTTCAGCTTTCTTTATAGACCAACTCTCACATCCATACATGACCACTGGAAAAACCATAGCTCTGACTAGAGGTACCTTTGTTGGCAAAGTAATGTCTCTGATTTTTAATAATGCTGTCGAGGTTGGTCATAACTTTCCTTCCAAGGAGTAAGCATCTTAATTTCATTGCTGCAATCACCATCTGCAGTGATTTTGGAACCCTAAAAAATAAAGTCAGCCACTGTTTCTAGTGTTTCCCCATCTATCTGCCATGAAGGGATGGGACCAAATGCCATGATCTTATTTTTCTGAATGTTGAGCTTTAAGCCAACTTTTTCACTCTCCTCTTTCATTTTCATCAAGAGGCTCTTTAGTTCTTTGCTTCCTGCCATAGGGTGGTGTCATCTGCATATCCGAGGTTATTGATATTTCTCCCGGCAATCTTGATTCCAGCTTGTGCTTCATCCAGCCCAGCATTTCTCATGATGTACTCTGCATATAAGTTAAACAGGCAGGGTGACAATATATAGCCTTGACATACTCCTTTTCCTATTTGGAACCATTCTGTTGTTCCATGTCCAGTTCTAACTGTTGCTTCCTGGCCTGAATATAGGTTTCTCAAGAGCCAGGTCAGGTGGTCTGGTATGCCCATCTCTCGAAGAATTTTCCAGTTTATTATGATCCACACATTGAAAGGCTTTGGCATAGTCAATAAGGCAGTAATCATAAGGAAATGTAAATCAAAACCACAAGGAGCTATCACCTCATACCTGTCAGAATGACTGTCATCAAAAAGATCTACAAATAACAAATGTTGGCCAAGATACGGAGAAAAAGGAATCTTCATATACTGCTTGTGGGGATGTAAACTGGTAAACTGTTATGGAGAACAGTATGGAGGTTCCTTAAAAAGCTAAAAACACAACTACTGTTTTTTATTCATTCACTGTCCTACCTGACTTTCTGTGACACCATGGACTACAGCACGCCAGGCTTCCCTGTCCTTCACCCTCTCCTGGAGTTTGCTCATATCCACGTGCACCGAGTCGGTGATGCTATCTAACCATCTCATCCTCTGCCACCCCCTTCTCCTTTTGCCTTCCATCTTTCCCAGCATCAGGGTCTTTTCCAATGGGTTGGCTCTTTGCATCAGGCTGTCAATGCATTGGAGTTTCACAGTCAGCCTCAGTATTTCCAATAAATATTCAGAGTTGATTTTCTTTACGACTGACTGCTTTGATTTCCCTGCAGTCCAAGGGACTTTCAAGGGTCTTCAGCACTGCCATATTCCAGAACAGCATATTACCCAGCAATTTCACTCCTGGGTACATATCCAAAAAAGAAAATAAACAAATAAACAAAACTAATTCAAAAGGTACATGAACTCCAATATTTATAGACATTATTTACAATTGCAAAGATATGGAAGCAACCTAAGTGTCCATCAGCCGATGAATGGGTAAACATGTGGCAACATGGATGGACACAGAGGGTATATGCTAAGTGACATAGGTCAGACAGAGAAAGCAAACACTGGATAGTACCACTTAGATGTGGAAATCTAAAAAATACAACCAACTAGAGAATATAGCCAAAAAAGAAGCAATCTCACAGATGCAGAGAATAAACTATCAGTTACCAGTGGAGTAACCAATCATGGCATCTGGTACCATCATTTCATGGCAAATAGACAGGGAAACAGTGGAAACAGTGAGACTTTATTTTGGGGGGCTCCAAAGTCACAGCAGATAGTGACTGTAGCCATGAAATTAAAAGACGCTTACTCCTTGGAAGAAAAGTTATGACCAACCTAGACAGCATATTAAAAAGCAGAGACCCTTGTCAACAAAGGTCCATCTAGTCAAGGTAATGATTTTTCCAGTAGTCATGTATGGATGTGAGAGTTGGACCATAAAGAAAGCCGAGCACTGAAGAATTGATGCTTTTGAACTGTGGTGTTGGAGAAGACTCTTGAGAGTCCCTTGGACTGCAAGGAGATCCAACCAGTCCATCCTAAAGGAAATCAGTCCTGAATATTCATTGGAAGGACTGATGCTGAAGCTGAAACTCCAATACTTTGGCCACCTGATATGAAGAACTGACTTACTTGAAAAGACCCTGATGCTGGGAAAGATTGAAGGCAGGAGAAAAAGGCGATGACAGAGGATGAGAGGGTTGGATGGCATCACTGACTCAATGGACATGAGTTTGAATAAACTCCAGGAGTTGGTTATGGACAGGGAGGCCTGTCATGCTGTAGTCCATGGGGTCGCAAGGAGTCGGACACGACTGAGCGACTGAACTGAACCGACTACCAGTGGAGAGATGGAGAAGGACACTATAGCAACTGGGGATGAGATGCACAAACTTCTGGCTGTCAGATATGCTCAGAGGTATATTGTAAAAGATGGGAAATACAGCCAGTCTTTCATAATAGTTGTAAATGGAATACAAACTTTAAAAGCTATATAAAAATTTTAATTAAATAAAAGCAACTCAAGCCCTGAGTCAAACTCTTTTAGTCAACCTCAAATAAAAATTAAATTAAATAAGATAAAATAAGTAGAAAATGCAATTTACTATAACTATAAAAATATGAATAATTTTTTTCCAATTTTTTAAGGAAAATATTAAGAATGTTATCTAAAATGTATTTTTCAATAATAAAAACCTTTTCATCTTCTGAAGTACAACAGTCAGTCCGTCAGTTCAGTCACTCAGTCGTGTCCAACACCTTGCGACCCTGTGAATCACAGCACGCCAGGCCTCTCTGTCCATCACCAACTCCTGGAGTTTACTCAAACTCATGCCCATTGAATCGGAGATGCCATCCAGCCATCATCCTCTGTCAGCCCCTTCTCCTCTCTGTCACCCCTTCTCCTCCTGCCCCCAATCCCTCCCAGAATCAGGGTCTTTTCCAGTGAATCAACTTTTCGCATGAGGTGGCCAAAGTACTGGAGTTTCAGCTTCAGCATCAGTCCTTCCAATGAACACACAGGACTGATCTCCTTTAGGATGGAATGGTTGCATCTGCTTGCAGTCCAGGGGAAATAGACAGTGGAAGTACAACAAGGGGAAACTAAATTTCACAAACTAAGAGAAAATTAACATAAAGATGGAAACCATTTATTCATGTAACAAAATATCTTAAGTAATATGGGAGAATGACAAAGAGAACTCAGTGGACGAAAATGGAAAGTTACACTCTCAGATAGAGTAAAGTCACTGTCAGTTGTTGAAACCTAGGACTGGAAGCTCAAAATATACTTTTATATCCAAAAGATATGAAATATAAACCAAGGGAAAATTGTCACATAATCTAAAAGCATAAGTTAGTTGAAAAATATAATGAGCTTAAAGATTGTTTAAGAAAATATTTTCCAGTTTGCTGAGAATTAAGTCTCCAACAAGTTCAATATTTCTGCATTCTCTATAGTATAAAAACGTGAAAATAAATGATGAATATATTTAGGAAAATTAGTAATAATATGAATTTGTATTTCACAATGTTCAGTTAAACACTAACATAAGAAAATTATAACAATTACATATTTTTAGCTTTCATCAGCTTATATTAGGAAGTAAAACATTTAGCAAATAAATAAGGAGGTTAATTGTCTTCTTGAGTGAAGAGTTAGCATGAGAATATGTGAGAGAAGGGGTTTCAGGATAGGTAAACATTCATGCAAAGGGGAGAATATATTTGATATTTTTGAGAAAGAGCAAGAAGACCATGCAACTGGAATAGAATGAACATTGGATCATTGGAACTAAGAGATGATGGATTTGAAGAAATGCAGGGAGTTAAAGCATGTGCTGCCTTGTGGAACGTTTAAAGAACTCTAGTTTTTAACCATCCAGGATTTGGAGCAGAGGGAAGCCGTGGTCTAATTTCTGAAGGGCCGCTCTTGCTAGGTTAAGGGCGAGCCGTGGCAGGTGAAGAACAGAAACCTAGTTAAGAAGCCCATGAAGATGAACCTGGAGACACACGGCACTGGCTCTGACCAGATTTGCTCCAGTGGAACTGGAGGAAAAACGTGGGTCAAATTCCGGACATCCTCTATTTTAGGGTTATCTCAGAAGGATTCGACTGAGCAAAAAAACTTCACTTTCACTTTTCACTTTCATGCATTGGAGAAGGAAATGGCAACCCGCTCCAGTGTTCTTGCCTGGAGGATCCCAGGGATGGGGGAGCCGGTGGGCTGCCGTCTATGGGGTCACACAGAGTCGGACACGACTGAAGCAACTTAGTAACGTATAAAAGATAAAAAGAGAACTAAACAATTTTTATGTGATTTTCCATAAAATTAAATAAAGTTTCTATAGCAGACGAAGCACAGTGGCACATACTGGAGGCTCTTATCTCTGAGTCCACCCTTCAGAGGCCATACTAGCAAATGACAATATCTGGAGAGTTCTATTATACCCCCCAATATTGAGATAAATAAACTGAAGGGATGTCTTCGTTTTCCTCTTCTTTCAAGGAACACTTATAAGTGACTACTGGAAATAATAATTAAAACAGAGAAAACAAAAAGAGAACCTGACTTTTTAAGGAATTAAAAGTTTCATTGATAATCACTAAAGTGAAACCTGTGAATGACTGTAGGGAGGGCTTCTGTCTATATCTCTACCTCTACCTATGTTGATATAGATATAGAAATACAATCATTCACAGGTGGCCTGGCCAGGATGTTTCCTGGGAGCTAAACAAGAATACTTTAGCATAATGCTCATTGCCTGGAAGGCAGGGTTCCAGGAAATGGGACATGATGTATAATTTAAGCTTATTGGCAGCATCCCTGTAGTGATGAACTTGTAAAAGGTTCTTCCATATTACACTTGCTGTCTAGTATTCCTAAATTGTAAGAGGGCTGCAATGAGCCTTATGGAGAAAATGTTGGATAGGCTTCATTCAGGCATGAGTTAGAACTGCTGGCCATGAGTTCAATGTGCATGAATCTACCATATGTTAAATAAAAATGTCTCTAAACAGAATAACACATAAAACAAGGATATATATTAATCAAGATATGAGAACCTAGAGACTCACCAGGGACCTAACCCTGTATTTCCTCTGAAAGCAATGGTCAGAACTGTCAGCAACTTGATGGACCACGATAACCACAGGAAATGAAAATCAATTGTATCTACTTAGTATTTATGGTATAGATTTGCCTTTGTGTTGTGATGGTATGGAAAAATGGAATCTTGAGTGCACTCTGGGCTTACTCAGCCTTTGAGAAAAAGAAACGGGCTTAACAAGGAGCACTGAAGTCTATTATCTGTTTTGCTCCATGAGCTGCTAGTGGTGGGAAGCCATATCATAAGGTGAGCACGACCTTGTCAACAAGCAAGATTAGGATTCACTAGGGGAGTAGACACCCCTGGGTCTGGAGGAAGACTTATGACTCAGGTGGTTAAATACGCTGGGAGAATAACTGCAAACCCTCCTCACTGTGACTCCTTGGAGATGTCAAAGCTACAATGCAATAAAGGTCATACTAGAGAAGAGAAGCCCTGTCACACCGGACCTAAGAAGAACCGGTCAGGAGTCAGACACTACCCACCACTTTCACAGACCTCGTTTCAAGTCTAGTAGGAAAACAGCCTCAGAGCTAATAGCTCTCTAACCACTTTTTCACAGAAAAATGAAGCCCCATCAGTAACAACTGGCTTAATTCTTTTCACGGGGGACTAAATGTTTGGGAAAACCAACCAAAGGGTTGGGAATACTGACAAGCTGAATGTGACCTCATCACATTTCCAAGGCAATGATAGGGAAGAACGGCCTCCTCCAGGGGACTGAAGAGTGAAATGAATCCGCCACAAGACACAAGAGGCTTGCTTTGTATTATCTGAATTTCTCTAAGGTATATAAAGTGTCTTCTGTAAAGAGCTGTCATCATTTTATTTTTAAAGCAATCAGTCTCCTCTAAATGTGCTATGTTGATCATCAAAAAGGGGTGAGAGGCATGGCTCTTAAATACACTGTGTATCCATAGCAAAGGTAGCAAGTATCTTATGGTCCTAGGATAGAGATTTCAGCTGTGACTCTGCATTATTGTAAAACAATGGATCTTTAAGACAGAGGATACCTAATTGTCTAAGCTCTAACCTCCTTATGCTTTCATTGTGTCAACTTTGTGACACTCGACTATTCTGCTTACTCTCCACTCCCAGTCTAATTCCATAACTAATTATTTAAGATAGGACATGCTTTTCTGCCCAAAAGTAGAAAATATGTTGGTGTCTAAAACTGAAAACAGAAGTTGTAAAACTTTATAAATATTCAATATACTACTACAGTGTTTTAAAGTACAAATAATTCATGTATATATATAAAACAGCAGTATGAAAAAAGCTTTAGAAACCCCAATGAAAACATTTTTGTGGTTTTTTACATTAGCTTGTGCTCAGGTAAAATTGTCAGTGTTATTGATATTTGCATCAATTAATCGACATGTTTATTGCACTTTTGAGCATTCTCAGCACTAAGACCACTGCTTGGTAGGAAGTCATGATTTCTATGCTCAAAAAATTCATAATTCTGGTGAGATCATAAGAAAAAAAAAACCAAGCAACAAATGTGCATGTAAGATTTTGCCTAACTGTGAGCAGCAGTCACCAAAGGAGAGGTGGAGTGGGAGGAAAAGAGGCTTTGGAAACCTCTAGAAATTCTTCCAGAATAAAAATTTTTGGAAAAGTAATACTAATAATAAAAACAAGGACAGTTGGTCTTTTAGACAGGTGTGCTCCGTCACTTGGTCATGTCCCACTCTTTGCTGCCTCTTGGATTATAACCGGCCAGGCTCCTCTGTCGCTGGGATTTTCCAGGCCAGAATACTGGAGTGAGTTGCCGTTCTGTTCACCTGGGGATCTTCCCAACCCAGGGATCGAACCCATGTCTCTTGCACCTCCTGCACTGGCAGGCAGATTCTTTACCACCAGGGCACCTGGGAAGCCCCATCATCCTTTAGATAATAGAAACCAAATTACCAGGTAGGAATAAGCCTGAGAGATAGGCTTCTTTTTTGTGGGACCAAGGAAAATTAAATTAGACTGCAATTATGGATGGGGATTGACTGGTTTGGAAATCAGTCCAGAATATTCACTGGAAGGACTGATGCTGAAGCTGAAACTCCAATACTTTGGCCACCTGATGAGAAGAACCAACTCACTGGAAAAGACCCTGAGGCTGGGAAAGATTGAAGGCGGGAGGAGATGGGGACGACAGAGGATGAGATGGTTGGACGGCATCACTGACCCGATGGACGTGAGTTTGAGCAAGTTTCAGGAGTTGTTGATGGACAGCAAAGCCTGGCATGCTGCAGCCCATGGGGTCATAAAGAGTCGGACACGACTGAACAACTGAAATGAACTGAACTGATGGATGGGGATCATGGAGGGTCTCAATAACAACAGGAGTTTGAATGTATTTGACAAGCAAGAGGAAACCATCAGGGATTTTTGACAAAAATATTTCTACTTTGTCCATCTCCAGTTCATCTTTCACAAGAATGTTATCTAAACATAAATATGGTCATAAAATACTTTAAGAATGTATCTCTGTCAATTCCAAGCACCTTAGAACATTTTTCAGACTTCCTGTCTCACCAGTGCCCCTTCTGTTCATTCCGCTGTCTCTGCATCATACACATACACACACACACACACACACACACACGCGCGCGCGCGTGCACGCGCACACACACCTCCCCATATACTGACTGCCTTTCAAATACGTATTTCATGCCATTCCAGCAATAACTTGTATTTTTCTTGCCCTGACACAGTAACCCCATCGGTTTTTATTTCAAAAACTAGTTCTCATTCTCAAACACTCCACTTAAATTCCCAATTGTATGATTTTCATTCTAATGAATTTTCATTTCATTGAAAGAAAAAAATGTTGCTTATGTCAAAGGCCAGAAACCTATAGCCTATGGACTAATCTAGCTAGCTCACTTTCTATTTTTCAGTTAGTTTGCTTGTTTGTTTTTC
Source organism: Odocoileus virginianus (assembly GCF_023699985.2). Taxonomy (NCBI): domain Eukaryota; kingdom Metazoa; phylum Chordata; class Mammalia; order Artiodactyla; family Cervidae; genus Odocoileus; species Odocoileus virginianus. Next base: position 60,371,962 of record NC_069688.1, read on the forward strand.
TAAAACAGGGTTTTTTTTTTTTTTTAAAGAATACAGTCTTGCTCATTTATTCATGTAAAACTATAGCCTGCTTCTGTTCCATGATACAGAGTTGAGTACATGTGACAGAGACTGTATGGTCCAAAATCTAAAATATTTACCATGTGGACATTTAAAGTAAGAGTGTCAACCTTGGTTTACGGTTTATGCCTCTGCTGTAGAACTTACCATGCTGTTTCATAAATATTTATTTATGTATGCTTGTCATATGTAAAGTCAAGAACTGTTTCTACAGCGATCGAGAGATTGCTGCTTAAGCTGAATCGCACTCATTCTTCAAACTTACTGACTTATTTGCATCCACTCCAAGCTCTACCGACCTCTCTATTCAGCTACTTCAACACTCTAAACTCAACACTCTAAAAGCATTCTTACCTGGAGATCCACACATAGGTTGTCCCTCTTTCCAGAACAAGATTCACTTTGGCATTCACACAGCAAGCTCTTTGTCATGTTTCATATTTCAGCTTAATTATTACAGCCACTAAAAGACCTCCTTCCTGACTGTAATTTGTAGCACCAATCCCCTATCTTTCACTCCTGTTATTATTCTCTATCAAAATACCTAATTTGTTTAATTCATAACACTTAACATAAGTGGTACTAGCTACATTTTCACCTGCTTTTTCTCAGACTATTTTGTGACACTGTAATTTCCATGAAAGTGAGCAACACATCTGCTTTTTCATCACTATATTCTCAAATGACCTAATAATCCCACCTCAAACCCTAGCACGGTTTCTGGTTCTGAAATTGATAGACCTCTAAATCAACTGATCAAGAAAAAAAAAAAAGACACAAAATAACAATTCAGAAATGAAGAGAATATACCACTTCAAATCCCAAAGACATGAAAAGAATAAGACTAGATAAAGATACCTTCTGCAATGTGTGAGTCTCAGGTTCAATTCCTGGGTTGGGAAGATCCTCTGGAGAAAGGAATGACAACCTACTCCAGTATTCTTGCCTGGAAAATTCCATGAGCAGAGTAGCCTGGTAAGCTATAGTCCACGATCTTGCAAAGAGTTGGACAAGACTGAGTAACTAACACACACATAGAGTTATACCTATACCTTTGATGACATAGGTTTCAAAGATTTGAAAATCATAAATTAGCAAACTTGAAAAAAGAAACAGAAATTTGAATAAGTTTTTATTAATTAAAGTCACTGAAATTATAATTTAAAATTATCACTAAAGAAAATTGCATGCACAGGTGCCTTCAACAGTGACTTCTATCAAACACTTAAGAAATAAATAAAACCAGTCCTGTATAAACCTTGCAGACAATAAAAAAGAGTGTGATCACAAAATAAAACTGGAAATTCATCCTTCTCATGGAGAAACAGGAAAAATTCTTAAGAAAATATGAGCAAATTGTTGCAATGTGTTAAAAATATAATACATTATGACCTGTTGGAATTTACCTGGGATTGCAAGTTTAATATCTGAAAATCAATATGGTAGAATAAAGTAGGAAAACTTAAGACAATTTCAGTAGATGTAGAAAAAGCCATTTGACAAAACTTAACTTCCATTTATGATCTTTAAAAAATATTAGTAAACTAGGAATAGAGAAAAACTGCCTCAACCTAATTAAATGATCTACAAAAAAAACATTAAACTAACATACTCAGCAGAAAATAACTACTTTCTTTCTAAAATCAAGAAAAAAGGCAAAAATCATCCTCTCCATTTTATTTAAAATTAAGGGCATCAAGATTGGAAAGGAATAAGTAAAACTATTACTTCATATAATTTGATGGTATATGTAAAAATTAAAAGGAAGCTACAAAATAACAAGCAGGATTAAAAAGTAAATTATCAAGGTCATAGTATAGGTCAACTTAAAAAGCAAAAATTGGTATTTTAATAATCAATAAAGAAATCAAAAATTCAAAACAAAAAGTTAAAAATTTCAATTATAAACACATCTATTAGAAATAAAATTCTTATAAATTACTTCAACAAAAGTTGTGAACAACTTATACGCTGAAAATTATAAGGCATTGCAAAATGAAATCAATTAAGATCTAATCTACCTGCCTCTTAAGAAATCTGAATGCAGGTCAGAAAGCAACAGTTAGAACTGGACATGGAACAACAGACTAATTCCAAATAGGGAAAGGAGTACATCAAGACTGTATATTTTCACCTTGCTCATTTAATTTATATGCAGAGTACATCATGAGAAACACTGGGCTGGATGAAGCACAAGCTGGAATCAAGATTGCCGGGAGAACTATCAATAACCTCAGATATGCAGATATCATTTTGACAGAAAGTGAAGAGGAACTAAAGAGCCTCTTGATGAAAGTGAAAGAGGAGAGTGAAAAAGTTGGCTTAAAGCTCAACATTCAGAAAACTAAGATCATGGCATCTGGTCCCATCACTTCATGGCAAATAGATGGGGAGACAGTGGAAACAGTGGCTGACTTTATTTTCTTTGGCTCCAAAATCACTGCAGATGGTGACTGCAGCCATGAAATTAAAAGAAACTTACTCCTTGGAAGGAAAGTTATGACCAATCTAGACAGCATATTAAAAATCAGAGCCATTACTTTGCCAACACAGGTCCATCTAGTCAATGCTATTGTTTTTCCAGTAGTCATGTATGGATGTGAGGGCTGGACTATAAATAAAGCTGAGCACTGAAGTGTTGATGCTTTTGAACTGTGGTGTTGGAGAAAACTCTTGAGAGTCCCTTGGATTGCAAGGAGATCCAATCAGTCCATCCTAAAGGAAATCAGTCCTGGGTGTTCATTGGAAGGATTGCTGTAGAAGCTGAAACTCCAATCCTTTGGCCACCTGATGCTAAGAACTGACTCATTTGAAAAGGCCCTGATGCTGGGAAAGATTGAAGGCAGGAGAAGGGGACGACAGAGGATGAGATGGTTGGATGGCATCACAGACTTGATGGATATGAGTTTGAGCAAGCTCTGGGAGTTGGTGATGGACAGAGAGGCCTGGAGTGCTGCAGTCCATGGGATTGCAAAGAGTCGAACATGACTGAGGGACCGAGCTGAACTGATAGCAGATTAATGATATTGTGATAATTTTAGGTGAACAGCAAAGGGACTCAGCAATACATATACATGGATCCATTCACCCCCAAATTCGCCTCCCATCCAAGCTTCCTTTTATATGAAATTCTCGTAAATACCAAACTCTAATGACAGAAAATAGATCAGGGCTATCTTGGTTCAGGGATGAGAAAAGATGGACTGCATAAAGGATGAATTTTGATGACAGTTACACAACTGTATACAACTGTCAAAATCCATCAAGCTCAACATTTTAAAGGGGGAATTTAATTATATATTAATATATAGACTTCCCTGATGGTTCAGCAGTAAAGAATCTGCCTGTAATGCAGGAGACAAAGGCGACACGAGTTCGAACCCTAGGTCAGGAAGGTCTCCTGGAGGAGGAAATGGGAAGCCATTCCAGTATTCTTGCCTGGGAAATCCCATGGACAGAGAAGCCTGGCATTCTTTGGTCCTTGGAGTCTGAAGCACCTGAGCACACACACATGCATGTGTGTGTTTGTGTGTGTGTGTGTGTGTGTGTGTGTTTGTGTGTGTGTGTATATATATATCAACATCTTAGATTAAATAAACAGAATTAAGAGATTCATGCCACCAAGAGCATCTAAAACCCTTGTAATCAGATCTCTACCATGTTCTTTGGAAAGGCTTGAGTGTGTAAACACACAGCATGTACACACATATACACATATGCATACACAGAGCAATACCACAGTCTGCATCAATCCAACTGTGTTCTATTATGTAGAATGTTCATGTTTCTTAATGTTATGTAAAGCTTCAAGGTCTCTCCTTATTTTCCAAACAAACTGCTGTGTCTACTCTCCCTCTCAAAAACATACTCTAAAAGTACCATGTGTGGGTATATCAGAGGGTGTGAGTTTATGTGTACAAAAGTTCTGCAGATTATTAATAGTCAAATTTGTATATTGCAAGGGCTGAGAACAGACATTCTACTATCAGATCATTCTGAGTTTCAGTCCCAGATCTGAGTGCAAGAAAGTACCCGCAAACCCTAGTTTCCTCAACTGTTAAAATGGTAGGGGGCGAAGTGGGAAATAATATTTCCCACCTAGATAGATTGTTGTGAACATTAAAAGCAACAACAAATATAAAGTTCAATAAGTATCAACTATTATTCTTACCCTATATCTTGAGATCTTTGCAAATCCCTTAATAATACAATAGCAAATAATTTGCCCCATAAAACATCATAAAGTGTAACCAAAAAATTTAAGTAGTCCCTTTAGGCTCTTAGAACATATGACTATGTGTACTATACATATATATGACTGAGGTCATTTTCAAAAGTGTTGAAATAAATTTTATCTCTGTAATAAACTCTACCAAATATTAATTTTAATGTAATATAGCATATAGCTGCACATTTGCCTGAGTCAGTAAACTCTTTTATATAGTCTTTATCTTTTAGGGAAGTTTTAGATTCAGAGCAAAACTAACAAGAGATCATAGAGATTTTTCATATGCTCCCTGCATCTACACATGCACAGCATCCCCCATTATCAACATCTTCCACCAGAGAAGGACATTTATTAAAATTAATAAATCTACATTGACACATTATAATTATCCAAGTCCATGATTTGCATTGGAGTTCACTCTTGGTATACAGACTATGTGCTTGAGCAAATGTATAATGACACGTATTCATCATTACAATATCATACAGAGTTCTTTTAATGTCCTAAAAATCGTCTGAGCTCCACCGATTCATCCCTTCCCACTGCCCAAGTCCTGGCAATGAATGAGTGTTTTACTGCCTCCACAGTTTTGCATTTTCTAGAATGCCTTACAGAGTTGAAATCACATCATATGTTGTCTTTTCATATTGGTTTCTTTTACTTGCTAATAGGCAATCAAGTTCTCTCCACATCTTTCGTGGTGTCATGGTTAATTTCTTTTTAACTCTGGGTTATATTCCAATGTCTGCATTACTGCAGCTTACTTATCCGCTCACCTGTTGAAGGACATCTTGGTTGCTTGCAAGCTCTGGCAATTATAAATAAAGTTGCCATAAACACCCATGTGCAGATTTTTGTGGGAACAGAAGTTTTTAGCTTCTTTGGGTAAATGCTAATGAGAACAATCACTTGCCAACTCCCCTGGTGACTCAGACAGTAAAGAATTCGCCTGCAATGCAGGAGACCCAGATTCAATCCCTGGGTCAGGAAGATTCTCTGGAGAAGGGAATGGTTATGCACTCCAGTACTCTTGCCTGGAGAATTCCATGGACAGCAGCGCCCCAGCGGGCTACAGTCCATGGGCTCCGAAAGAGTCGGACCCAACTGAGCAACTAACACACGTGTACAGAGAGAATGTTGAGTTCTACAAGAAGCCACCAAATTACCTTCCAAAGCGGCTTTGCCATTTTGCATTCCCACCAGAAATGAATGAGAGCTCCTGTTTTTCACATCCTCGCCAACATTTGCTGTTGTCAGTGTTCTGCACTTCGTCCCTTCTGATAGGTGTGTAGTGATATCAACTTCTTATTTTAATTTGCATTTCCCTGATGACATGTGATGCAACATATCTTTGCAGACACTTATTTGTTATCAGTATCTTTTCTTTGGTGAAGTGTCTGTTAAAGTCTTTTGTCTATTTTTTAAAATCAACTTGATTTCTTATTGTTCAGTTTTACAATTTCTCTGTATATTTTGGATACCGTTCTTTATCAGATGTAGTTTTTGCAAGTATTTTCTCCCAGTCTTTTGATGTATCTTAACTCATTCTCATTTTCTTGAATTTGTCTTTCTCAGAACAGAAATTTCTAATTTTAATAAACTCTTCCTTATTAATTATTTCTTTCATGGATCATGTCTTTGGTTTTGTATCCAAACTGGCAAAACTTTTAGACTTTCTCAAGATGTGTTTAAAATATGAATACAAATCCACCCTGAGATACAAGTTGGGCAATGAGCTAGACATTTGCTAAAGTCAAGAAATGCATAATGTGAATATGGCATAAGACAGTCTCCAACATCCACCTCGGTCACTGAATGTCAGCAAAAGGGCACAAACTTGGGCTAGATAGCTCCCTCACTCAGAGCTGGCATCTGCGAGCCGGCAGCTGGCAACACTGCCCACAGCCAGAGAAGTAATCACCTTAAGGACCAGGACTGGCTACACCATAGCTGAAGCAGTTCTTGAAACATTGTTTAATTTGCCACATTCTCTAAAGCAATACATTTTCAACTGTTATAAAAATTCTAGTCTCAAGTATGAAAACCAAAAAAGGAAGTCAGAAGAGAAAAATAAAGGCAAATACTTGAAAGCTGGTGATAAATTTGACTTTTGGAACTTGCAAGTATCAAAATCACTGAAAATAGAAAAAAAAATGAGTTATATGTGTTTGTGGAAGTACTATTATTTAATATAAGTAAAGTAATTCAATCAAAAAGATTTTTCTGTCAAGGACCTTTACTTGTTACATTTTTCAACAATATTGGAAGAATCTAGCATGTCTCACTTTGCCTTTATATCCACTTTTAACTCTGTAAAAAATAACAGCTCACCTTAGAAGTGATGGTGAGTTAGCTGAGCAGCCTCTGGGGCAGGCAGGAGCCTTAGAAATACAGCCCTATGGGACCTCCTGTAGGAGACGGTTACTTCTAGATAAAAGTCTATTTCTATACTGAAGAGCTGATTTATCCAAAGTCCTTGTGCATTAAGAAATATTTTTAGGAGGATAATCATTTGGAATTGGATATTTAGTGTTCTTTATAATAGTTTTCACTCCAACAATTCTCTGCTTTTAAACTAAGGAAAAACATATCATCCATATTACAAATACACAAGAAAACCAATGCTGCTGCTATATAGTGACTAATGATAAGGACAGTTGACTACAGAGGGAAAATGTGACTTGATTTTTAACTTCATTCTGAATTAATAACTCAGTGACAGATTCAAAACTTGAACTGATTCAAAGATGTAATCTTAACATTTCCATAAGTGAGAAAAAAAGACAATGAAAAGTTACATTGTTTGTGTGACTTGTTATTTGGAATGTTCAGTGTATATACTCATATTCCAAATATTCCTAGGCTGTTGTATAGATTGCACTTTTTTCTACAAAGGAATATGTATTTGCTACATAGAGAGCTATACTTAGAATATATGTTTCTAAAACAAAAAGTATATCATTTACAAATATAAAATTAGGATGGGTTACCAGGATTTTGTGTATATACTGTAAAATACAAAAAAGAGAGATGCTTACTTATTAAGAACACTCCATTCAAAGTGTTTTATAAATCAAATTTCAAAGTAAAAAACACTAGTCAATTTAACTTTGAATCAGTGACACAATTTTTTCAAATCCAAAGCCTAGATTATTTCCTGTCTCATTTATGCTTTTAGAAGATAGCAATAAAGACTGATTCTTATTCCTATTAATATTATTGATGTTTCCTCAAGAGGAAGTTCATCTACCCACATTGACACTTAAAGAAATGAAGGTCAATATGGATATTGGTTTTCTGTAAATAAGATTACTGGCTTGAGGTAAATTTTAGTAAAAGATGGCTTGTTTCTTCTCTAAATTTTCTACTAAACAACTAAAGGGACTGTAAATGACAAAAATAAGCTCAGATGACAAGAAAATAGGGAGAATGAAGTAGTGTAGTCTCAAGATGTAAAACCAGACATTAAAAGGCATTCATAAGCAGTATAGGTTACTTTAGGGCTTCCCTAGTTGCTCAGCAGTAAGGAATCCACCTGCCAATGCAGGAGATATGAGTTCGATCTCTGGGTCAGGAAGATTCCCTGGGAGAAGGAAATGACAACCTACTCTGGTATTCTTGCCTGAGAAATCCCATGGGCAGAGGAGCCTGGTGGGCTACAGTCAACGGGGTTGCAAAGAATTGCATGAATTAGCGACCAAACCACAACAAACAACAATAGATTATATCAGTAAAGAATTCATGTACACTAACGTAATACGTCCAAACATGGAGAATATTTTCAGTTTATTTGCTCATAGAAGAGTTTTCCCCATAGCTTTTTCTTAAAATTTTCAGACTTATATCAAATGAATTTTTAGTTTTTGCATTTTAAGATAAAGTGAAAGTGAAAGTGTTAGTCACTCAGTCCTGTCCGACTCTTTGCAACCCCATGGACTATAGCCCACCAGGTTCCTCTGTCCATGGGATTCTCCAGGCAAGAATCCTGGAGTGGGTTGCCATTTCCTTCTCCAGGGGATCTTCCCTGACCCAGGGATTGAACCCAGGTTTCCCACACTGCAGGTAGATTCTTTACCATCTGAGCCACCAGGGAAGCCCAGTAAAACTTAGAACTGATGCTTTGAAAAGATAAACAAAACTGATATTTATAGACCTAGTTAAATAGATAGCTTTCCCATATACTTTCAATGTTTAAAAAATACAACGATTTGAAAGTTTTTAACAGAATAAATCCTAAAAGTTTCCATCTCAAAGAAAAAAAAAGCATTTTTTGTGTCTATATAGGCTTATGGATATTAATTAAACTTGTGGTAACCACTTCATAATACATTTAAGTTATTATGGTATACATTTAAACTTATAGAATGCTATATATCAATTATACTTCAATAAAGTTGAAAGGAGAAAGTACTACTTCAACTGTGCCCATTAATTTTTTTGAGACTGGTCTTGAAAAAAAATGCAATAAGAAAGTAATGCCCTTACAATATTCACAAAAAAAATATAAGAACTAGGAAATGACCCCCTAAAAAAATATAGAATCTATATGAAACTCTACTAAGAGTCACAAAAGAAAACTAAAAATAAAATGCAAAATCTACACCATGTCCCTGAATGAGAAAGATACTATTTTATATATGTAATTAACTAACAAATTAGTAAGAAACTGTCTTACTAGATATCAGCACACATCGTAAAGTTAAAGTTAGTTTTAACTCAGATGAATTTGGCAGAAGAATAGACACCAATAAAACAATAGCTAGCCCAAGTGTATAGTAAACTTAAAATGTGATCAATTTGCATCATAATCAATATTATGACTGAAATGTCCAAGAACTTAAATGATAATATGAAGATTTTGGCATAAGAACTGAAAACTATAAAAAAAGAATCCACTGAAGTTTTTAGAAATGACAAGTGAAGTAACTGAAATTAAGAGCTCCATGAATGAGCAAAAGAGAATAGGTGAACAGGAAAATAAAAGCAAAATAAAATATGCAAACTGACACAAGACAAGACAAAGTGAAGTCAAATACAGAAAACAAGATAGAAGACATTTAGGACTTTATAAAAAGTCCTAATTTACAAGTAAGTAGAGTTCCAGAAGGTCAAGATAAAAAGAGTTCATCAGAAACAATATTTGATAAATTAATGATTAAAATTTTTCCAAAAATAAAGACAGCAAGCCTTAACTTTGAGAAGAACTACAAATCAAAAGACTTAAAAAAAAATAAATTTGGGGTAAATAATAGTAAAAGTTTTAAAAACCAAATACAAAGAGAAAAATCTTAGAAATATCTAGGACAAAAAGAAGTCTAATTACTTTCAAAGGAGGAACAAAGGAGTAACAACAAGAGAGAGAGCTGAAACAAAGCCAAAAAGTCATAAAATAACTGCCAATTTCAAATTTTATTTTCAGCAAATAATCTCCAAAAATGAAGAATAAATAAAGGCATTTTTCTAAGAAGCAAAACTTGAAAGTATTTTCCATTAGAAGACCACACTAAGGAAAATATTAAAGGGTATACTTCAAGCAGAAAAAAAAAAAATGAAGAGATGAAAGGTTAAAACTGGGTAAATCTAACTGAAAAAAAAAAAGAAGAAAAAGATTGTTTTAAAGTCCTAATAATATTGATTTATAGGATTTACACAGAGTAGAAAGTTTTCCAGATCCCACTATCTCTCGGTCAAAATCCTTATGATTTTAACACATTATTTATCTGTACAAAGTTTATTTTGAAATGAGTCCTACAGCTAGATTCTTTTTAAAAACTAGGAAGATTCAATAAATTATGTTACCTAAAACAAAATTAAAAAGCAAATGAAAATTGCAATAAATATGTAAAATTCCAAGTAGTCTTTTCTTTTTTAGCAACTTACAAACTGATTCTAAACATTCACATGAATACACAAAAGACCGAAGATAACCCAAAAGAGCAACAAAGGTGAAGAAATCACACTACCTGGTTTTACAAGCGTGTGTGCTTCGTTGCTTCAGTCACCTCCGACTCTGAGCGACCCTGTGGACTGCAGCCAGCCAGGCTCGTCTGTCCATGGCATTCTCCAGCAAGAATACAGGGGTGGGTTGCCATGCCCTCCTCCGGGGGCTCTTCCCACCCAGGGATCAAACCCGCATCTCTCTGTCTCCTGCACTGACAGGTGGGCTCCTTACCGCCAGGCCACTGGGGAAACCCACCTGACTTTAGGACATATCAAAAACTACAGTTATCATGACACTGTGATAGCAAACTAAGATAGACATGTACCAACAAAAGAGAAATTCCATAAGTAAAACCACTGCGCATGAATAAATAATTTCCACCAAAACTACAAAGGCATCACAATCCAGAAAGAGTGCAGTATTGTTTTCAATAAATGAATATTAATGACCAAAACAAACAAATAAATAAAAAGAAACAAAACTTCTAGCCACATTTTATACCACTTGCAAAAATTAACTCAAAATGAATAACAGACTTAAATGCAAAACCTAAAACTATAAAACTTGTGACAGAAAACATACGATCAATCCTTCAAGATTTTTAATAGGGCAAAATTTCCCATATACAATATCAAATGCATGATTCATAAAAGAAAAATTATTAAATTGGATTTAATAAAAATTAAGTACTTCTACTTTTTGGAACTGTTAAGAAAGGGAAAAGATAAGCTAAAGACTACAAAAATATTTACTAGGCATATATCTGATATATGTTCTAATATGTTTAGAATATACAAATTACCTTCAATATTTGTGCAAATATTTTTCTCTTTTAAAATTGAGTTTTCACTTTTAAAATGTGCAAAATATTTGTACAAATATTTCATCAAAGAACATATATGAATGACAAATACATTAAACATCATTAGTTAGTAGAGAAGGATAAATTAAAAATCATGATATGGCACTATAAACCTATTAGAATAACTAAAAATTTTTAAATGATCAAACCAAGATTTGACAAGAATGCAAAGGAACTAGAACACTCATAAACTAATAGTGAAATGTCTGTGGTACAAGACTTTTGGAAAAGTCTGGCAATTTCTTAAAATTTCAACATATACATATACTTACCAGAGACCAAGTTGCTCCATTTCTAGGTTTTTACTTAACAGAAATGAAGGCAAATGTCCAGACTTGTACATGAATGTTCATAGCAGCTTTATATAATGGACAAAAACTAAACACAAACCAAATGTCTATAAATAGTTGAATAGATAGAAACAATTGTATATTATCGAGTGGATTACCATTCAGAAAAAAAAAAAAAGAAGAGCAATGAGCTACTGATATACAAAACAACATGAATGAATTTCCAGTTTAACTGTGTTGAGTGAAAGAACCAGACTAAAATACAAAATATGTTGTATGATTCCATGTGTACAAAATTCTGGAAAACAAACTATAGTGGCAGAAAGCTAACAAGTGGCCGCTTAGGGAAAGGGAATGGGGTGTAAGGTTGAGGAAAAGGAAAGGATTACAAAGGTGCACAAGGAAACTCTAATGAATGGTGAATATGTTCATTTTGATTGTGGTGATGGTTTCATTGATATATACATGTCAAGACCTATCATGTCAAGATGCATCAAATTGAATGTGTTAAAATACGCATTTTATTATAAATAACTTATACTTCAATAAAGATGTTTAATATATATTAATCAGCTGTATTATATAATATTATGTGTATTATTAAACAATAATATTAGTGATATGCATAATGTCTTTCTTTCTTTGAGCTTCCCATGTAGCGCAGCGGTAAAGAATCCACCTGCCAATGCAGGAAACGTGGGTTCGATCCACGGGTTGGAAAGATCCCCTGGATAAGGAAGTGGCTACCCACTCCAGTATTCTGGCCAGGAGAGTTCCATGGACAGAGGAACCTGGTGGGCTACAGTCCATGGGGTGGCCGAGTCAGACACAACTGAGCAACATTCACTCACTCACGCTCCAAGAATGCATGTAAGCTCCACATCCCTTCCCACATACCTTGTCCTATGCATCTCTTCCTTCTGACTGTTCCTGAGTTATATCTTTTTACAATAAACTAGTCACCTAGTAAGCAACATGTTTCTCTGGGTTCTTTGATCTGCTCTAGCCAATTAATTGAACCTAAGGAAGGGGCCATGGGAGCCTGTGATTTACATGTCAGTTGGTCAGAAGTACAGACAACAATCTAGACTTGTGAGCGGCATCTGAAGTCCATGGAAGGGTTGTGGCAACCTCTAATCTGTGGTAGGTCAGTCAGAAGCACAAGCTTTCAACTGTTGTCTGAAAAGAGGAGAATGAGTTGGAGAAAAGACAGTAGTTTTGTATATCTGAACCCAAAACCTATGAAACCTGGTGCTGTCTCTGAGCAGGCAGCATCACAGTTGAGCTGAATTGCGTATTGGCTCAAGGAATCCTCTCCCCCCGCTCCACACACCGAGCACTATATCTCAGAAGAGACTCTGAGAGCTCTCTCCACTCTGGCCACGTGAGCCCCTAGCAAGAAGACGGCCACCGATGACTCGGGAAGGGGCCCTGCCCCACCCAAGGAATCTGCAGGTGCCTTGATCTTAGACCTCCCAGCCTCCCGAACTGACTGCGACAAATGAATTTCTGTTATTTAAGCCATCCAGTCTATGGCATTTTTGTTACAGCAACACAAAGGGACTAAGGCATAGCTACACAGTGGAAAAAAAAATTTTGACAAGAAATAAGTAATGAGGGCATTTACTTATTTCCAAACAATAGGAGAATGATACAAAGATATCATTTTCTTAAATGTTAGTTAATTTGTGACCAACTAGTAGCTTCTGAAACTCTGGTATACAAATACCACTGGCACCTTTGTAAACTAATATAAATATATGATAAATAATTAACAGCAACTACTTATTCACAAGGGTAGCTCAGCTACCAGGGAAGGAATTCCTCTGCAATGCAGGAGACCCCAGTTTAATACCTGGGTCAAGAAGACCCCCTGGAGAAGGGAGAGGCTGCCCACTCCATATTCTTGGGTTCCCTGGTGGCTCAGATGGTAAAGAATCCTCCTGCAGTGCGGGAGGCCTGGGTTCGATCCCTGAGTTGGGACGATCCCCTGGAAGAGGGCATGGCTACCCACTCCAGTATTTTTGCCTAGAGAAACCCCATGGACAGAGGAGCCTGGTGGGCTACAGTCCACGGGGTCACAAAGATTCAGACATGAGTGAGTGACTAAGCACAGCACAGTAGATTTATTCACAACCTAAGAGAAATCTGCATATTCCTTCTTAAATTAAAATATATATATATATGACCATCATTATTCTACAATACTAGGAACCTCTTTGTACTTCAGCTATAGGAAGTACATAGCAAAGTCTTTTATAAAAAAATTCTTATCACAACATGGAAGATTCCTCTGGAAAGGGAAGATTGACTTGTACCAAAGACCTATGAAGGACTAATAATATTCATGGGGCTTTACATTTTTAACTTCATTTAGGCTTCTCAACAATAATGATCCTATGACATTAACAGTTATACCCATTTTATAGATTAGTGAATTATGTATCAAGAGGTATAAAGTTCATACATACAACTCATTACTTGCCTTGGAAATCCCATGGACAGAGGAGACTGACAGGCTATAGTCCATGGGGGTGCAAAATAACTGGACACTACTTAGCAACTAAACAACTAATTACTAGTGGAGTCCAAGTCAGAACATATTTCTTCTTAACCCTGAAGTCAGGCATCTGTGATACATGCATCCCAAAAGTAAATTTAACTCTCACTGTCACTGGTGGGCCAAGAGTCAGCGCCTTACTCTTCTATGCTATCAATCTACCGTCAAGGAAGTTTTAATTTCTGTCCTTGGCTAACTCATCTCTTTTAGCATAAACAGCTCTCTTTTAAAATTTCCATTCTTATAAACAATCACTGTTTCTGTCAGAAATCTAAATTACATTTAGCATTTGCATCATTTTTTATTAACTTATGTCCCCTTTTAGCTTCCAATAAAAACTTTTTTTTTACGTAAAGAAGAAGGCCTCTCTAATTTCACTTAGTTTTTAACCCAACTTTGTATTTTTAACAGAATTAATAACCCACAAAGTGTTTTTCTCTCATCAGCATGTAACCCTAAAATATAGTTTGAGATTACATTTCCTCCTCTTATACCCCATTTCACTAGCAAACAGCACTGTAAGAACCATATTGCACTTGGATTTTAAACAGCCTGAATCTAAAACACACAAATCCTCATGTCCTTTCAGGGACCAATTCCTCTGAGTCATTCCTGAGAAGTGGCTTTGCATCACTGCTCCACTGAAACATAATGATCTTCAGATGCCTCCTTCCCTCAAAGGAAACATCTTTAATTGGAGAAAGTAGGAGAAAAATCATTTGGGCCAAGTTTTCTCAGAGGATCTAAAACTGCTTTTCACAGCTCATTCATCAGTTTGTCTCTTCTCCTACCCTTTCTACAACCTTCACAGTTACATATACACATCACTTGTTCTCCAGAAATTAGTCATTTATAAAGAAATCAATTATGTTTACCAAAGAAATCCATAATTCTGTTTTTAAAGCCGGTGGAGTTATAGACAATGTCACCAAATACAAATGTGTGAGAGCCTGAGATGAATTGCCCAGCATTATCTTTGATAGTGGTCAGGTTGAGCTAATAACCTAATGTGCTTCCAGGAATATCAATTGAAAACTGTTCAGCTCATGTCTTTTTTAAAGCTAAGTCAAGTTCTATTGATACATGTCGAACTGAACTCCCTAATGCAGAATTCAGACCACAGTCATCTCACACCTCGACCAATTCCATATAGCCTTCTGACAAGTCATCCCAAATCTCCTCCTGGTACTCACAGCGGATTCTGCATACATTACACATTACCATGTAAATGAAAACAATGTCACTCCCATTTTGCCTGTCACACCAAGATTGAAAACCTACCATGGCCTGCAAGATCCAAAGCAATGATCTGGTTCAGCTAACTCCGAAGCCTCACTTCTTCCCCTTACCGAGGCAGTTTCACAACACTGGCCAGCTTGCTGATTTTTTTCTTTTTTTCAATGTACAAATTGTGTATGTCTGTATTATCCCTCTTACATTAGATTATAAGCTCCCCATGAAGGCAAAAATATTGTATTCACCACTGCCATACCAAAGTCAAGAATATTTTCAGAAACTGTAGGGATTCAAAAGTATATGCTGAATTCATTAATAAGTGAAAAATAAAGTCAGTCAAAACTATTTATAAAAATTTCATCATGTTTTAATTCATTGCTTTTAATATTGTTTATTCATGATCCATTTCCCCCTCTTTCTGAGACACTGGTATTTTCTCTTTTGAAATGCTATCGCTTACCAATTGAATGTAAATTCGGTAAAATTGTAAATTAAAGTGTGTGATCCCCATCAGCCTTTATCCAAGATGTGAATACGAAAGCAAACTGCAATGATCAACAATCTGACTCCCTCCCTCTGAAACCGAAGTGTGAGCCTAATAACCTCCAATAAAAATAGTTGTAGCTGATGGAGTGAAATATTACACACCCAGAAGAATCAAAGACTTCTTTCTCTATTTTGGGAGCTACCCAATATTTTCCCACATTTCCCCTTCCCCACTCCTTTTTGTTTGCTTGTTTGTTTGTTTGTTTAACCAGCCATTTTATGTTGCTTACAACCCCAAATCTAACTAACACATGTAAGGTTGTATTTAACCTGATACGCCTCAAAATACAAAGTTTAACAGGAAGGTTTGTAAATCTCTTTTCCCTCTCATCTCCCCCTCCCATTGTCTGTCAATCACCCTTCACAATTGCAGTATCCTCTACTTAATCAAACCCTTCCTTTCTGGTGACATCCCCCATACGTGACCTGTCCAATGATTCTAATGTTTCAACCTCTTTTTTTCTTCCTCCCATCTAACACTGTTTACTCAGAGCTGCTGAATTTAAGTATAAGCTAAGACATAATAATATGATTAAGCCAAAATGCTCTGTTATCAATAACCAGTATTCTTAATCTTGTCAGGCATATTTGCATTTCTTTAAAAAGAGGCTATTTTTACTCAAAATCAATTTGTTAAAATTTCAAGTATGATGACAAAGTAAAAAATTTTAGAGTATAAGGTAGTTATTTTTAAAAATATGTTAAATGGCATTACTCAAGTAGCCCTTGGATCTGCTCATGGTTCACCTAGAGATAAACAGAGGGCAATAGATACGACAACTTATCCATCAATTAAACAGGTTTCAGTTGCATTATTTTTGTTTGAATACATAAAGCACTTAGACGCATTGCGATGTGATTAACAGAGTCATGATGAGATTTGTGATGTTAGCAAATATGACTAATACACCCCAAGGGGACCCTCAATCACTTCTCCCTGGGTTTTGGGGGCTGGAGGCAAGAGTAATGACTTGTCCCCTACCCAATAGACTACCCATATTGAATAGGAATAAATAATGACTTTTTTTAAAAGCTATTTAAAAGAATTATTCAACTACAAGAAGTAACGTATTTAAAATACTCACAATTTCTTTAAAATAGCCATGAATTGTACTACCTTCTCTTCATATTTTTTTGGTCCATATAAAGTACGGCCACCACGTGCTTTCTTAACATGGATAGCTATATTGTGGGAATCATCAGGTTGTGGAGGTTTACTTTCTTCTGTATCTTCAGCAGGTATTCTAAACAAGGAAACATAATATTTTATGTTGTATAAAAAAATTCTGATGTGAACTCTTTATTGTCAAGAGTAGAAATGCACTGTTCTGAGATAATTTAGCATCTTAATAATATATTCCTTCTCCGTGTCTGTTTTTCTCCAGTCATTAGTAATGCAATTAAACACATCGCTCTAAGTCTCAAAATTATCACTCAAAATTACCATATATTAAATATTTTCTAGGGACAAAATTTGACTATAGATGTTATGACTGTCCCAAGTGATTAAAACATCTTCCATAATAAATTAGGTACATTCACTTAGGCAAATATTTTAAGACAATGGTTACCACACTTCCTTTTTTCTCTCATGGTTGTTTTCCAGCAAGTTTTTTTTTTTTTTTTTTTTTGCACCAATGATAAAAGTACTTTTTTTAAAACTTCTGTTTCCAACTGGTAAATTATGAACATCTTGGAAGCAGCCACCATAACTTATTCTTGTGCTACCGTATGATATACATTTAAGTCCCCAAGAGATGTGTGAATGAATGACCTTTTCCCATTTATCCTTCCAGCTCCAAGCTTTCTGATTAAGAGGTAACTAAAAAAAACTAAGGAAAACCAATCTAACAAATGTTGTCATCCTTAAGAAAAAAATAGAGCAGGAGAAGATAAAAATCCAAATGATCACAGATTAGTCACCTTTACTTATAAACATGAGACTTTTTTAAAGTTAAATATAAAATAAACATTATGTAGAATAACAATAACAATCATTACATTAACATCTAACTTATATTTGAGTCTTTTTAAAGGTACTGTCTACTCTATTCAACATTATATACATATTTATCATTAACATTAATTAAGTTAAATAAATATTATTCCCCATTTATGGGACAAGGAAAATTTCAGCTTAAAGAATTTGCAAAATTTGTCTAATCACACATATCCACTTTCCAATAGATCTGGAAAGAGATTTTTGCAATCCAAAGTTCACAGAACATTAATGCTTAATAGCAAGACTTACTTGTCTGGCATATACAGAAAGAAGATACTGCACCATAATTTACAAAGATAAAATTGAGAGTCAGAATTTATTTCCCCTTCTACCATTTTCACAGAACCTCAGTCATTCTATCCACAGAAACCTAGAACTCTATTTAATACTCCATCTCTAGTTATGTCTATAAATAGTAAGTACAGTAAAGCTCAGCAGTGTTTAAGATTCATATATAAAACAATTGACTGCATTCTTTCCCCCAGCTCTGATTTTCAAATGCAAATGGAATAAAGATTTTATGTTCTAAAGAAGAGTAGTCTATGGACAGAATTCTGTGGAGGAAATTTAGAAAATGAGTCCCCACTGACCCAGTGTTTTTCTGGCCCAAGTTCATCATATTTGCCCAAGGCAAGAGTTTCCTGGAATTCCTGACTTTGAAAATTCCTACATTGAAAATCTCAAGCCAGCCAAAAAGGTGAAGTTGCTCAGTCCCGTCCATTTCTTTGTGACCCCATGGACTACAGCCTGCCAGGCTCTTCCATCCATGGGATTTTTCAGGCAAGAATACTGGAATGTGTTGCCATTTCCTTCTCCAGGGGATCTTCCCAACCCAGGGATCAAACATGGGTCTCCTGCATGGCAGGCAGACTCCTTAGTGCCTATGCCACCAGGGAAGGGGCAGCCAAAGCATTCAGAATAGTCCTCAGCGATATTTAAGCCAACCTGGAGGTCATACCTGCTACCAGCTTACGTGCACGTGTCTGCACTCAGCCACGTCTGACTCTGCAACCTCGTGGACTGTAGCACCCCCCCCCCCAGCTCTTCTGTCTATGGGGTTGTCCAGGAATGGATACTGGAGTGGGTAGCCGTTTCCTTCTCCAGGGGATCTTCCTGACCCGGGGATTGAACCAGTGTCTCTTGTGTCTCCGGCATTGGCAAGCAAGTTCATTACCAGCTGAGCCATGACAGAAACCCAGAAGCCAACCAGCAGATAGCAAACCACCAAAAGCAACAGGAACAAACAGATGGTCATATATAGTGATTGGCTGAGTGATTAAGTTATGTCTTATGCTCTTTGGGAAACGGTAGTGTCAACTACAAATTAGCACTTGCCAAGAACATTTGCCAGCGGTGAAACGACAACAAGGGCCTTCGCCACCTGCCTCTGTGGTGATTAAACCTTGTGCTGCTGCAAGCGCCAACCTTCAACACCCTCTGAGGGGATTCAGGGTGAGAGGGAGGAGCTCCGTGATCCAGGGAAACAGGTGGGACAGGTCTTCAGATAGTTGGATATTTTCAGGAAGTGATTTAATGACCCTTATCCTTGTGTCTCCTCATATCTAGAAAATCATTAAATCCCTTCATGGTGACATCAGCTCCTCGTGACTAGCAGAAAATCTTTTGTAAAGTATGCACTTGATTGCAGTGAACTCTCCTTTCGCCAAAATCTTATACATCAGCTTCCCCCTACAACCTCCTTGGAGCAGCCTCTCAGAGCCAACTGAGGTGGTGTGTCCTGGACTGCAGTCCTCATTTTGCCCAAAACGACACTTCACTTGCCACTCTCACACTGTGCATCTTTTTAGTCAACATTAGAAAATAATCCTCAATCATTATGTTTATGTAGCAAAACTACCAACAATTCAATATATACATAGTGTAAAATGTACAGTCGTACAAAATTCAAAATGTGTTCATGAGAGATTACGTGAAAGTGAAAGTCACTCAGTCGTGTCTGACTCTTTGCGACTCCATGGACTATGAAGTCTGTGGAATTCTCCAGGCCAGAATACTGGAGTGGGTAGCCTTTTCCTTCTCTAGGGGATCTTCCTGACCCAGGAATCCAACCCAGGTCTCCCACTTTTCAGGCAGATTCTTTACCAGCTGAGCCACACGGGAAGCCGAAGAATACTGAAGCGGGTAGCCTATCCCTTCTCCATGGATCTTCCTGACCCAGGAATCAAACCAGGATTTCCTGCAATGCAGGTAGATTCTTTACCAACAGAGCTATCAGGGAAGCCCTGTGTTACTCTAAGGCCTCCAAATATTCTTTTCTTTCATGCAAGTCCTACTTGTTACATGATAAGATAGTTCCAAGATATGTAATATGTTGTTATAAATTATGTATATGTCTAATAGGTATCTTGAACTCATCTCACACACTAGTAAAGTAATGTTCAAAATTCTCCAAGCCAGGCTTCAATAATATGTGAACCGTGAACTTCCGGGTGTTCAAACTGGTTTTAGAAAAGGCAGAGGAAACAGAGATCAAATTGCCAACATCCACTGGATCATCAAAAAGGCAAGAAAGTTCTAGAAAAACATCTATTTCTGCTTTATTGACAATGCCAACTGTGTGGATCACAATAAACTATGTGATTTTCTTGAAGAAAATTCTTCAAGAGATGGGAATACCAGACCACCTGACCTGCCTTTGAGAAATCTGTATGCAGGTCAGGAAGCAACAGTTAGAACTGGACATGGAACAACAGACTGGTTCCAAATAGGAAAAGGAGTACACCAAGGCTGTATATTGTCACCCTGCTTATATAACTTATATGCAGAGTACATCATGAGAAACGCTGGGCTGGATGAAGCACAAGCTGGAACCAAGATTGCCAGGAGAAATATCTATAACCTCAGATATGTAGATGACACCACCCTTATGGCAGAAAGTGAAGAAGAACTAAAGAGCCTCTTGATGAAAGTGAAACAAGAGAGTGAAAAAGTTGGCTTAAAGCTCAACATTCAGAAAAATAAGATTGTGACATTCGGTGCCATCCCTTCATGGCAGATAGATGGGGAAACAGTGGAAACAGTGGCTGACTTGATTTTTCTGGGCTCCAAAATCACTGCAGATGGTGATTGCAGCAATGAAATTAAGACGCTTACTCCTTGGAAGGAAAGTTATGACCAACCTAGACAGCATATTAAAAATCAGAGACATTACTTTGCCAACAAAGGTCTGTCTAGTCAAGGCTATGGTTTTTCCAGTAGTCATGAATGGATGTGAGAGTTGGATTATAAAGAAAGCTGAGAGCTGAAGAATTGATGCTTTTGAACTCTGGTGTTGGAGAAGACTCTTGAGAATCCTTTGGACTGAAAGGAGATCCAACCAGTCCATCCTAAAGGAAATCATTCCTGGGTGTTCATTGGAAGGACTGATGTTGATGCTGAAACTCCAGTACTTTGGCCAACCTGATATGAAGAGCTGACTCATTGGAAAAGACCCTGATGCTGGGAAAGATTGAAGGCGGGAGGAGAAGGGGATGACAGAGGATGAGATGGTTGGATGGCATCACCGATTCAATGGGCATGAGTTTAAGTAAACTCTGGGAGTTGGTGATGGACAGGGAAGCCTAGCGTGCTGCCGTCCATGGGGTCGTAAAGAGTCGGACACGACTGAGCAAATGAACTGAACTGAAATATGTTTCTTGTATATAGGTAATAATAGTTCTGAATCTAAAGTGTGTAGGATTTTTTAAATAAAATTTCGTTCTATTTATGGGTCATTGTGGTTGCATAGAAAAACTATTTTTTCTTTTCCTCAGTAAACGCAGGTGTAGAGATTAGCACCACCGCTAAGCAAAATAAACTCAAATTAGCATACGTTATCTCATCCAGTCCTCCAATATCACTCTCGCAAGTGCATTCTTGTCCCCATTTTTAGATACAGAGACTAAGATTCAGAGTCTGAGGTCATCTTCTTAAGGCACCATAATCACCAAATTGCAGAATTGAATTTCAAACCTAGATCTAACTAGTCTAGAGGCCATCACAGAACTTTATTTTCCAAATATTCTTGCATTAGCACTCTTACAAACACTTTATCATTCCTCAAAATCCTTCTTTAACCTTCTCCATCACTTTCTTGTAAATCCATAGAAATTTCACTAAGTAGGAGTTAAAGTCAGAAAAATATATACATTCTTTATTTGCTGTAGGATTCTTCAGTCATTTTTTTTAAAGAAACTGAAATCAACCTGACTAATAATAATAAAAATTAAATTCAGTCATTTCAGGTGCACTTAAGTTTATTCTATCTGTTGATGTTAGCTTAATTATCACTAATGCCAAAACAAGGAACTAGCAGTGGAAGTTGGTGAGTTGCAGACTGTTTTGTGCTGAGCAAGAGTGCTGACTTTGTCCCACATGTTGCCAATATATCCAAAGTTAAAATTGAGGGGAGTTGAAGACAAGTTCCATTATAAACTCTTGACAGTCAACATTGGAATCCTGTCATCTCTTATAATATAAGAAAGAATATTTTAAGTTTAGACAGAGGTAAGCAGTATTTCCCTGGTTTCTATTAAATTAATGTCCTTGACAGACTGAATGTCTTCTCATTCATTTCCAAGGAGCAATAGAAAATCCACATTTAAAAAAGAACATTGGACTTACATGTATTCTACAGAATAAGGGAGCAATACATTTTCCAAATTATGTGATAAGCTATACAAATATACAAGAAAGTTATTTAGAGAAGATTACAACAGATTTATCTCCTAAGGATTAATTGCAAATATTAATAAGCATCAAATTTAAAAGTTGGGATATCTAAGATAATTTTAATATAGCAATATATTAATATTTAGAAAATTATAAGCAAATATTGTTTGCTATCTTGACTTACAACCTAAATTCCCTCCAGTCATGATTCAATTCAGCAAACATTTCTTGACTATCTAGCCCAAGTAGAGTTCATTGTATTCATTATCTCAGCTCCCAGGTATGAATCATTTCCATATTTCCAATTTAATCACCCTAGTTTTTCCGCCCAAAGAACATTGCTGAATTGGTCACACACTTGGGTGATTACAAATCTACATTATCTAATTTTAACTGATCTTTGCTTTCGCTCAGCATTCTAAAATCAGCTATTTGTCAAGCTCTTATACAGTCCTCTCAATGGCTTCCATCTAGTTTCTTTTCCATTCTCATTTCCACATTCTATGGACAGTCTTGTTTCAGTACTTAATGCTCTCTACTTGACATCTGTATAGGAATTAATGATTATTACTGACTGTTAAGAAATAATGATAAACACTATTCCAGTTATTCAGCTATAGTGCCACACAAGCTAAACCTAATTTTAAATTTTTGAAGAATCAAATGCAGAGAAAATGTGGCTTGTGAATTTTCAGAATTTCCCTTTTTATTTTGTACTAATCTCCTCAAGTAAATCTTAACCCCATAGGGCTAATCTAAGTAATGAGTGGACCCCCTAATTCAGGGAAATGGAAGGATCAATTTGGAAGTAGGGAGCAAAATTTCCTGCCACCAATATTATACAATATGGAAGAAAGTCCAAAATTTCAACTATATCTTTTTGAATCATAGGACTGACTCCCTTTAAATCAAAGGTGACATTTCTTCTTAGTTACATATGGTCTTTTATGAACAGGATTTATGAGAAATCACCATTCACATTACATCTTCAACTGAACTCATAGTTTCACATTGTTCACTACTTAATTCTTTTTTTAAAAAACGTTTTGTTTTATATTGGAGTATAAGCAATTAACAAGGTTGCAATAGTTTCAGGTACACGGCAGAGAGACTCAGCCTTCCATTTACATATATCCATTCTCCCCAAAAACACCCCTTCTATTCAGGCTGCCTGCCACATACCATTGAGCAGGGTTACTGTGCTGGATAGTAGGTCCTTGTTGGTTACCCATTTTAAATATAGCAGTGTGTATATGTCAGTCTGAAATTAACTATCCCTTCCTTCCACCCTTTTCCCCTGGTAACCGTAAGTATGTTGTCTAAGTCTGTAAGTTTCTGTTTTGTAAATAATTTTATTTTCATCATTTTCTTTTAATTTTGCATCTAAGGAATATCATATGCTATCTTTTAAAAATAAGTTCCTGTGGAAATTCATGCAAGTAGAAAGCTCTTCCTAAATTTCCAGCAATTTCCCAGGAGATTACATTTACATCCTGATGTCACCTTTGCCACTGCGCTTCTTCCTTAAATACTCTCCTTATTCCATGTCTTGTTTATCCAGAGGTAAAACCAACTTTTCCTGTTATTTCCTCAGCAAAACTAAACCAAACTAAACCAAGTACTCTGAGCATTTGTAAGTATGGCAGAGTTCATCAAATGCTGAGGTTATCTTAGATTGTATCACATATGATTTTGGCCATCTGATGTGAAGAACTGACTCATTGGAAAAGACCCTGATGCTGGGAAAGACTGAAGGCCGGAGGAGAAGGGGATGACAGAGAATGAGATGGTTGGATGGCATCACTGACTTGATGGACAGGAGTTTGAGTAAGCTCCGGGAGCTGGTGACAGACGGGGAGGCCTGGCGTTTGGTAGTCCATGGGGTCACAAAGAGCTAGACATGGCTGAGTGACTGAATTGAGCCTGATCACATATGAAACAGGGTACTTGACATCCACTAATACATCTCTCTTTTCTTAAATCCCTCACCTCCCTGCCCAGGATCAGGGGGTTTTCCTCACTCAGTGCACTTCTTCCTTCAGTTATTTCCTGGCCACTCTTGCTCCTTTTTTACCCCATTTTTGTCTGCCTTTCCTCACTCCGGACTTGCTCCACAGCTCCGAATTAGAATACCTTTATGAGGCCGAGCAATTCAGTTCTTAGCACCTATTCTCAGACACATCTAACTAAAATCATCAAGAAAGAAGCATAACCAAAGGTCCTTCCTTCCGGCAAAATCTATCACTCCTCAGTGGCAGCTGTAAGTATAATTGATGTTTTTAGACTCAGACTTGAAACTTTCTTGTATCAGTTCACTTTAACATAGGGAAATCCTGCACACATAAACAATTTCTACAAATCACCATCACTTTTCTACAATAACACCCCAATCCATACAGTATTCCGCTTATGTCATATTAAAGGCTTTAATCTGGATGACATCAGGATGACAAAAAGGATGATCCCAGCGCATGGCTAAAGCAACCAGTCAGGTTTCTATAAAGTTCCCTCTCTTTCCTACATAGAATGCTCTGAAAGGTCAAAGTACTGCTCCTGAACCGGCAGGACGGTCCTTCGTTTCTCCCCTGTATTTCTCCCTTCCCTCTCTTCCTCTTTCCTTCCTCCTTTCTTTGTTCTCTGTCTCTCTTTCCTTTCCCCCTTTCTTTTCTTCTTTTGCTTTCTTTCTCCTCCCACACCCCTCCCAGCCACCATTTTCCTCTTGGAATCTGTGGCAGAGAACATGGGCCGTTTTGAAACAATACTGTTTTTAGGTTTCTGTTCACACCTGCTAAGCAGGGCACGCAGAGTATCAGTAGGGAGAACTCCACGAGTCCTTGGATAATCAGCAGTGTGAAGAACATCACATTCAGGTCTCTCTGCCTCAGAGATTCTTTCCTTTCTTTTAGCCAACCCTTACGTCATCTTTGAACTTACACGTCCCTTCCTCAGGGATGCTTGCCTTGATTTTCCAGGACACCATCTGTGGCTAGCATAAGCTCTTTCAGTACAACCAGCCCTCAAGCTTGTAATCATCCCTGACGCCCATTTCATTTCATTCATCCCTCTTACTCAGGGCCTCTCTGTGACATCAAGATGCACCTTCTAAGTACAGAGATCCTGCTCGACTGATTCAGCACATGATCACTGCTTGGTGTATATTAAATGATTAAGACTAAATAAACAACCCTTATGATGTATCATGAGGTTTCTTTCCAAAGAGTGTAAATTTTTACTTTTGTTTTTATTTTTCTTTTTAGAATAAAATAGTGAAACAGGTGGGTTCTTTACCAATAATGCCATGCTAGTGGTAAAGAACCTGCCTACCAATGCAGGAGACACAAAAGACTTGGGTTTGATCCCTGGGTCAGGAAGATCCCCTGGAGGAGGGCGTGGCAACCCACTCCAGTATTCCTGCCTGGAGAGCCCCACGGGTGGAGAAGTTTGGCAGGCGATGGTCCATGGGGTGGCAAAGTCGGACATGACTGAAACAATTTAGCAAGCACATGCAGTGAAGCAAAATTGTTCTAACTCTGACTTTTAAAAATACAGGGAGCATCTCATTCAGTGGATCTCAGGACTTCAGTGAAAATATGGGTTTTACAACCATAACAAGAATAGTTTTATTAGTTCTAATGCTAAATACATGTTTTCCAAATAGTTAAATGTCTTGAGGCCAGATCCAAGCTAGCATGAAATAAATACTCCTTAGATGTAGCTGTTGTACAAGGGTAATTTTGACAATGCTAGAGAACAAAATAGATTTTCTCAAAATAGATCTGTGATTTTCAGAAGAAAATCACAACAAAAAAATCAATTTTGCAGAGATTTTTTAAATCAATCTATTAGAATCCATTTGCCTAGGTTTTCAGTTGCTTTATCTCCAAATAGTCTTATTTTCCAACATTTTCTGAACTTATGCTTTTAGAAAGAATTTATAATCCATCTGGGCGGCTTACGTGCTATACCAAATTATTGTTTTAAAATGTTTGAGAAAATAGACAAGTTAAAAAATTCCACATCATTTAATCTAGATTAAAGCCACTTGTTGCTACTGCTTTTAGATCTAGAAGTGAAATTCTGAGCTTCAGTTCAAGCAGCTGGGATATCCTAGTCTCTTCAGAATCTGAAGTTCAAATTAAAGCATCAGTTTTTGTGCAAAACACATGTTGAAAGCTTTTGGAGTGATTGGTCATTTGGCCAACTGAATGAGCATACAGACTTCTGAGCCCATGAGGAGGATCCCAGCAGCCTCCTTTGGCCAGGCTGCCTTTGGAACCTTGGAGAGGATGCTTGGTGGATTCCTGGGGCTGGTGGGATGGAGAACACCATTTGCAGACTCCCAAAATCTTTTCATTCTTCCCCACTTAAGTCATTCAATTGTTTGTTACTTAACACAAGCTAAGAGAAAATGATATTACAAAATGTTGCAATTTATGATTACAAATCTGTCAAAATCTGTTATAAATTATAAACTTGGAATCTTCTGAACATAGCAATCTACTTATGTTTTTTCCTTATCTGATCCTATCTTAATTAGAATTGAAATTTTAAAGATAACAGATACTTGGTCGCACTTCATTAAAATGTACTGAGTAAAAATCTGCCATAGAAATTCCAATATGTCACACGCTGCATATTAAGTGCAATATGATATTTGCTATAAATTTAATAAAACAAATACATTATGACCAAAGAACATGCAGAGCAATGCAGTTTAACTAATTGAAATAAGCCCATAAATGAACAAATTAATTGTTTAAAAGGAGGGTTAAATTTTTCCATTAAAAAGTTACAGTTCTGTAAATTTTTTTCATTTTCCTAAAGAAAAAAATTTGAGTAGTTCAATTGTGGTCCATAGATCCGGAGAAGCAGCTGCCAGCCTATTAGAAAGACTCTTTCCACCCCACCTTAGACCTTCTGAATCAAAATCTGCATTTTAAAAAGCAACCACTCCCAATACCCTGGAGATTAATGCACATATTAAAAGTTGAGAAGCACTGATTTGGAGTTTATTGAAAGTTGCCTTGAAAGCAATGCCAACTTTCTGTCTTTGACACTCAAGTAATGCTACCACTGTAAATGCTTAATAATAAATGACCATGAAGGAGAGTTTATTCTGCAGTCCTCCACTACACATCTTTTTGGATCACAAACTAAATAACTCCTATATGTGTTTGTATTTATTTGTTTGTACAAAATGACCAGAAAGCACAGAGATGTCCCATATATACCCCACCCTACTCACATGCACAGCTTTCCACATTATCAACATCTTCCGCAAGTCTACTACATTTGTAACAACTGATGAACCTACACTGAATCACCGTCAACCAAAACCTATAGCTTACATCAGGGCTCACTCTTGGTGTTGAGCCCTCAACTCTATGGGTTGGATGAGCATATACTTATATATAACCACCATTATACTATCATATAGAGTATTTTAATTGAAATCGTCTGATTCCATCTATTCATCCCTCCCTTCCCCCTAACCCTGGCAACTGCTACTCTTTTTACCATCTCCATAGTTTTTCACTTTCTAGACTATCATACAGTTGGAATTAAACATGTCCTTTACAGACTGTCTTCTTTCACTTAGTAAAATGCAATTAAGTTTCTTCCATGTCTTTTCATGGCTTTGTGGCTCTTTTTTTAATACTAAATAATATTTCATTATCTGATGTAGCACAGTTTGTTTAGCCATTCACCGACTGAAGGACATCGTGATTGCTTCCAGGTTTCAGCAATTATGAATATAAAGTTGCTATAAGTATTTGTGTGCCAGCTTTTGTGTGTCATACATTTCAACTTCTTTGGGTAAATGACAAGAAGAGTGATTGTTGAATTTTGTGGTAAGAGTGGGCTGGGTTTTGTAAGAAACCACCAAACTGCCGGTACCAGTTTGCATTTTCACCAGTAATAAATGAGAGTTGTTTGCTCCACAATCTTGCTGGCATTTGGCACTGTCAGCATTCTAGATTTTGGATCTTCTAATAAGTGTATAGTGGTGTCTTACTATTGTTTCAATTTGCAGTCCTGATGATACATGATGTAGACATCTATTCACATGAGGTTACTTTTTGCTATCATTACTCTGAAATTTCCTTCTTACAATGTCCTAATTAGATTTCCAATTGCTCTTCTACTAAAAAATAGTTATGACAGTTTCTATGTTAATTGTGCCTTAACAGCCATCCTGAGATGTGAACATTTAGAATAACATATTTCATACAGACAGGAACTCCTGTAGCTTCTCATTGTTAAAGGACATTTTCCTCTGGCTCTTTTATATGGATGCAGTTTTAGTATTTTAATACCTAAGTAGATTGGTGGGACTGAATTTTATCTAAACCTAAGATGTACAAAGAAGACAATTTATATATATATATATTGCTGGTTTTAAACTAAGGTGTTGGAGGAAACTCTTGAGAGTTCCTTGGACTGCAAAGAGATCCAACCAGTTCATCCTAAAGGAAATCAGCATCAGTCATGGCAGGACTGATGCTGAAGCTGAAACTCCAATACTTTGGCCCCTGATGCAAAGAACTGACTCATTTGAAAAGACCCTGATGCTGGGAAATATTGAAGGTGGGAGAAGAAGGGGACAGAGGATGAGATGGTTGGATGGCAACACCAACTCAATGGTCATGAGTTTGGGCAAGCTCTGGGAGTTGGTGATGGACAGGGAGGCCTGGCGTGCTGCAGTCCATGGACTCTCAAAGAGTTGGACATGACTGAGTGACTGAACTAACTGATACCATCCCATGGTATCTGTCCCATTAATTTGAAACAGTTAGGGTAAAATAACCTTGTTTTTGTTACGTAAATGAAGACTCATTCATGTCAATTTTCTGTCTATTCCATTTCCTTTCAGAACTTGGTTTGAGTATATGTTGGGCGAGGTTAGGGTTGCCAATATGACCATGGTTTGAGGAAGAAGCTTCTCTTCCCTGTGAACTGCCAGCTGATCATCATCACGTTCTCGTTGCATGGTGACTGCAGGTCTACGCAGGCTCCTAGACTGGCATCTATCAAGGAAAGATTGCAACCTTTGGAACATCATTCACTCTTGCTGACTGCCTCTCACTCGATCATCCAGATTTCTATCTCAGCAACCTGTGCTCTCCTCTCCAGGATCCGACAGCCCTTCAGTGCTATTAGCATCTCATTGTCTGCTCCACGCTGTTTGTGGTAATTTCTGGAGCTTGTACATGCTAGAAGCAAGCCAAGTGAACCAAGAGCCTTAGCTTTTGGTTATCACTTGGCATCTTCATTCCAGAAATGTTGTAGTATTATTCTCACTGCATGTTGAATGAAGCCCAAGTTAGGTCTTATTGTAACAATAATTTTCAAAAGTCATCTAGGAATATTTGTTTAAATACTTAGGCTTTGGTCCCAAGTTCAGTTCAGTCAGTTCAGTCGCTCAGTTGTGTCCAACTCTTTGTGACCCCATAGAATACAGCTCACCAGGCTCTCCCTGTCCATCACCAACTTCCAGAGCTTACTCAAACTCATGTCCATTGAGTCGGTGATGCCATCTGACCATCTCATCCTCTGTCATCCCCTTGTCCTCCTGCCCTCAATCTTTCCCAACATCAGGGTTTTTTCCAATTAGTCAGTTCTTTCCATGAGGTGGCCAAAGTATTGGAGTTTCAGCTTCAGGATCAGTCCTTCCAAAGAATATTCAGGACTGATCTCCTTTAGGATGGACTGGTTGGATCTCCTTGCAGTCCAAGGGACTCTCAAGAGTCTTCTCCATCACCACAGTTCAAAAGCATCAATTCTTCGGCTCAGCTTTCTTTATACTCCAACTCACACATCCATACATGGCTACTAGAAAAAAACAAAGCTTTGACTAGATGGACATTTGTTGGCAGAGTAATGGGATTCCAATTTAAATAGTCTGTGATGGAAACAGACTTTGCACCAGTATTTTGTAAAACCTTTCCCGATGATTCTAATGTACAGTCCAAGTTGTTTATCAATGCCCTGGATAAGCTGGAGGATGCAGCTTCTCTGCCAGCTCTGGATGTTTTTACAGCACTCAAATTCCCATAGAAAGATTCACATCAAGGATTTGTTGTTGTTCAGTCGCTCAGTCATGTCCAACTCTCTGCGACCCCAAGGACTACAGCACACCAGGCCTCCCTGTCCATCACCTACTCCCAGAGCTTACTCAAACTCATGTCCATTGAGTCGGTGATGCCATCCAACCATCTCATCCTCGTCATCCCCTTCGCCTCCCGCCTTCAGTCTTTCCCAGCATCAGGGGCTTTTCAAGTGAGTCAGTTCTTTGTATCAGCTGGCCAAAGCATTGGAGTTTCAGCTTCAGCATCAGTCCTTCCAATGAATATTCAGGACAGCTTTCCTTTAGGATGGACTGGTTGGATCTCCTTGCAGTCCAAGGGACTCTCAAGAGTCTTCTCCAACACCACAATTCCATGCAACATTTTTTTCAGCACTCAGCCTTCTTTATGGTCCAAATCTCATATCCATACATAACTACTGGAAAAAGCATCACTTTTACTATATGGACCTTTCTTGGCAAAGTAGTGTCTCTGTTTTTTAATATGCTGTCAAGGTTTGTCTTAGCCTTTCTTCCAAGGAGCAAGCATCCTTTAATTTCATGGATGAAGTCACCATCTTCAGTGATTTTGGAGCCCAGTAAAGTCTGCCATGGCTTCCCTTGTTTCCCCATCTATTTGCCATTAAGTAATGAGACTGGATGACATGATCTAATTTTTTGAATGTTGAGTCTTAAGCCAGATTTTTCACTCTTCTCTTTCACCTTCATCAAGAGGCTCTTTAGTTCCTCTTCGCTTTCTGCCATTAAAATAGTATCATCTGTATATCTGAGGTTGTTGATATTTCTTCCAGAAAACTTGATTCCAGCTTATGATTCATCCACCTAGCTTTTCACATAATGTACTCTGCATATAAGGTATAAGCAAGGTGACAATATACAGCCTTTACCTACTCTTTTGCCAATTTGGAACCAGTGTGTTGTTTCACGTTTGGTTCTAACTGTTACTTCTTCACCTGCATACAAGTTTCTCAGGAGGAAGGTAAGGTGGTCTGGTATTCCCATCTCTTGAAGAATTTTCCACAGATGGCTCTAGCATACTCAGTGAAACAGAAATAGATGTTTTTCTGGAATTCTCTTCCTTTTTTAAGATCCAAAGGATGTTGGCAACTTGATCTCTGGTTCCCCTGCCTTTTCTAAATTCAGCTTGAACATCTGGAAGTTCTTGGTTCATTGAAGCTTAACTTGGAGAAATTTGAGCATTACTTTACTAGCATGTGAGATGAGCACAATTGTGCGGTAGTCTGAGCAATCTTTGGCATTGTCTTTCTTAGGGACTGGAATGAAAACTGACCTTTTCCAGTCCTGTGGCCACTGCTGAGCTTTCCAAATTTGCTGGCACATTGAGTGCAGCACTTTCACAGCATCATCTTTCAGGATTTGAAATAGCTCAACTGGAGTTCCATCACCTCCAGCTAGCTTTGTTTGTAGTGATTCTCCCTAAGGCCCACTTGACTTGAACTCCAGGATATCTGGCTCTAGGTGGGTGATCACACCATCATGGTTATCAGGGTCATGAAGATCTTTTTTGTGCAGTTCTTCTGTGTATTCTTCCCACCTCTTTGAACATCTTCTGCTTCTGTTAGATCCATACCAGTTCTGTCCTTTATTGTGCCCATCTTCACATGAAATGTTTCCTTGGTATCTCCAATTTTCTTGAAGAGATCTCTGGTCTTCCCCATTCTATTGTTTTCCTCTATTTCTTTTCATTGATTGCTGAGGAAGGCTTTCTTATCTCTCCTTGCTATTCTTTGGAACTCTGCATTCAGATGGTATATCTTTCCTTTTCTCCTTTGCCTTTTGCTTCTCTTCTTTTCTCAATTATTTGTAAGGCCTCCTCAGACAATTTTGCCTTGTTGCATTTTTTTTCCTTGGGGATAGTTTGATCACCACCTCCTGTACAATGTCACGAACCTCTGTCCATAATTCATCAGGCACTTTGTCTATCAGATCTAGTCCCTTAAATCTATTTCTCATTTCCACTGTATAATCATAAGAGATTTGATTTAGGTCATACCAGAATGGTCTAGTGGTTTTCCCTACTTTCTTCTATTTAAGTCTGAATTTGGCAATAAGGAGTTCATGATCTGAGCCACAGTCAGATTCCAGTCTTGTTTTTGCTGACTGTATAGAGCTTCTCCATTTTCAGCTGCAAAGAATATAATCAATCTGATTTCGGTGTTGGACACCGAAATGTCCAGATGTTGGACATCTGGTGATGTCCATGTGCAGAGTCTTCTCTTGTGTTGTTGGAAGAGGGTGTTTGCTGTGACCAGTGTGTTCTCTTGGCAAAGCTGTTAGCCTTTGCCTTGCTTCATTTTGTCCTCCAATGGGAGTGAACGAAGATCAACACTTTTCAAGCTTAAATAACCTCCTCTGTTTCTATATCACTACTTTTCCTCATATGCCTCCATTTTATATCTTCTTCTCAATGCAGGATTTATCCTTCTCTGAAACCATGATGATGCATGGAGTGCAGAAGTAATATTATTAAGAGAATATACTAATATCAAAAGATAATATAAAATATTATCTTTGTTACATATGTCTCCCTAAAGTATCTATAGCATCAAATAGGAATTTTTTTAAAAGTCAAGAAAGCCATTAACAGGAATGCAGTCCTCCTTGCAAATATTTGAATTCCCGTCCTCCTAAAAAATTACATTTTTTAATAAATGTATCTTTAACATAGATTTCTACATTTCTGTGGAGGCATTTTGTTTCTTCTGTTACTATCATTTTCTTAAACGTCTTTTTCCTTGGATATAAACTAATGCAAAAATTTGTTGATTAAAGTCTATATATTTCTTGTTGTTTAAAAATTTTTGAAGCAAGCAGTGCTGTGAATTTTTATCAATTTGTTGTGGAGGGATTATTGTTTAAATCGGCAGTCCACAGTAATAATCAGTGATCCCACAGATTGTAGCCTGTCAGACTCCTCTATCCATGGGATCCTCCTGACAAAGAATACTGTACTGGGTAGCCATTTCCTTCTCCAAAGGATCTTCTCAACCCAGGGGTCAAGCCCAAGTCTCTCACATTGCAGACAGATTCTTTATGACCTGAGTCACCAGGGAACCTCAATAATGAGCTATTGCAATTAAAACATTCTTTCAATGCATAACTCTTAGTAGGATAATGCTGCTGCTGCTGCTAAGTCACTTCAGTCCTGTCCGACTCTATGCGACCTTACAAACGGCAGCCTACCAGGCTCCTCTGTCCATGGGATTTTCCAGGCAAGAGTACCAAAGTGGGTTGCCATTGCCTTCTCCAAGTAGGATACTATTATCCTCTTTTCTGGGTAAAAAAATCTGGAGTGCAGTCAATGTTCAGAGAATTCCAAGGACATGTTGCTGCTATTGGGTGCAATAAAAATGCCAATCAAAGTCTTCTGGATCAAAATTTAGTGTTGTTGTTTTTAATGTGTCTATTTGATTTCCCACGTCTGTGAATATACCAAAAGTTTACCTTCTGTCTAGATGATCCACCAAAAAGGAAAAAAAAAGTATAGATAATGGTCACAGTTCCAAACAGCCCTTTGTCTCATTCTTGTCCTGTACTCACATTTCTTGCTCATGTAGAAATGTTTCCCTATGTCTCTGCCATGTGTTCCATTTATTTTCAATAGTGCAGCATCGCTCCAAGTCAGTTTAATGGTTACATAAAGCATTTCTTCTGTTCTCCTTGCACATGACTGTCTTACTTCACTGCTTAGCAAATGCCCTGACACCACTATTCTCACCAGCTGCCACAGCAAAGGAGGTGTCATACTTCAGTCTGGCTATTGTATCTGTCACAGGACATTTGAATTAAATGAATTATAAAGTGTTGAATGTGACAATGATAATAGGTAAAGGTTATTGATGAATAATTTAATAGTGCAGGAATTTAGTGTCTACTAAGATTCTTGTTTCCTCAATGATTTTATCCTGCCAAATGGTCTCTGAATTAACTGCAGCTCTCTTTCCATCAACTGGGCATATATGAGCTTATCACATTACATGAGGGACCAGTGTAAGCAAAGTGTAGAGAAGATTTATAGTTTTTAAATTTATTTTATGTAATTTATTTTAATTCCATTTTACAATATTTTATTTTATTGTTACTTTAGAGCAGATGATTTTTCATGACCAAAAAAAAAAAAAAAAAAAAGAGAGAGAGAAATGTTTTATATTTCTTAACAGGCACATGATTGTATTCATTACACATTTTTACTTGCCTGATTTTGCTTTTACTATGAGACATGGATACTGAATTATATCAAATGCCTTTTCATCATCTGTAGATATCATCATATAGTTTATCTCTGAGCTACTAATATTATAAATTTTAATAACAGCTTTTCTAACAAACCTTCTTTGTACTCATGAGATGAAGTCAACTCAACTGCAATGTACCAATATGCTAACACACTATTGCTAACATTCTATTGTTTATGTATGCCTACATGTGGACTCCTCTGGTGTCTTAGGTGGTAAAGAATCTGCCTGCAATGCAGGAGACCTGGATTCAATGCCTGAAAGGTGTGGAAGATCCCCTGGAGAACAGAGTGGCAACCTACTCCAGTATTCTTGCCTAGAGAGGAACCTAGCAGTCTATAGTTCACGGAGTTGCGAAGAGTCAGCCAGCCAGACACCACTAAGCAACTAACACTATTACTCTGCCTGTATGTGCTGTGCTTAGAACCCCACTCTCCCGTGTTCCAGGCGGATTCTTCACCCTCTGAGTCACCAAGGAAGCCCAAGAATACTGCATTTGGTAGCCTATCCCTTTCTCCAGGGTATCCTCCCAGCCCAGGAATCTAACTGGGGTCTCCTGCATTGCAGGCAGATTCTTTACCAGCTGAGCTACCAGGGAAGCCCATGTAAGCCCATGTATGCCTATATAGTCATAACTAAAAACTGATATTTCTTGTTTATGCTGTTCTTGTGAAATCTTGTTATACAGGCATGACAAATACACAACCTATATTCATTTTCTATACTCCAAAAATATTAAATTGCATAGAAAGTACCTTTACTTAAAACAACATCTAGTCATATCACTGAGACTGTGAGTTTTTAATTTTTGCTTTTGTTCTTTTTTGGCTTCAAAAATACTTTTGAAGAGTTATTTTTACAACTCTTTTATTCATACAATAATTACTTTTTATTTGTATCATCTTGAATAATTTTAGTAGTATGTATTTTTAGAAAATGAACCAAAAACATCTAGATTATTCTCAGGTTATATGAAATATTCTCTCAAAAATTATAATTTATTTAGTTTTCTCTGTATCATTTAGTATATTCTCATTCCTAATAGTACTTTATCTTATTAAGATTATTATATAAGGATAGTTGTTTAATGAAAAAAATTCAAGGAGATACACATATTTATTAGTCCCAGTTATTATATAACCCAATTAAAATGCCTGCAGAATTATTCTAGGAATTCAACCTTCCTTACCAATATCCATTTCCTTGACTGATCCCTAACATGAGGTACTGGGAACTGATCAAACACTCAGTATATGAGTTCCACTTGTTCTTCCATGCACTCACACACATCTGCACACACATGCACACATCCACACACACAAAGGCTTGCTTTCAAAAGAAGACGTCATTACCTTTTCTCTTCCTCTTTGAAAAGTTTAGGCAGTTTGACTTTTTTCTGCACGAATATTTTAGGATATTGCTTCATAAACACATTGTGCGCTGATAGAATATTGGTTCGGCTTAAAAGAGAGAGAGAGAAATTATTATAAGTGCCATAAGACTTCTGAAGGAAAGATTTTAAATTCAGTATATACAACTTAGTTCTATACTATTTAGTCTAAAAAAGCAAATGGCAAAAATATGAAGCATAAACATTTTATGCTTCAAAAATGTCCACTATAAAAATTGTCTGTAGTGTGCTTCACTGAAAAATATTTTAAGAATACCAAATTTAAGGTAATGCTAATTGTCAAAAAATTAATTTTTTAGCTGAGCCTTCTTAAAATTTTTATTTCTGTAACTGATTAAAGTGGTTGCAAAATATACCACATAATTAAAATTCCCTCAAGATGATTCATATATAGTTTACATAAACTTTATTCAAAGTATAGTTATCTGAATCTTTGCAATTATTTATGAAAATTTGCAAAAATTTATGAAAATGTGCTATTGTTTTAGGATTGGAATAAAGATGCTTTAGAGCAATATTTCAGCATTTCTGAAATCCAGATCGCTGGACTCATCTGTGGTGTTTTTTAAAAAGTGTAGATTTCTGACTCTTTTCCTGATGAAGCAAGATCTCCAAAGGTGGAGTTAGGATAGTCTTCTCTATTTTAAATATCAACCTCCAGGTGGTTCCTACTTGCAGTCAGGTTTCAATACAGTGAAAATATTAAAAAATGTGAGTAACAAGAGCTAATGAAATATAGCAAATTGTCAGTGTTAAGTAACGACATTTGTTTCTGAAAAGTCTGCTTCATTCAATTTTTAACTGACAACATCATGAAAATTTGGTCAGTTTTTTAGAATGTTGAGTGCTCATCTCAACAGCTAATATCAAAAATAATCGTACTTAAAATTGAACATTGACAAACATCTTAGTCAATATTTGCCTCATGACAATGAATATAAAAGTCTTCAAGATTTTCTTGTTTCATTGTCAATGAAAATAACAGCCCCACACTTTAAAACATTTATAGCATCTTTTTTCTCTTGGCCTGAGTTCATAAAATACCACGTTAATTCTTCACACAAAACAGAGAGTATATACTTTAAGAATCCTATTTAATTTAATTTAACTTAATTGATTAAAATAATGCAATGTGTGATTTATGTGACATTAGAAATTTTCATTCCTACTCAGACACTGTAGCAATGCATTGACCAAAAATCTATTTTCACACAGGTAAAGAAAAGATACACGAGAAAACCTATAGCTTTAGAAGATCAATCAAGATTGTGGAGTAAGAGGCTGTGCAGCTTACCTCCCCACTCAAACACACCAAAAAAATATATTTATGAAACACATGAAAAGATACTCAACATCGCTCATTATTAGAGAAATGCAAATCAAAACCACAATGAGATATCATCTCACACCGGTCAGAATGGCCATCATTAAAAAGTCTACAAACAATAAATCCTGGAGAGAGTGTGGAAAGGGGAACAGTCTTGAATTGTTGGTGGGAATGTAAATTAATACAGCCATTATGGAAGACAGTATGGAGATTCCTTAAAAAACTAGGGATCAAACCACCATATGACCCAGCAATCCCACTCCTAGGCATATACCCTGAGGAAACCAGGGTTGAAAAAAACACATGTATCCCATTGTTCATTGCAGCACTCTTTACAATAGCTAGAACATGGAAGCAACCTAGATGCCCATCAACAGATGATTGGATAGAGGTTGTGGTACATATACACAATGGAATATTACTCAGTCATAAAAAGGAATGCATTGGAGTCAGTTCTGACGAGGTGGATGAATGTAGAACTTATTATACAGAGTGAAGTGAGTCAGATAGAGAAAGATAAATATCGTATTCTAACACACATATACAGAATCTAGAAAAGGGGTTCTGAAGAGTTTATTTACAGGGCAGCAATGGAGAAACACATAGAGAACAAACAGACTTATGGACATGGGAGAGGGGAGGAGAGGGTGAGATGTATGGAAAGAGTAACATGAAAACTTACATTACCATATGTAAAGTAGATAGCCAAAGGGAATTTGCTCTATGTCTCAGGAAACTCAAACAGGGGCTCCATGTCAACCTAGAGGATGGGATGGGGAGGGAGATGGGAGGGATGTTCAAACGGGAGGGGATATATGTATACCTATGGATGATTCATGTTGAGGTTTGACAGAAAACAGCAAAATTCTGTAAAGCAATTATCCTTCAATTAAAAAATTAATTAAAAAAAAAGAAACACACACACAAAACACATGTTTATGAAGAACAATCCTCACTGAACACTAACTAGAAACTGGCAGAAGGAATCCTGTTCAGTCAAGGCTGTAAGAAATATGCAGACATAATCAGGTAGAAAGGGAAGGAAAATGATTAGCTCAGACTGTGCCCCAGGAAAGGACTCAGACGAAAATGGAGACAAGGGAGACACCCGCTCTGGGTGTGGGTGTCTCAGCCCAGAGGTCCTACATGGGAAATAGGAGCCTCCTTGGCTCACTGGAGGACTGCTGAAACTGAAAGGTGGGCCACAGAAAACCTGGACTGCATTCATGCAGAAAAGCCAGTTGGCTAACTCTAACCCTAACCTAACCCTACGGTTATACCCTGGCATGCATCTCATTCCTAGTCAAGCAAACACACATTCTTCCTCCCTCAATGGCAGAGAGTAGCACAGGATCTGAGGAGGCCATGAGTAGGGAGAGATGTGACTGTGGGGGGCAGACGCCCACGGTGCCGGGAAGAGTCTGGGTGGGGTGGAAGTGACCCCTGTTTGCACTTACTAAAGCAGTGCATCAGAAGCAGCCCGGATCTCTGAGAGCAGCTCACGCCTTACCCACCAATGTGTACTGAGAGCTTACACGGGCTCTCCTCTACTTGTGGGGTAGCGCCATAACAGAATGGGCGTGGAGGCTGGGGCAGTGATTAGCTGTGAGGGACCAAGGGGCCTTGAACCGAGGCTGCATCTCAGTGCAGCAAGAGAAGCAGTCGCACGTGTCCGCACGGCAGCACATCGGAGACACCTTGTCGCTCTGCTCGAGGCCGGCACAAGCCCCCCTTGCTTCACCATGACCTCCTCTGGGACGAGAGGTCCAGTGAAAGGGAGAGGGCAAAACGACACACTTGACGGTGGTAACAGAGCCACCTGGGGCCTGAACCACGAGGCTCCTGCTCCAGCAACTTGAGGTCAGAGGGCACTCCCACTGGATGATGATGGTGACTGAGAAGCAGGGAAATCCCACCTCCTGACCCCCTGAACCGCGAGCGCCTTCACCCCCACCACATCCCCTACCGAAGTCAGAGCTGACGGAGCACCCCGAAGAAAACTGCAGCTTGCATCCACATAAATCCAACTCCTTTACCAAAGGTACTGGGTCCATGCAGTCTGTATAGGTGTGCCCCCATTGAATAGCAATCCTTCAAGACTACAAGAGGCAACTGTTTCCCATGAAATCATAGGGGCAGAGAAAGTTAAGAAAAATGAAAAGGCAGAGGAACTGACCTCATTTGAAATAACAAGAGAAAAGACTTGAAAAAAATAAATGAAACAGACATAAACAATTTACCAGAGAAGAATTCAAAGCATTGATAATAAAAATGGTAGCTTAATTAGGGGAAAAAATCAACATACTCCATCAGAAGCTTAATATGGAACTAGAAAATATTAAAAAAAGACCCAATTCACTAGCTGAAATAATACACTAGAAGGAATGAATAGCAGACTAAGTCACATAGAAGAACACATAAGTGATCTGTAAGATAGATCAATGGAAATCATACAATAAGAGTAGCAAAAAGAAAAATTATGAAAAAAAATGTAAGCTGTCCCTGTGACATTAAGCATACTGACATTTTTATAAGAGCAGTTCCAGAAGAAGATAAGAGAGAGAGAAGGGGATCAATGAAGGATCTGAAAAAAGAGAAAAAAACAAATGGCTGAAATTTCTAAATCCTGAAGAAGGAAATAGATATCCAGATACCAGAAGCATAGAAGGTGATGAACCCAAGATGAACCCAAGCAGACCAACACCATGATACATCATAATTAAAGATCAGAGAGGAAATAAATAAAGTGGAGATCCCACTCTCAAAAAAAAAAATTAAAAGATCAATGAAACCAAGAGTTCTTTTTAAGATAAACAAAATTGTTAAGATTTAGCAAGAATCTTCAAGAATAAAACAGAAAGATCAAAATAAACAAGATAAGTAACAAAGAGGAGAAATCACAACCAATATAACACAGATATGAAAATCACAACAGAATATTATGAACAGCTACATGCCAACAAATTGGACAATCTGGAAAAATTGGACAAATTTCTAGAAACATACAATCTTCTGAGACTAAATCAGGAAGAAATAAACAATCTGAACAGATCAATTATTAGCTGTGAAACTGAATCTGTAATCAAAAAAGTTCCAGAAAACAAAAGTACAGAACTGAATGGCTTCACAGAAAAACTCTACCAAACATATAAAGAAAAGCTAATGCCTCTCCTTATCAAACTATTCCAAAAAAAAAAAAAATGAAAGAGAAGGGAACACTCCCCATTCTATGAGGCCACTATTACCCTGATACCAAAACTAGACAAAGATGCTCCCCCTTAAAATTATAGGCCATTATCGCCAATGAATATGGATACAAAACCTTCAACAAAATATGAGCAAACTGAATCTAGCAATATTTTAAAAGGATCATACACCATGATCAAGTTGGACTTACTCCAGGGATGCAAGGTTAGTTCAATATTCACAAATTAATCAATGTGATAGAGCACACTGACAAAATGAAAAATAAAACTCACGTGACCATATCAAATGATGTGAAAAAGCAGTCAACAAAATTCAATGTACATTCATGTGAAAAGCTCTCATTAAAATAGATAAAGAGAGACCATATTTCAAAATAATAAAAGCCATTCAAAAAAAAAACTTACAGGTAACATTATACCCAAAGGTGAAAAGCTAAAACCCTCTCTGATAAAATCAGGAACAAGAAAAGGATGTCAACTATCATCACTTTTATTTGACATATTAATAGAATTGGAAGCTCTAACCACAACAATTAGATAAGAAAAAGAAACATATGGAATCCAAATTAGAAAGGAAGAAGTTGAAATGTCCCCATTTTCAGATATCATGATACTTTACATACAAAACCCTAAAGTCTCAACCAAAAAAATTATAGAACTAAAAAGTATGAATTCAGAAAAGTTGCAGGATGCAATTTTAAATAAAATAATATGTTACTTTTCTATACACTACTAATAAACTATCAGAAAGATAAAGTAAAAAAAAAAACCCATAAAATCTCATCAAAATAAAATATCTAGGAATAAACATAATTAAAGAGGTGAAAGAACTGTACTCTAAAAATTATAAACATGATAAAGGAAATTGAAGATAATACAAAGATGTGAAAAAAATGAAATTAGAACATTTCCTTAAACCATACACATAAACAAATCAAATGGATTAAATGCCTAAATGTAGGACTTGAAACCATAAACCTTCTTGAGACAATATAGGCAGAATACTCTAAATCATAGCAATAGTTTTTGGGATTCTCTCCTAAGAAGAAGTGGCAAAAATTCACAGAAGAACTATACAAAAAAGATCTTCATGACCCAGATAATCACAATGGTGGGATCACTCACCTAGAGACAGACATCCTGGAATACGAAGTCAGGTTGGCCTTAGGAAGCATCACCATGAAAAAAGCTAGTGGAGGTGATGGAATTCCAGCTGAACTATTTCAAATCCTAAAAGATGATGCTCTGAAAGTGCCGCACTCAATCTGTCAGCAAATTTGGAAAACTCAGCAGTGGCCACAGGACTAGAAAAGGTCAGTTTTCATTCCAATCCCAAAGAAAGGCAATGCCAAAGAATGCTCAAACTACCGCACAATTGCACTCATCTCACATGCTAGTAAAGTAATGCTCAAAATTCTCTAAGCCAGGCTTCAACAGTACGTGATCTGTGAATATCCAGACGTTCAAGCTAGATTTAGAAAAGTCAGAGGAACCAGAGATCAAATGGCTACCATCTATTGGATTATCAAAAAAGCAAGAGAGTTCCAGAAAAACATCTATTTCTGCTTTACTGACTATGCTAAAGCCTTTAACTGTGTGGATCACCACAAACTGTGAAAAATTCTACAAGAGATGGGAATACCAGACCACCTGACCTGCCTTTGAGAAATCTGTATGCAGGTCAGGAAGCAACAGATAGAACTGGACATGGAACAACAGAATGGTTCCAAATAGGAAAAGGAGTACACCAAGGCTGTATATTGTCACCCTGCTTATTTAACTTATATTCAGAGTACATCATGAGAAACGCTGGGCTGGATGAAGCACAAGCTGGAATCAAGATTGCCGGGAGAAATATCAATAAACTCAGATATGCAAATGGCACCACGCTTATGGCAGAAAGCGAAGAACTAAAGAGCCTCTTGATGAAAGCAAAAGAGGAGAATGAAAAGGTTGGCTTAAAACTCAACATTCAGAAAACTAAGACCATGGCATCCAGTCCCATCATTTCATGGCAAATAGATGGGGAAACAATGGAAACAATGACAGATTTTATTTTGGGAGCTCCAAGATCACTGCAGATGGTGACTGCAGCCATGAAATTAAAAGATGCTTACTCCTTGGAAGAAAAGCTATGACCAAGCTAGACAGCATATTAAAAAACAGAGACATTACCTTGCTAACAAAGGTCTGTCTAGTCAATACTATGGTTTTTCCAGCAGTCATGTATGGAGATAAGAGTTGGACTCTAAAGAATGATGAGCACCAAAGAATTGATGCTTTTGAACTGTGGTGTTAGAGGAGACTTTAAGAGTCCGTTGGACTGCAAGGAGATCCAACCAGTCCATCCTAAAGGAAATCAGTCCTGAATATTCATTGGAAGGATTAATGCTGAAGCTGAAACTCCAATCCTTTGGCCATCTGATGCGAAGAACTGACTCATTTGAAAAGACCCTGATGCTGGGTAAGATTGAAGGTGGGAGGAGAAGGGGACGGCAGAGGATGAGATGGTTGGATGGCATCACCGACTCAATGGACATGAGTTTGAGTAATCTCTAGGAGTTGGTTTTGGACAGGGAGGCCTGGCATGCTGCAGTCTATGGGGTTACAAAGAGTCAGACATGACTGAGTGACTGAACTGAACTGAACTCCTAAGCCAACAGAAATAAAAGCAAAAATAAACAAAAGGGATCTAATTAAGCTTAAAATCCTTTGCAGAGCAAAAGATACTGTCAACAATACAAAATGACAACAAACAGAATTGGAGAATCTATTTACAAATGACATGAGCAACCTGGGTATAAAATTCAAAATATGTAAACAGCTTGTAAGATTCAGTATCAAAAAACAAACAAACAACCCAATTGATACTGGGCAATAGTCCTGAATAGTTATTTTTCCACAGAAGATGTTCAGATGGCTAACAGACATATGAAAATGTAATCAAAATCTAACATCTAAAAAAATGTAAATTCAAACCACAATGTATCATCTTGCACCTGTTGAAATAGCTGTTATCAAAAAAATTAAAAAATAACTGTTACTGAGGATATGGAGAAAAGGGAACACTTGTACACTGTTGGTGGGAAAATAAATTGTAAGGTGACTATGTAAAACACTATAGAGTTTCCTCAAAAAGTTAGAACTATAACTACCATATTATCCAGCAATTCCACTGCTGGAAATATATCTGGAAAAAAATGTAAGCACTAATTTGGAAAGAAACATGCCTCCCAAAGTTAATAGCACTATTTACAAAAAATAAGATACGGAAGCATCCCAAGTGTCCATCAACAAATGAATGGATAAAAAAGATGTGGTGTATATATATATACATACATATATATGAATATTATTCATCAGAAGCCTCTTGAGAGTCCCTTGGACAGCAAGGTAATTAGAGCAGTCAATCCTAAAGGAAATCAATCCTGAATATTCATTGGAAGGACTGATGCTGAAGCTGGAAATCTGATACCTTGGCAACCTGATGCAAAGTGCAGATTGATTGATAAAGACTCTGATGCTGGGAAAGATTGAGGGCAAGAGGAGAAGGGGGTGACAAAGAATGAGATGATTGGATGGCATCACCGACTCAAGGGACATGAGTTTGAGCAAACTCCAGGAGATAGCGAAGGACAGGGAATCCTGGCATGTCGCTGTCCATGGATTTGGGGGTGGGGGGGAGGCACAAAGAATCAGACATGTCTGAAAACAACAAATATGAAAACAAAATTCTGCCTTTTTGCAGCAAGGTAGATGGAACTAGAAAATATTATGCTTAGTGAAATGTTAGACAAAGACAAATACTGTGTATTTTGCACAGTATTTGTGGAATCTAAAAAATAAAAAGAATGTATTCAGCACAACAGATTCAGAGATATATATAAAAAAAAAAAAAACTTGGTTATCAGTAAGAAGAAAGAAGCAAGGAGGGACAAGATAG
This sequence comes from Odocoileus virginianus, assembly GCF_023699985.2. Lineage (NCBI taxonomy): Eukaryota > Metazoa > Chordata > Mammalia > Artiodactyla > Cervidae > Odocoileus > Odocoileus virginianus. The sequence continues at coordinate 60,416,587 of NC_069688.1, forward strand.
GGAGATGGAATTAAGAGATACAAACTCTTACATAAAATAGATTAGCCACAAAGATAAATATATGGCAAGGGAGTTGTAGCCATTGTTTTGTAATAACTTTTAATGGAATATAGTCTGCAAAAATACTGAATCACTATGCAATATACCTGAAAGTAATTCTTGCCTGGAAAATTCCATGGAGAGATGAGCCTGGTGGGCTTCAGTTCATGCGGTCGCAAAAAGTCAGGCATGACTGAGCTTACACACACACAATATAAAGTTATTACAAATCAATTATTCTTCAGTAAAAATAAACAAACCAATAGTTTTACACACAAGAAATATAAACCATGTACAAGATGCTACATATTCAAAGATCATAAAATTAAATGCTTACCCTGGCCAAGCAGGTTTCAAAATGTGAGGACTGTGTGTGGTGAACAGGACAGATTATGCCCCTAAAACAGAAGCCATGGCCCCTCTCTTAAATCCACTTTTGTCATGTAATAAGGGAAGTTCAAAGTGGTTAGATCTTGTAGGGATTTTTTTTTTCTTAAGAAGCCAGAAATCTGAACACATATGTGAAAACTTGTAATGTTCGAATATTAGCAACTGCTGTAGACTGAATTATGACCCTTTCAAAATTTATTTTGAAGCCCTGTTTCCCCATTTCATCTGTATTTGGAGATAGGACTTTTAGGAGATATTAAGGCTAAATTATATTGTACAAATCAATATCTAATCAATTCAAAAAGATTGTGGCCATAAAAGCAGAAGAACAAGAAGGATCTCTCTTCTCCACATGCAAGCACCAAAGAAAGGCCAAGAGAGGACACAGAGAGAAGGCACCTCTCTGCCAGCTAGGAAGAGCATCTCCACCAGAAACTGAATCAACTGGTATCTTGGTCTTGGACTGCCTGGCCTCCAGAACTGTGAGAGTTTCTGATGTTTAAAAGTTAATAGCATGATGCTGAAGAAAGCAGGAAAAACCACAAGGCCATTCAGGTATGACCCAAGTCATTATATTACACAATGGAGGTGACAAATAGATTCAAGGAATCATATCTGGTAGACAGACTGCCTAAAGAACTATGGATGGAGGTTTGTAACATTGTACAGGAGGCAGTGACCAAAATCATTCCAAAGAAAAAAAAAATCAAGACTGCAAAGTGGCTGTCTGAGAAGACTTTTACAAATATTAACAGCTGAGGAATTAAACAAGTGAAAGGCAAGGGAGAAAGGAAAAAGACATACCGAATTGAGTGAAGAGTTCCAGAGAAGAGCAAGGAGAGATAAGAAAGCTTTCTCAAGTGAACGATGCAAAGAAATAGAGGAAAACAATACAATGGAAAAAACTAGAGATCACTTCAAGAAAATTAGAGATATCAAAGGAAAATTTCATGCAAAGATGGGCAAGATAAAACACATAAACAGTAAAGATCTAACAGACACAGAAGAGATTAAGAAGAGGTAGCAAGAATAAACAGAAGAACTGTACAAAAAAGGTTTCAATCACCCAGATAAGCATGATGGTGTGGTCATTCACTAGAGTCAGATGTTCTGGAGTGTCTAGTCAAGTGGGCCTTAGGAAGAATTGCTTATGACCAAAGCTAGTGGAGGTAATGAAATTCCAGCTGAGCTATTTAAAATCCTGAAAGAGGATGCTGTGAAAGTGCCGAACTCAATATGTTAGCAAATTTGGAAAACTCAGCAGTGGCCACAGGACTGGAAAAGGTCAGTTTTCATTCCAATCCCAAAGAAAGGCAATGCCAAAGAATGTTCAAACTACCATACAACTGTGCTCATTTCACATGCTAGCAAGTTTATGCTCAAAATTTTACAAGTGAGGCTTCAGCAGTATGTGAACTGAGAATTTTCAGATTTACAAACTGGGTTCCAAAGAGGAAGATGAAGCAGAGATAAAATTGTCAACATTCACTGGATCATGGAGAAGTCAATAGAATTGCAAAAAATAACTACTTCTGCTTCTTTGACAACACTAAAGCCTTTGACTCTGTGGATCACAACAAACTGGAAAATTCTTAAAAGAGTTGGGAGTAGCAGAGCACCTTACCTGCCCCCTGAGAAATTTGTATGTGGGTCAAAAAGCAACATTTAGAACCAGGCATGAAACAGCTGGCTGATTCAAAACTGGGAAAGAAAGACCACAATACTGTATGCTGTCACCCTGATTGTTTAACTTCTATGCAGAGGACGTCATGTGAAATGCTGGACTGGAAGAAGCACAAGCTGGAATCATGATTTCTGGGAGATAGATCAACAACCTCAGATATGTAGATGGAACCATTTTAATGGCAGAATGTGAAGAACTAAAAAGCCTCTTGATGACGGTGAAAGAGGAGAGTGAAAAAGCTGGCTTGAAACTCAACATTCAAAAAATAAATAAATAAAATTGTGGTGTCTTGTCCCATCACTTCATGGCAGAAAGAAGGGGAAACAGGAGAAGCAGAGTCAAATTTTATTTGCTTGGGCTCCAAAGTCACTGCAGACAGTGACTGCAGCCTTGAAATTGAAAGATGCTTGCTCCTTGGAAGGAAAGCTGTGACAAACCTAGACAATGTGTCAAAAAACAGAGACATCACTTTGCCAAAATGTCCATATAGGCAGAGCTATGGTTTTTCCAGTAGTCATGTACAGATGTGAGAGTTGGACCATAAGGAAAGCTGAGCACCAAAGAGTTGATGCTTTAGAATTATGGTGCTAGACAAGACTCAACAGAGTCCCCTGGACTGAAAGAAGATCAAGTCAGTCAATCCTAAAGGCAATCAACACTGAATATTCATTGGGAGGACTGATGCTGAAGCTGAAGCTCCATTACTTCAGCCACCTGATGGGAATAACCAACTCACTGGACAGGATCCTGGTGCTGGGAAGGATTACAGGCAAGAAAAGAAGATGGGAACAGAGGATGAGGTGGTTAGACAACATCATCAACTGGATGGACGTGAATTTTAGGAAACTCCAGGAGATAGTGGAGGACAGAGGAGTCTGGTGTGCTTCATCCATGGGGTTGCAAAGAGTTGGACGTGACATAGCAACTGAACAACAACAAAAACAAGTGCTATGTCAGCCCAAGCAGACTAAGATAGTAACTTACTTACAAATTTGTCTAAATTTCTGTGTGTGGGTCAATCAAAATAATTTTGGGGGTGGTATCTATCTGAGGTCAGAGAGAAGAACACCAGCTGAGTAACAGCTTTGGGAGGGCTCCTTGACTGCGTAACATTAAGAATCTGCTCAGTTGTGTCCGACTCTGCGATGCCTTGTCTGTCCATGGAATTCTCCAGGCAAGAACACTGGAGTGGGTTGCCATTCCCTTCTCCAGGGGAACTTCTTGACTCAGGAATTGAATCTGACCCAGGGCAGATTCTTTACTGCCTGAGCTACCAGGGAAGTCCATGAAGAATCCTAGTCTTGTGGTTAAGATAACCTACTTGCATACTAATTTTTATACTTTATATAAAATAGCCAGTTATTTAAACTTTATATGCCTTATTTCTTTATCCTTAAAGCAAGAGATTAGTAATAACAGCATCTCTAGGTATATTTAATATCATATATTTATCTCAAAGACTTCTCTACACTACACTAAACCATACCTTCTTCTTGGGCACAGAAGGAGACATTTCCTAACCTCTCATGTAGTATCTGGCTGAGTTCTAGCCAATGGAATATGGAAGATGAGGTGTGAAGGATGTGTACCACTTCAGACTAGGATCATCAAAACGTTTCCCCAACTTCACAAAAAAATCCTTTCCATGAGAGATCCTCTACCTTTTTTTCTTTCAGCATGAAGCAAATTATTAGGGACAACTTGGAAGACACACAGAAAAAGATCAGAGAGCAAAAGAATGGGAAAAGCCTGAGTTCCTAAACCAGAAAAACAGCCTGCCAATCAAAAACAGCGTTATAGGGTTTGATGTGAAAAAGAAATAGATTCTATTATGTTGAGTCCTGAAGGGCAGTGTCAAAGAATGCACAAACCATTGCACTATTGCACTCATTTCACATGCTAGCAAATAATGCTCAAAATTCTCCAAGCTAGACTTCAGCAGTGCATGAACCAAGAACACCCAGATGCACAAGTTGGATTTAGAAAAGGCAGAGGAACCAGAGATCAAATTGCCAATATCCACTGGATCATAGAAAAGACAAGAGAATTCCAGAAAAATATCTAATTCTGCTTTATTGACTATGCTAAAGTCTTCAACTGTGTGGATCACAACAAACTGTGGAAAATTCTTAAAGAAATGGGAATACCAGACCACTTTATCTGACTCCTGTGAAACCTGTACGCAGGTCAGGAAGCAACAGTTAAAACCAGACATAGGACAATGGGCTGGTTCAAAAATGGGAAAGGAGTACATTAAGGCTGTATATTGTTACCCTGCTTATTTAACTTAAATGCAGAGTACATCATGCAAAATTCCAGACTGGATGAAGAACAAGTTGGAATCAAGATTGCCTGGAGAAATATCATTAGCCTCAGATATGCAGATGACTCCACCCTTCTGGCAGAAAGCAAAGAACTAAATAGCCTCTCGATGAAGGTGAAAGAGGCTAGTGAAAAAGCTGGTTTGAAACTCAACGTTCAAAAAACTAAGATCATTGCATTTGGTCCCATAACTTCACAGAAAATAGATGGGAAACAGTGACATACATCATTTTCTTGGGCTCCAAAATCACTGCAGATGGTGACTGCAGCCATGAATTTAAAAGATGTTTGCTCCTTAGAAGAAAACCTATGACCAACGTAGACAGCATATTAAAAAGTAGGGACATTACTTTGCTGACAAAGTTTCATCTAGTCAAAGCTATGATTTTTTCCAATAGTCATGTATGGATGTGAGTCGGACCCTAAAGAAGACTGAGTGCCAAAGAATTGATGCTTTTGAACTGCAGTTTTGGAGAAGATTCTTGAAAGTCCCTTGAACTGCAAGGAGATCAAACCAGTCTATCCTAAAGGAAATCAATCCTGAAAATTCGTTGGAAGGACTGATGCTGAAACCGAAGCTCCAATACTTTGGCCACCTGATGCAAAGAACTAATTCATTGGAAAAAACTCTGATGCTGGGAAAGACTGAAGGCAGGAGGAGAAGGGGACGACAGAGGATGAGATGGATGGATGGCATCAAACTCAATGGACATGAGTTTGAGCAAGCTCTGGGAGTTGGTGATGGACAGGGAACCCTGGCGTGCTGCAGTCCATGCAGTCGCAAAGAGTTGGACACAACTGAGCAACTGAACAACAACAAATAGCAGCTAGGAATATTCTAACTACTACACTACATCTTCTGCATCCCATTCAGTTTTGCTCACAAGTCTCAGGAGATAATAAGTTTTTTCATAAAATATTTATTTATCAATTATATTTATGTGATTGCCCTAAAGCAATTTACAGTTTTATTACAAATTAATTTAAAAATTCATAAAATCTGAATCTATTCAACCACTTTTGGATTTTTTTGTTGAACGTGTCTTACAAATGTTATAGTGTCTATACACTTATTTGATGAAAATTGAAAGAAATATGAATGATATCTTTGCACATTAGGAGATACAATATTTATAAAATGTTTATGACATATATGTATATATTTATACATCATAATTTACTATGTATAACAGATATAGTGTATTATATTCCATTAATTTATATTATACTATATAGATTCTTTTCTTACAATATTAAGTTGAAGAAAAAATGCTCTGTTGTAAGCTCAATGTATTTAACACACCCTAGACTTAAATGAAAGTTAATCATCAGTCTTCAGAGAATACCAGTACAAAGTGTTACTTTGTTTCCTCTATACTTATTCTTTGAATTTTGGAAATTATTAGCCCCCAATTATGGATTAATTTAATCATTCTTTGATAAAGGGTGTTAGCCAATGACATCATGGCTTCAAAACTATATTTTTTTCAAAGGAGTTCCACATGCTATTGCAGTTAATCATAAAAGGTTAATCCCAAGATTTTTATTTTATAAAATCCCTGGAGAAAACTTAAAAGATCTGTTTTGACAAAGCTTTTTGACAAAGTTAAACTTCAAAAATATGATTTGAAGACTGAATCTAAACCTTTTAGAGAGATGTTAATCTGTCATAAAATTTTACTTCCCATAAACAACTGAAACTCTCCCTAGTTTGAGAAAAAACATCTAAATTGTATAAAAACTGAAGTTTTCTGGCAGAAGATTCAAGATGGTTGTGAAAAAAGCCCTTAATTCACTTCCTCCCATGGACACAGAAAATCACATCCCATTCACACAGATCCATAATCAGGAAGGATTACAAGGTACAGTCATTTTCTCATTACTAGTAATGAAAATCTAGTGGGAGCTATTTTTGCGATCACAGGCTACCTTGCTAATACCAGTACTAGTAGAAACCATTTTGGAAATATCCATCTAATATATTAGTGACAATTGGCTGCCCTGTTGCAAGTCTCTCAGCTCCAGGAGAGCTGAGAGTATTCTCCAGGAGAGCGGAGAGTACCTCTTTAACAGATGATTCAAACTTAGGAAGCGGCAGGGGAGAACAAGGTAGTGGAGGAGTTGGTGGACTTGGAGTGCATCTCTCTCCACAGATACATCAGGAATACGCCTTCAGACACAGTAGTGCATGCAGAACACCAGCTGAGAGCCATCAGGAGGACCTGACCAGTGGAAAGGAATATACAGAACCACACAAAACTGGGTTGGATGCAGGAACAAGGGGGAAAAAACAGGAGTGTTAGTAGGACTGGACCTGCCCTCGGTGGGCTGGGGAACTGAAGCAGGGGTCTGATCCCCACATCGGGGCAGTTGTCAGAGTCAGAGAAATATTTGAGGCTGAGAGTGAACCAGCTGACGTGTGGCAGCCTAAATGAACGAGAATCAGACGGTCCTTGCCGCAGCCAAACATACCGCAGACAGAGACGCAGGTCCCCTAGAAGCTGGAGTTTAGGGGATTGTGGAGCTGCTGTTGACTGTGGAGAGATGAATCGAGGGGATGTGAAGGAGACTGCGGTGGGAAACGCCTGTGGAGCAAAGCCAGGCAGCCTCGGAAGCAAGGCGACACTGCTGAGTCACGTCTATGGTGTGGAGCCATCACCATAGCCTCTCTCCCCCCACAGCCAGCATCAGCAGCTGAACAATAGAGAGGCTGGCCCATCAAACGCCTGAGCACTGAACTGCAGAGTAGGGCCCACCCCGGTGCCCCTTTAAGTGCCTGATGCCCCATCTACAGAGAAGGACCCCAGCCAGGGGCGCCCCTCTATGTGCCTGACGCGCTGAACAACAGAAGGACCCCAGGCGAGGGAGCCCTCTAAGTGCCTGCGTGGGTGGAGCTACGGAGAAAGACTGGCCAAAAAGGCCTCTGAGCGCCAGCTCCAAGAGGCTCGACAAAAGGCTTGGTAGGGCCACGACTCCTGCAGTGGAGACAGTCCCTGTCCCCGCACACTTGGCGCCGCCAGGGTCCCCGCGACCCCAGCACCTTCAGGCTCAGCCCTCGCTGGGGCAAAGCTGCCACAGGCAAAAAAGCCTAGCATCCGTGCACGCCGAGTCGCTTCGGCTGTGCCCAACTCATCCTGATCCTGTGGACCGTGGCCTGCCAGGCTTCTCTGTCAGGGGTTCTCCAGGCAAGAATACTGTACTGGCCAACACTGGCTGTCATACCTTTCTAGAGTGCTATATTGCCTGCTGCCCTAGCTGCCAACTGCCCTGAGTACCTGGTGCTGCCAGAACCCCTGTGGCCCAAGCAGCTGTATCACCTCCTCACCTGGCCCTCACAGGGGCAGACCCCAGTCCTCCAGCGCAGCCTCAGGGGCAAACCCCAGTGGACGACCCACATAAATAAATAAAATAAAAGGTGGAAATAAAACCACAGCTGAAACCCAGGGGCAGCGTGGCTAAGGAAGAAGACGCAAAAGCTTCCCAGCAGCTGCACAAGCTGCAGATTAAATCCACATGATCGACTAGGCAGGCTCTGTGTTTATGGAATATACAAAAGGACATTGAGAGCCCCCCATGGAAGAAAACACGCTAGTTCTGATAGCTGCAGACATTGGAGGCAAGAACACACAGGAGAAGGACCAGGTTAGAATCTGGGCTGCCCCCACAGCAGGTCCAGAGACCAGCACAGTGTTGGAGGGCATCCTATGGAGGCGAGGTGGGCTGTGGCTCCCAGCGAGGGAAGGGACTCTGACAGCAGTGACTCAAGAAAAACATCTGCTATTCTTATGTTTTGACTTGTTCCATGGTTTCTTTTGTATTGTTTTTTTCTTTTTTTCTTCCTTTTTTCCCCACTCTGTTGTAGTTCTTGATTTTAGTGGCACTGTGAAATCTAATTAAGCTTTTGAGTTTTTTTTTTTTTAATCACACCTTTTTGTGTTATAAACCTCTGCCTCTACATTGGGCTTTAGAAGTTCTGTGGAATTTTCTTTTTTCTTTTCTTTTTCTTCTTTTTTGTTTTTTTTTTTTCTTTTCCCTTCTTTAATTTTAATTTTTAATTTTTTAAACCTATTATTATTGTTTCTACATTTATTACTTTGTTTGCTTTTCTAACTGTTCTTTTTCCCTTGGAGTTAATCTTTAATGTATATAAATCTTCTTTATCTACCTCTATTTAACTTGGCCTATCTATTCTTTCTTTCCTTTCCTCTCAAAATATTTGGTAGTTGTTTTTTTTTTCCCAATTATTTTTATTTGTTGGAGGCTAATTACTTTACAGTATTGTAGTGGTTTTTGCCATACATTGACATGAATCAGCCATGGATTTACATGTGTTCCCCATCCTGAACCCCCCTCCCACGTCCCTCCCCATCTTACAGTGCTGGTGGGAATGCTAACTAATACAGCCACTATAGAGAACAGTGTGGAGATTCCTTAAAAAGCTGGAAGTAGAACTGCCATATGACCCGGCAGTCCCACCCATAAACACCGAGGAAACCAGATCTGAAAGAGGCACGTGCACGCCAATGGTAGTTTGGTTTTCGCTGGTTTATTCCCCGGTCGGCACCATGCTTTAGCCTTGTGTTCCAGTTTGTGTTTTAGTGAGCTCTATTCTTAACTGGTAAACATCGTTTTTGGCATCCTTTGTTTGCCAGGTCAATCTACTATACTTTATTTTTGTTGGACTGTTTTGATTTTGCTTATGGGTGTGTATGTATATGTGTATATTCTATTATTTTAAATATTATTTGCCTGATTTTGTAACTGCCATTTGTCTGGGGTTCATCTTTAGTTTCTCATTTTTGGGGTATTTAATTTCACTTAATGCCATAACAAACCACTTGTGGAATCTTTGTTCCTGACCAGAGATCAAGTCCTGAGCCTTTGGAGTGGGAGCACTGACTCCAAGACCGTAGACTACCAGAGAATTAACGCTAGGGTATCGAGTACTGAGAACTCACACAAAGGAAACCACTGGAATACAAGAGCCAGCATCACCCAACCACCAGTAGCAGCCTGTGCAGGATGCCCCATCCAAACAACTAACAAAAACACAAACCCAGTCATCAGCAGACAGGATTACCACCTCACTCAGCCTTGTGCATCAGAGAAAAATATAGATTAGAAAGTGAAGAAGGACCTCTTCACCTGTGGTCCACGCATTCTTCACTCTGACGTCTTTGCATTAGGTTTGGGTCAGTGGCTTTGAGTGAGGCTGTGTGTGAGGCTTTTAAGAGTAGTTTTTCTGTTCCCTATTGAACCTGAAGACCAGATGTTTTGGGGGACTTGTCTCTTCTGTGCAGAATCTAAGGGTAAGGGATGTGATTTTTGATTGGTGAAGTTGTATCTTTATTTATTCTACCGCTCTTGATACTTTCCTCTTTGTTGTGGAGACTTTGTTCATCCAGTTTTCAAGTCCCTTTCAGAGGGAATCAGCTACATATGTAGTTGCAGTTATAAAAGTGCATGCTCTGGTTCTGACATATCATTCAATTTGCAACCCGTGGACATAGTCCACCAGGAATCCATCAGGCTCCTCTGTCCACGGGGTTCTCCAGGCAAGAGTGCAGGAGCAGGTTGCCATTTCCTCCTCCAGGGGAATCTTCCTAACTCAGGGATCGAACCCATGTCTCCTGCACTGGCAGGTGGAATCTTTACCACTGTGCCATATATAAAAGACATGTATACACACACACACACACTCACACACACACACACACACACACATACACACACATATAAACTATACAGAGACCTCATACAACTCAATAACAAAACAAACAAACAAAAAAAAACCCTGATTTAAAAATGAGCAGAGGATCTGAAGAGACATTTTTCCAAAGAGACATACAGATTGCCATCAACAGATTAAAATATCTTTAACACCACTAATTAGTAGGGAAATGCAAATCAAAACCACAAAGAGATATCAGATCACACATGTTCAGTTCAGTTCAGTTCAGTCGCTCAGTTGTGTCCGACTCATTGCGACCCCATGGACTGCAGTACACCAGGCCTCCCTGTCCATCACCAACTCCCTGGGTTTACCCAAACCCATGTCCATTGTGTCAGTGATGCCATCCAACCATCTCACCCTCTGTCATCCCCTTTTCCTCCCACCTTCAATTTTCCCAGAGCCAGGGTCTTTTCAAATGAGTCAGTTCTTTGCATCAGGTGGCCAAAGTACTGGAGTTGCAGCTTCAGCATCAGTCCTTCGAATGAACACCCAGGACTGATCTCCTTTAGGATGGACTGGTTGGATCTCCTTGCAGTCCAAGGGACTCTCAAGAGTCTTCTCCAACAACACAGTTTAAAAGCACTCAGCTTTCTTTACAGTCCAACTCTCAATCCATACATGACTACTGGGAAAGCCATAACTTTGACTAGATGGACCTTGTTGGCAAAGTAATGTCTCTGCTTTTTAATATGCTGCCTAGTTTAGTCATAGCTTTTCTTCCAAGGAGCAGCCATCTTTTAATTTCATGACTGCAGTCACCATCTGCAGTGATTTTGGAGCTCCCCCCACCCCACCCCCCAAAAATGAAATCTGTCACTGTCTCCATTGTTTCCCATCTATTTGCCATAAAGTGATGGGACCAGATGCCATGATCTTAGTTTTCTGAATGTTGAGCTTTAAGCCAATGTTTTCACTCTCCTCTTTCACTTGCATCAAGAGCCTCTTTAGTTCTTCATCACTTTCTGACATAAGGAAAGGCAGGTCAGGTGGTCTGATATTCCCATCGCTTTTAGAATTTTCCACAGTTTGTTGTGATCCACACAGTCAAAGGCTTTGCATAGTCAATAAAGCAGAAGTAGATGTTTTTCTGGAACTTTCTCACTTTTTTGATGATCCAACAGATGTTAGCCATTTGATCTCTGGTTCCTCTGCCTTTTCTAATTCCAGCTTGAACATCTGGAAGTTCATGGTTCACATACTATTGAAGCCTGGCTTGAAAAATTTTGAGCGTCACTTTGCTAGTATGTGAGATGAGTGCAATTGTGAGGTAGTTTGAGCATTCTTTGGCATTGCCTTTCTTTGGGACTGGGATGAAAGCTGATCTTTCCCAGTCCTTTGGCCACTGCTGAGTTTTCCAAATTTGCTGACATTGAGTGCAGCACTTTCACAGCATCATCTTTTAGGATTTGAAATAGCTCAACTGGAATTCCATCACCTCTACTAGCTTTGTTCATAGTGATGCTTCCTAATGCCCACTTGACTTTACATTCCAGGATATCTGTCTCTAGGTGAGTGATCACACCATCGTGTTCTGGGTCATGAAGATCTTTTTTTGTGTAGTTCTTCTGTGTATTCTTGCCACCTCTTCTTAATATCTTCTGCTTCTGTTAGGTCCATACCATTTCTGTCCTTTATCGAGCCCATCTTTGCATGAAATATTCCCTCGGTGTCTCTTAATTTTCTTGAGGAGATCTCTAGTCTCTCCCATTCCATTGTTTTACTCTTTCTTTGCACTGATGACTGAGGAAGGCTTTCTTATCTTTCCTTGCTATTTTTTGGAACTCTGCATTGAAATGGGAATATCTTTCCTTTCCTCCTTTGCTTTTCACTTCTCTTTTTCCAGCTAGTTGTAAGACCTCCTCAGACAGCCATTTTCCTTTTTTACATTTCTTTTTCTTGGCAATGGTCTTGCTCCCTGTCTCCTATACAATATCGTGAGCCTCCATCCATAGCTCATCAAGCACTCAGTCTATCAGATCTAGTCCCTTAAATCTACTTCTCTTATAGTATAAATCTATACTGGCAGTTACCGTAATCTAATAAATATAGCCTTCAGGGAGCTGTCTCTATTATAATAGAGAAAAAGAGACTTTAAATAAATGCATAATAAATTATCAGGAGTGCTCTGATAGAAAATATTACAGAGTCAAGTGGAAATGGAGAAGAATACTCTTCTTGGAGAAGATTTTAGGTTGACTATGAAGATTCGTTCACCTATTTATTGGTAGTTGGGGATAAACGGGAAAATGGTCATTCAGACTGAGACATCAATATGAGCAAAAAGTACAAGACCCTCAACAATATGGTGCAGGTGTAGTGAAAAGCCACCAGTCATGGTATCACTGGGAGGAAAGGAAGAGTCACTGGGAGACAAGACTGGAGATGTAAAAAGCATCCCATTGTAAAAGCTCTTATAAGTAATGTGATTACAATTTACTTATCAAATGGAGAGAAGATTGGAGTCTATGATATGACAGTTTCTGGCTTGGACAGCTGTGTAGATAATTTTATCATTCAATAAGATAAAAGTGTGGATAAAAATATAGCTTCAGCTTTATACAGTAATAAGGCTAAAATTTTTGTGTCAGGTCAAATTTGTCATTCCTTTTGCAGATGAGAACACTGAACCCTGAGAGTTTAACCGACATTACAAATGCCTCCTTCATACTTCATGTCAGGACAAGAGCCAGAAGGCAATCATTCAGACTGCCAGCTTACAGCCTTTCTGAAACAAATGTATAGGAAAATCAAAAACCATGATGTTTGATGGGAGACAATCTGGACCTTGAAGGATAAATAAAATTAAAGTTGGTATAGAGGAGATTAATAAGGGTATCAAGATCAAGGAGTTCATAAAAAAGGTTTGGTGCTTTAGGGGATATTCACTCAGGAGTGATATTAACAACAAGTAGTAACAAGAATATATTAATTGATCCAGATTCTAGAGAACTATCATGCCAGATAAAGGAGATTATTTAACAAATATTTAATGTGCACCAATAATGCGTCAGATACTATTCTAATCACTGGGAATGCATCAGAACTAAAATGAATTTTGTCCTCATGAAGTTTTCAATGTAGAGAAAAGAAACAAAAGTAAATTTATAACTGTATGTCACATATGCTGCTAAGAAATGAAAGCAACACTCAGGGCACAATATGTGCTAAGAGTATCTATTTCATATAGGCTGGGCACAGAAAGCCTGATGTTACCGAGTCCAAGCTTAGTCTGCTCACTGCACAGCAGGCCAATAATCCAGACACTAGTTGTTGAGACAAGGAAGAGCAACTTTATTCAGAAAGTCGGCCGTCCAAGAAGATGGCCAACTAGAGTCCTAGAGTCCCACTTTATTGGGGTCTGCATGCTAGTTTATTTTCTAGAATAGCGAGGGGGATGAGGTGAGGAAGTAAAGTAAAAAGGCCATAAGTCTCACAAAACATCTCCTGGTTTGGCCAGCCTCAGGGAGGGGACGTGTTCGTTTCTCCTGCGTTCACAGGGTCAAGGCGACCCCCTGTGAGCTGAGCAAAGCACTTTAGTTTCACATTCAGGTGGACGGGCAGGGCTCCCCAAGGCAGACCATTGTGCATGCTTACAGCTGTAGACAGAATCCTCTTAGTGATTGTATTAGCGGAAGAAACGGAAGGCAGAGGTTAAAGAAACCAGTCCAATGTGGAGTCAGATTTTGTTCTTCCCTGTCACACTGAGGGGGCTGAGGCATAAAGGAGAGCAGACATCTGAAGAAGGAGCATCCCGGATAGAAAGCACGAGTGCAAAGACCCTGAGGCAGGAGCATTCTTGATGTGGTAGGAACAGCTCCTGGAGGCAACTGTGGCTAGAGCAGAAGAAGCAGAAGGGTCTTGTCCAGAAGAAGCGATTAGAGACACAGTGGGATGAGACCAGGTATGACCCTGCAGGCCACTGTGAACATCTTAGCTTTTACCTTGAGTGACATGGAAGGCATTAGAATATTTTGAACAAACAATGCTCTGATGTACATTTTAACAATATTCCCCTGGCTTCTGTGCCAACTTACAGACTCTAAATGGGCAAGGGGCGGAATAAGAAAACTGAGCAACAGGCTATTGCAGTAATCCTGGCAAGAGCATTGGTGCTCTGGACCAAGATGGCATTAGTAGCGGTGGTGAGAAATGGTTATATTCTGGATACGTGCATATTGTTATTGCTTAGTTACTCTGTCATGTCCAACTCTTTTATGATTCCACAGACAGTAACCCACCTCTGTCCATGAGATTGTTCGGGCAAGATTAAACTAGCATCTCTGTGTCTTCTGCAACGCAGGATATGCAGGAGGTGAGGTTTGATCCCTGGGTTGGGAAGACCCCCTGGAGGAAGGCATGGCAACCTACTCTGGTATTCTTGCCTGGAAAATCCTATGGACAGAGGAGCCTGGCGCTTTTATGGTCCATGGGGTCGCAGAGTCGGCCACAACTGAAGCGACTGAGCACATAAGCATGCGTGTGTGTGTGTGTGTGTGTGTGTCTGTGTGTGTGATTCTCGGTGAGAAGGAGTGAGAAGAACTCACATGCACTTAAAGAGTAGACAGGAGCAGCTTTAGCAGCAGGAATTGAGCCCAGGGTCAAGGTACATGGTAAATGGGAAGGAGGAGCAGTCTTTCTTTCCCCTTCCCACGCTGGGCCACAGGCAGGACCTGGGAGGAAGGGCAGCTACCTGAAAACAGTGACTACACATATGTACGTGTGTGTGTGTGTTATATATTGGGTTGGCCAAAATATTCCTGTGATATTTAATAAAACATACAGTTTTCATTTTCACCAAGAACTTCATTGAAATACCGTGATCAGTGTGTTATTCCAATACAATCTGCTATTTTCCAGGAAACTTCATAATCCCATCTTCCCAAAACTTTTTACCTCTTTGAACAAAGAATGGTTGCAGGTGCTTTTTACAGTCTTCCATGAAATTGATATCTTTTCCATTATGGGAATTTTGTAAAGACCAAAATAAATGGAATACAAAGGTGAAATGTCTAATGAATCCAGGCAGTGAATCAGAACTTCCCACCCAAACTGCAACAGTTTTTGCCTGGTCATTAAGGAAACATGCTTATGTTCTCCTGATGGAAGCTTGTGCGTTTTCTGCTAATTGCGGATGATTTTCATCAGATGTTGCTTGCAGTTGGTTTCATTGGGAAGTGCTTATGGGGATTAAGCTTTTGGGACCTCATAAATAGAGGACTCCTTTCCAGTTCCACCAAATACACATCACCTGCTTTGGATGCACACCAGATTTTGGCATTGTTGGTGGTGGTTCATTTCGCTTACCCCACGATCTCTTCCATTCTACACTATTGTCCATTATCCACTTTTCATTGCCCACCACAATCTGTTTTTAAAACAGAACATTTAAGTAAGGAATCTCATGTGGAAATTCAGTCAAGAAGGTTTTTTCGCTTGACTTATGTGGAATTCAAACATCAAAGTGATTAACATAACCAAACTGGTACCGATTTTCAATGCTTAATTCTCAATTAATGTCTTGATTTGATCGCTATCAACTTCAACTTGTCTCCCCAATCATGGATCATCGTCCATCGAAAAATCTTCAATGTGAAACTTCGCAAACCACTTTTGACACATTCGATCAGTCACAGCGGCTTCTATATACACTGTACAAATATTTGTGTTTCAGTTGTGCTTTTACTTTTCTTGAAATAATAAAGCATAATATGCTGAAAATGTTACATTTTTCCCTTCCACCTTCAATATTAAAATGGCTACACAAAAATTCACCAATGTTGATGTATCTTTTTTTAAATGCACACTAGTATGATGGCTGTCACATTACAATCTAACAAAATTATTTCAAATGTAGTTTAAGAAAAACAAGCAGTGCTAGAGTCATCTTGCAGAAACAACCAACCTACCTTTTGGCCAACCCACGATATATATGTATATGTATGGTATAGCATATGTATTTGGTGTAATATCAAAGACCTAAGCTTCCCTAGCGGCTCAGTGGTAAAGAATCTGCCTGCCAATGTAGGAGACAAAAGTCTGAACCCTGATCCAGAAGGATCCCACAGGCTGCAAAACAGCTAAGCCCATGCACCACAACTTTTGAGCTTATGTCCTGGAGCCTGGAGCCAGAAGCCCATGCACCCTCGAGCGCATGCTCTGAAACAAGAGAAGCCACTATACTGTTCCACTGAGACCAGAGAGTAGGAGACTCCAAAAACCAAGATCTTTCATAGTTTACATGTATAAAAAAAAAATAATCCTTGGGTCATTTAATTCTCAAGCTTTCTGTTTTTATTATGGGGAGAAAGTATATTTCATTGGTCATTTTAAACATATAATACATATGAAATAAATATGGAAGAGCAAATTTTTCTTAAATCTCTCTGAAAGACTTAAGTAATTTCTATGTATGCATTTTGGATAAATTGCCAAGAAATCTCATGAAGGAAAAGCAATCTGAATGCCAAGTCTTCATTAATTTGTTGTAGTTTATTTTCTTATTTTAAATACCTATTTTCATATCTAATTTTCTTAAGGTGACTGCAGCCATGAAATTAAGAGACGCTTGCTCCTTGAAAGGAAAGCTATGACAAAACTGGACAGTGTATTAAAAGGCAGACATCACTTTGCTGACAAAGGTCTGTATAGTCTAAAGCTATCATTTTTCCAGTAGTCACGTGCAGATGTGAGACCATAAAGACTGAACACCAAAGAATTGATGCTTTCAAATTGTGGTGTTGGAGAAGACTTTTGACAGTCCCTCCCTTGGAAAAGACTCTTGAGAGTCCCTCCTTTGGATTGCAAGGAGATCAAACCAATCAATCCTAAAGGAAATCAACCCTGGAAGGACTGCTGCAGAAGCTGAAGCTGAAGCTGATGCTGAAGCTCCAGTACTTTGGCCACCTGATGGGAAGAGCCACCTCACTGGAAAGACCCTCATGCTGGGAAAGACTGAAGGCAGGAGGAGAAGGGGGTGGCAGAGGATGAGATGGTGAGGTAGCACCACCGAATCAGTGGACATGAATTTGAGCAGACTCTGGGAGATAGTGGAGGACAGAGGAGCCCCGTGCTGCAGTCCCTGGGGTCGAAGAGAGTCAGACACAACTGAGTGACTGAACAGCAATGGCAAAATGTTTTCTAAAAGAATGAGCCAAGACCTATATATAGCTCCCCTAAAACGTGCCCCTTTCCAGGCCCTTGGTGTTTGCAACAGGAAACACCCAAGAAATTCAGGGGAGCTAGTGTGAAAGAGAGGGCTTCCCTGATGACTCAGAGGTAAAGAATCTGCAGGAGAGGCCAGTTCAACCCCTGGCTTGGCAAGATCCCCTGGAGGAGGAAATGACAACCCACTCCAGTATTGTTGCCTGAAACATCTTATGGTCAGAGGAGCCTAGTGGGCTACAGTACAAAAGGCCACAAAGAGTCAGGCATGACTGAGCGACTGAGCAAACACAGGCAGTGTCCAAGAGAAGGCTCAGAAAATCTGAGACTAAATAGAGGGAAGTAGGGCAGGCCAACCGGACTGCACCTGGACCAGATGATTGTCTGATGAGGCAACCCTGCCTGGAAGGGATTCTCAATCCAGAAAGATGAAGGCTGGTAAAATTTTGTAGAATGGATTCTTTGGCAGACCCAGATCTAGATGATTTAACCTCTCTTATTATGACTCCCCAAGGGTAAGGAGGTGGAATCTATAAATAAATTTTAAAATAAAATACCTGGCCTAGAAAGCAAGAGGAAAATAAGGATAAAGGAAGTGTTCTGCTCCAAAAACCTCACATAAAATCTTCTATGTGAAAAAATAAAGGGTAGGGGGAGAGTAGAATATAAATTCAGTAGTCAAAAGCCTGGGTGAGCTTTTTTAAATAACAATAATAAAATTACTTATATAGCTCTTACCATGTACCAGCTACTCTTTACATATACATTAGCCCATTTGATCATCCTAATAATTCTTTGAAATGGATATGACTATTATCTCCATTTTACTAATGAGAAAACTGAGGTAAAAAGAAATTATGTAACTAGTCCAAGGCCACACAGCTGGGAAGTGGCTGAGCCAGGATTAAAACCAGGCGACTTGCCTGACTCCAGAGTGAGTTTATTTAATTCTTTACCCTATGGTAAAAGATGCCACGTGTACAAAAGGGACAGGAAGGCATAGTAAAATGTAAGCTTTGGAAAAAGTTTTTTTAAAAAGCATAGCCTCCTCTCTTTCTCCAAGAAAGAAAGAGTGAAGAGCTCAATGAAGATGTGAATAATTTGACGTGGTTAAGAGGATATGACTTAAGACAGGCAAGGGCCTCTCCTGGTGAAGAAAAGTAGGAGGAGGATAGATAGACACTGATGGATAAGAAAGAAACCAGCTAGCTTTATAATTTCAAAAATCCAACTTGGGAAAAGGAGTTGACAAGAAAATAGATTTTTTAAAAATTGTATCTTCAAGTATCACATATCTTAGGTATCCTGAGGTTTAAACCAATATTCTATAGTTCTTTGGGTCGAATATATTTCAACCAGGCATCTCCTAGGCACCGCTAAAGTGCTTATTTCACTCAGGATTTGTGTTTTCAACCATTTGAAGCTTTTTTCTCTTATGACTGCTTTTTGAGTACTAGAAAGGGTCTGGCTAGGGATGAGTTATGCGCACTTCACACTGAATTGTTTCCTTAAAATATGACATATATCGCCTGCCCCTTCAGTCTGGAGAAATAACCTCCAGGTTTTCAGATATTTTTATCTGTGTGGTAAATCAGGTACCTCTGAGAATCAACAATGGTTTATTACTATACTTTATCCATGGAACAAACATATTCATATTCATTTGAGCGACAGGAAAAAGAAGGCATGATAACCTACCTGGGTTGTATTCTTCTCAAGTGGCATAATGCATTCAACTGACCATAATCAATGATTCTAGATTTTTGCAAGTCTGCAAAATTAAAAAAATCAATTAAAAATGTAAGTAATTTTCTGTAACCTTGTTAACCAAATTTGCAAATAGAGTTTAATTGCAAACATTCATCATAGTAAAGGAATTCAGTGACTATGAAAATGAGGTACTACCAGTCTTTATTTGATACACAAGCAGAATTGCATAGGGTGATTAAAAAGAGGAAAGAATTTAATGTTTTTCATTTATGCCAGATTTAGTCTGGCATATATTATGTGTTTAATTCCAGTAAATGAAATGTTTATATCATGTCACTTCTCTGGAAGGAAGCCTTTCAGAATCTTTATCCTATGCCTTTCGAACATGAAGTGGTTCCAGAACTCCAGACATGAAAATTCAAAGAAGAGTTTTCTTGAGGTCTCCCTCTCCCTCTTGATCACCCTGTCTCTCTCTGAAATACCAGTCATTTTTGTTCATTCCTATGCAGGGCCCCATCTTTGGCTAGCTCCTCATCAGGGCTCTACAGATCATCTTCCAGGGTCTGGATTCAGTTTGCAATTCCTTCTGAAGTTCAAGTGTAAGCAAATCACACACACTCCCTTACAAGCAGAAAGATAGTAATCATAGCCGAGAAGCAAACTAATTGTCATTCCCCTTCAGTGCCAGAAAGAACTGACATCTTCCAAAGGAGATGAAAAGGAAGACAGAATATTGACGAGAACCACCATTGCAAAGATGGGCACTCACTTAACAGGTCCTCTCCCTATCCCAGGAGAAGGCACACTGTTGGAAATGCTGTAAAATGGAAAGCAGTAATAAATACCGAGGTGCACATTACTCCTTCCCTGGGTGAACAGGTGCTGAGAAAATCAGTGTCCTAAATGCATTGCTAACCCTTTGTCAAAATGTATTCAATGACCGCACCTCAATAAATATATCGCTTTGATGCCAGGTTACTGAATCATAACATTTCAAAAATGTTTTAAGCCTTTTGTGATCTAAAAATGAATCAACCACTTTCTAAATACAAAATTGAGATTACTAAAATTTAAACAAAAGCTGGTTGCTACCTATCACATAAATCATCACCATTTAATAAACTTGAAAATTCTAATTATATGTTTTAGATATCTTCTTAAATTACTCAGTTAAAACTTAAGGAAAAATTACCTAATTGCATTTTAGCATTATATGGAATTATTATTTTAAGTAAACCAAGTTATAATTAAATTATATCAAAATGCTTTTAGTATAGTAATAGTTCTATTATAGGATACTATATAAAATTTTATAGTAGATTTATATACATGGGTTAAGAAAAGACTTAACACCAAGTATTGATTTAGTCCATTTTCCTAACTGAATTCAAAAACAGGGTCAGAAATAGCCCTGGGGATTGGTGCAGACATAAAAGGTGGATGGTGCCATAGAGATTTGGGGAAAGGACAGCGTTTGAGAAATTCTGACTTTGAAAGGGGCTTTGAAAAGGTAAATATATTCATCTTTCAGGAAAGCAAAAATATAAAATCCATAGGACAGATATTATCAGACTATGAGTTGCCAGTAAAGACTAGAAAACTGAAAGTTCACCTTGCCTGAGGAAGGCTGCAGCATCTGCAGGGACATCTTTGCACAGCACTTGGCACGGCCAAGAGAACTCGAAAATCTAGAGTGGGCTAGATAGCACTCACAGCCTAGAAGCGCACTTTACAATTCACCAAAGAGGCTCCACTGATCCTCATTTCCAAGAGGTTTTAGTCACAAAGTCTTTACATTAAAGCCACTGAACAACACATGGGTGGCTTAGTCACTAAGCCGTGTCCGACTGTTGTGACACCACGAACCGTAGCCTGCCAGGCTCCTCTGTCCATGGGATTCTCCAGGCAAGAACGCTGGAGTGGGTTGCTGTTCCCTTCTCCAGGGGATCTTCCCGACCCAGGGATCAAACCCAGGTCTCCTGCATTGCAGGCAGATTCTTTACTGACTGAGCTACGAGGGAAGCCTCATTTCCAAGAGGTATTTGTCACAAAGGTTTAACATAAAGGCCACTGAACAATATATTAGATCTTATCTTTCAGGCAGTTTCATAAAAAAGGAAAAAAGCAAAAGACTTTACCATGAAATTATAAAATTGAGCATTTCTGGTGATGAAATTTAGTAGAAGGATAAGGCTTAAACAGTATAAAAAGGACTAAGCTTATATTATTTTCCAGTCTTTTTACTCTTCATAAATATGTCTTATCTGGGCTTTAGGCAAAGGTAGAAGAGGCTTAACCTTATATTGGGGATAAAAATAAAGGATTTTGAGAAGAGTAAGTTTGAAAGGAGATTAGTGGCTGATATAAATGAATGGTTATAAAGAATTTTAAACTTGAAATTCATGGTGAAATTTAAAAAAATTATCTTTATGTATATCTTTACTATGTAGAAGGTAACGGCAAACCAGTCCAGTATTCTTGCCTGGAAAATTCCATGTACGGAGGAACCTGGTGGGCTACAGCCCCTGGGGTTGCAGAGTCGGATACAACTGAGTGACTGAACATATCTTTAATTATATGAAAGTTTCACTGTATACTATTGAAATAGAAAAACTAGACTCACTCTGTCTTGTCCAACTCTGCTATCCCATGGACCATAGCCCGCCAGGCTCCTTTGTCCATGGAATTCTCCAGGCAACAATACAAGAGTGTGTAGCCATTCCCTTCTGCAGTGTATCTTCCTGACCCAGGGATTGAACCCATGTCTCCTGCATTGCCAGCAGATTCTTTAACATCTTAGTCACCAGGGAAGCTTATATATATATAAGCCCACTATATATTATTGAAATAAAAGAAAAATCCAGTGCTTTATCTCAGTGGCACATTGATGATCTTTTGTTTCCATGTGTTAATGTTTCTTCAGGGGTAGATATATGTTTTCATATTTGTGCAGTATGGTGAATTAACTTTGTTTGTGGTGGGTGTTATAAAGGTATGTTAAAATATAAAGATACATTTTGTGAGTAATAAGACTAAATTCAACAATACATGAACCATGAACTTCCAGATGTTCAAGCTGGTTTTAGAAACGGTAGGGGAACCAGAGATCAAATTGTCAACATCCGCTGGATCATCAAAAAAAGCAAGAGCTCCAGAAAAACATCCATTTCTGCTTTATTGACTATGCCACAGCCTTTGACTGTGTTCCTGCTGCTAAGTCGCTTCAGTCGTGTCCGACTCTGTGCGACCCCATAGACCGCAGCCCACCAGGCTCCCCTGTCCCTGGGATTCTCCAGGCAAGAACACTGGAGTGGGTTGCCATTTCCTTCTCCAATGGGTGAAAGTAAAATGTGAAAGTGAAGTCACTCAGTCTTGTCCAACTCTTTGCGACCCGACCCCATGGACTGCAGCCTACCAGGCTCCTCCGTCCATGGGATTTTCCAGGCAAGAGTACTGGAGTGGGGTGCCATTTGACTGTGTGGATCACAATAAACACTGTGGAAAATTCTTAAAGAGATGGGAATACCAGACCACCTGACCTGCCTTTGAGAAATCTGTATGCAGGTCAGGAAGCAACAGTTAGAACTGGCCATGGAACAACAGTCTGGTTCCAAATAGGGAAAGGAGTAGGTCAAGGCTGTATATTGTCACCCTGCTTATTTAACTTGTATGCAGAGTATAGCGTGAGAAACGCTGGGCTGGAGGAAGCACAAGCTGGAATCAAGATTGCCGGGAGAAACATCAATAACCTCAGATATGCAAATAGAACACCCTTATGGCAGAAAGTGAAGAAGAACTAAAGAGCCTCTTGATGAAAGTGAAAGAGGAGAGTGAAAAAGTTGGCTTAAAACTCAGCATTCAGAAAACTAAGATCATGGCTTCCAGTCCCATCACTTCATGGCAAATAGATGGGGAAACAGTGGCAGACTTTATTTGGGGGGGCTCTAAGATCACTACTGCAGCCATAAAATTAAAAGATGCATACTCCTTAGAAGTAAAGTTGTGACCAATCTAGACAGCATATTAAAAAGCAGAGATATTACTTTGCCAACAAAGTTACATCTAGTCAAGGCTATGGTTTTCTCAGTAGCCATGTATGGATGTGAGAGTTGGACCCTCAAGAAGGCTGAGTGCCAAGAACTGATGCTTTTGAACTGTGGTGTTGGAGAAGACTCTTGAGAGTCCCTTGGACTGCAAGGAGATCCAACCAGTCCATCCTAAAGGAGATCAGTCCTGAATATTCATTGGAAGGACTGATGCTGAAGCTGAAACTCCAATACCTTGACCATGTGATGCAAAGAACTAACTCATTTGAAAAGACCCTGATGCTTGAAAAGATTGAAGGTGGGAGAAGAAGGGGATGACAGAGGATGAGGTGGTTGGATGGCATCACCGACTAAATGGACATGAGTTTGAATAAACTCCAGAAGCTGGTGATGGACAGGGAGGCCTGGCGTGCTGCAGTCCATGGGGTCACAAAGTGTTGGACATGACTGAGCAACTGAACTGAACTGAAGACCATATTATTTTTCTCCAACAAGCTTTCCCTTAAAAGTATAATAGATAAATAACCTTTGCATAAAGCAAAGAGGAAGCGGTAGAATAAGTGAAGCCTTAACAGTATTGTAAATGCATAAGCACTATTTACTAGGAGACTGAACTCATCTGAGCAGCTCATGGGGCAAGATAAAGGAGATGGGTAGTAGAGCCAAAGAGAAAATGTGACGACAGCATGCGCAAATGTCAGAGGACGCGTGCATGCCAAGTCACCGCAGTCGCATCTGACCCTTGAGACTCTATGGACCATAGCCCGCCAGGCTCCTCTGTCCGTCAGATTCTCCAGGCAAGAATACTGGAGTGGATTGCCATCGCCTTCTCCAGGGGATCTTCCCGACCCAGGGATCAAACCCGTGTCGCTTGTATCTTCTGCCTTTGCAGGAGGGTTCTTTACCGTTAGCACCACCTGGGAAGCCTACAAAATAGACTGATTCAAAGTAATTAACTGTAGCAGACTCTACTCGAATGATGAATCCAGTGATAAGTAGAAATTTGCTTAATACAGTATTCAGAGTACAAATGGTTAAGTAGAAGTAGTAACAGAAACATTATCAATAAACTTTCAGTAAGAATAGCAATTCTTATACTAATATGCAAGAGTGAATTCTAGCATAGGACTAAAGTACAGAACAAGGAGTAGGGTAGGAGAAAGGAAAATATCCACCAGAGACTATAAGTGTAACTAATTCCCTGTATATACTTAGATAGTTGATCTAGTTCTATGTTTCTATTAATAAATAAGCCTAAATTTGTGTAATAATAGAGAATAAACACAGGAGGAGAAGGGGACGACAGAGGACAAGATGTTTAGATGGCATCACCGACTCAATGGACATAGGTTTGGGTAGACTCCAGGAGTTGGTGATGGACAGGGAGGCCTGGTGTGCTGCGGTTCATGGGATCACAAAGAGTCGGACTCGACTGAGCAACTGAACTTAACTGAACTGAAACACATCTACTGAGAGTGTTAACAGCCTGGGTGGGGAGGTCAGAGATCCGCAAGTGGCAGGAAGGAACAAACTGCAAGTGGCATATTTTTTTTTTTCCTTCTCTACACAAAATTAAAGGAGGTTTCGTTTAATTCTGTGCTATTATGGTGACACCCGGTTCCACCTGAACTTAACTTTATCCAAACCTTGAGCTAACCAATGCAGCTTTTCTCATGGAAATATCTTTCTTAAGGTATGTTAATGAGCTATATATTTGCTTGGAAATCTGCCTTTCTTTAAGATTCATGTCCATTGTTTTATGGCCTGGGATGACTCACCTTGTGCCAAAGTTATCTCAAAGTGCATATTGTGGGAGAGGGGCTGGAGCAATTCTCTCAGTTTTGAGGAGTTTCCTTTCTCTAATTAGCAGCTTGCTAATAGGTATATAACTCCTTGCTAAAAACTAGCAAAGGAGCACCCTTTCTGTCTCCTTCTGATGTCTATGTGAGAAGTTTTCACTATCTCTTTTATACTTTAACAAAACTTTGCTACACAAAAAGCTCTAAGTGATCAAGCCTCAGATTGAATTCGTTTCCTCTGGAGGCCATGAATGTGGGCATTGTTCATGGTTCATAGCAACAACCTTTCACTATGTCAATGGTTAATAGTGTGTTTATTCTTTTCCCTTCGACTAATTGTTGTTTTCTAAAATCCCAAAGTTAATTCTTCTTCAAATAACATTCAATAAACATAGGCACTTGAAAATTTTCAATTAAATAAACCATCAAAAGGCAAAGAAATAGTGCCCAAAGAAGGGCTTCTAAAAATAAAAGTTGACATACCAACATGGACCATCATACAAGCGGGCCTGTGCTGTCCCTGCCTCTTGTCTGAGTAGTTAAGACGTTAAAATAAACACGTATTAACTGAAGAGGGAAAAACAAGGGCAATGTTAAGCAACAAATTATTGACACAGCTTCTGTTTATATGCTGATGAATGCAATCATCTACATCTTTATTGCCTCAACTCACATTCACTTTTCCACTCACTAAAAATTATCTCTCACCTTCATTATTTATTAAAAATTGTCTTTATTAAAAATTATAGGAAATCCTGTAGTTTCTAGCCCAGTAACCTCTTTTCAGTCTTCACCATACTAACCTGTTTGACATTTGACACTGGTGAAGTTTCTGCCTGTGAGACCTCTGTGACACCGTGCCTTCCTTACCTGCCTCTTGCTTATTAGCCTGCCCTACAAACTCCCATCTTCCTCCTCTGAGCATGCTGTCCACCAGTCCATTCCCAGGGTCCCTGTCTTCTCCTCTCAGTTTAGACTGTCTCCTTGCAGGACCTTTTCAGCACTCGCATCCCCACTGTCACACATACACTTCAGATGCTCACACCAAACTCTAGCCCAGAGCTCTAACTTTCACTCTACTGATATTCATGTGAATGTCATCCAGGAAAATCAAACTCAAGAAAGCAAAAACTTCAGTGATAATTCCTCTCGTGCTTCTTTCCCTTAAAAGCCTGATCCTCCTCCTGAATCCTCCACCTGGGTTAAGAAAATCCCGTTATTTTCCGTAACTCTATCGCCAATCTTGGGATCCTAATCTTTTGTTTCCCTTTCAGGGCCAACGTGTTATGAAACCCATCAATTCTGCCTCTTTTGAAATGTATTCTAAAGTATCTTTCAAACATGTCTTCTCCAATCCTAATGGTGTAGCCGCCAAATACGGCCGCTGTGAAGAAGTGCCACTCCCATGCAGGCACCATGTCAGAATCTTGTTTCAGATCCTCTTAGCGTCTCATTTGTACTATCGCAATAATCTCTCCAGTCTCCCTGACTCCAGTCTCTTCCCTTCCAACTCATCCTTCATGCTGGTATCACAGTACTTTCTAAAATTCCGATGGTAGGGACTTCCCTGGAAGTCCAGTGGTTAAGACTCCACACTTCCACTGGGTGTGGGTTTGATCCCTCGTGGGGGAACCAAGATCCCATATGCCACACAGAGTGACCACAAAAAAGAAAAGAAAAGAAAATTCCAATGATGGTTACATAATTTTGTATGGAACACAATGCCTTCAATGATCATAAATTAACCTCGTTGAACTTCATTAAACACCACCACCATATTCTTCTCCCTTGCCCCGCAGGTTTCAATAACACATTTTCTACACATTTTCTATCTACTCCATGAACATATTTAGTCCTTTCAATGTGATATTCTCTTTGGTTCTTTCTCAACTAAAAAAAAAACTTATCCATCCATTTAGATCCACCCCAAAAGTTAACCTGTCTGTGACATTTAAACTTATCATCACTAGGAAGAAGCAATTTTACTAAACCTCAAAACAGTTGCAGTGGCGCAAGCATCATCCTTTGTTAATATTTTTTCAATTATACTTAATGTTTATTTCTATTTATCGCTGTCCCCTAAAGGTAGGATCCATCTTCACTCATATATGAAACACTAGAACTTACCACAATGTTTGAATTTAAATAAATATTGCTTGTTGAATTATAATGGATAAATAAGAACATTGTTCTATATGTCAGACAAGGGTCAGTTGTATGCAAGTAAAATAAATCAAGGAAAACCAATGAAGGCAGGAATAGCTGATGAATATAAAGTTTTGTTTAAAGAATATGGCAAAGACTACCCACCAAAAGCTAATAGATGAACAAATGAAACAATTCTGTCCCTTGTAGGATATTGTACATGAATAGTTTTACCTTCTTTTCTACATGAGATCGAAGATCATGGAAATGTCATTTTTGGCATTAAAAAGCTATTCACCATGGCTAAGAGCTCACTAACTAAAAAAGTGTACTAAGGAGGAAATATTTAGATCTTCATTAAACTGAGGATTAAGCACATTTCCTTACTACGAACTTAGAAGAATATCGGCCAAATGATGTGATTTCAGTTCAGTTCAGTTCAATTCAGTCACTCAGTCGTGTCCAAATCTTTGCGACCCCATGAATCACAGCACACCAGGCCTCCCTGTCCATCACCAACTCCTGGAGTTTACTCAAACTCGTGCCCATCGAGTCAGTGATGCCATCCAGCCATCTCATCCTCTGTCATCCCCTTCTCCTCCTGCCCCCAATCTCTCCCAGCATCAGGGTCTTTTTCAATGAGTCAACTCTTCGCATGAGGTGGCCAAAGTATTCAGTGAACCTTAAAAGAAGCAAGCATATGCATACTTCTCTTGTTTGAGGAAGGCAAGCAGAGTTTTCCAGGGAAAGGTTGTAGGGTCCTAGAGGATTCAACCAATGAACTCTTACCTGGAATGGGAAGTTCTTGAGACTGGGCACGCTTTGAAGAACTCTAAGCCCATGATATACATGAAATGTAGGGCCAGACAAGGATTTCACCTGTACTTATATTCTTTTTAAGAGTCAGGTTGTTGTAATGGTAAAAGAGAGGGCAAATGTTGGATGATAATCACAGAAGCAGCTGCTCTTAGTCATTAAAGAGAAATAGAGAAATCTCTACCAAGAAACCTTGACAGAATTATGACACTTGAATTATGACAGCACTAATTAGAGACATACAATTTAGGGAAGAGTACAGAACAGAGTTGATGAGAAAGTGTTCACCATTAACATACAAGAAAATTCAGTCTGCTATCCTAGTTCATTTATTTTTCTTGCAAGTAATCCAACTTCAAAAATAAATAACCACAATTCAATAATACTAATACCTAGGCACAACATACTCTAAGAGAAAGTGTGAAAAACACTTATCAAATGAAAAATACTATGCATTAGAAGATGTAGTAAACAGGAAGAAATTCCTACCCACACACACACACACACACATACATACATGAAATCTTGATGAAAGAAAAATGATCTATAAGGCATTAAATATAAATAAGACAATAGAAATAAATTACAAATGAACAGGTTATATTCAGGAAAGGAAAGAAAAATAATTATAACAAAATCCACATTAGAAATATCAAAAATGGCAATAGAGTATTAAGAAAATATAGTCATAGAACATAGAGGTTAACACAAACAGAGAAAAGAAAAGAAGAAAGTGATAAATGAAGATAGGAGACACTACATGTGAAAACTGTTCCTGAGGAAGGAAATAGTAACAATGGTAAGGTGGGAGTGGTGGGGGAACGCTCAAATATATAATACAAGAACATTTTCTCCTACAAACACCTGAATCTGAAGAACTAAATACCACGACCCAGAACAGGAAAGAGAAAGCATAGTTCATCATCAACAAAGAGACTAGATATTTCAGGTGTACTAGGTTAGTAACTGAACACTACTGTTTCAAAGGCAAGCAATTATTTTAGCACCCAACCAAAAGAGGAAGGGTCTCCTATAAGAATCAAAACTCAATTTGGCCTTAGTCTTCTCTGCAGCAAAATCCTGACAAATAGTAAGACAAATTTTTCCCTGACAAATGGGAAAAAATGTGACTCATGAATTTTACTCTCCAATAAATATAAAAGTAACAAATAAAAACTTCAGAGAACATATTGTACCATGAGCTCTCTGAAAAATACAATTTGATAGACATACAACTAAGGCTTAAACGGTATGGACTGTACTAATAAAGGGGTTTCCCTGGTGGCATTAATGGTAAAGAACCTGCCTGCCAATGCAGGAGAAGTAAGAGTTGTGAGTTCGACCCTTGGGTTGGGAAGATCCCCTGGAGGAGGGCATGGCAACCCACTCCAGTATTCTTGCCTGGAGAATCCCATGGACAGAGGAGCCTGGTGGGCTACAGTCCATAGCGCCACATAGAGTTGGACACGACTAAAGCAACTTAGCATGCACACATACTAACAAAGGGTAAGTAAATCCTTAAACCTTAACACAAATTTTAAATTGTCCATAGATTCTAGTGGAGACAGTGTAAATAATAATGAGTAACAAATTGGAAGTTCCAGCAGAGAAGCAGAAGTATAAAATATATTTGTATAAATTTCCTCACACAACAGATAGTAGTTACAGACTAAAGAATATTTTAAAATAATGGATGTTTACTAATAATATTTGAAGGTATGAATTTAGCCAAAGACTTAGACATTAATATTCATTAGATATTAATAATCAAATTAAGATATGAAGAAAGTTTTCTCATTTTGTACTAGATTGTCAATATCCATTGTCTAAAGTTAGTGAATCAAGAAATATAGATTTAGATATGGAGCCTTACTATTAAATGTTTTCCAAATTAAATGGCATTAAAATGTATAAATCAAAAATCTCAGCTTTTATATTAACAAATTAACTATACCTCAATTTTAAAAATTTTTTTAAAAAAGCAAATTGGAAAGAAAAACTCGAGACAAAATAACTTCCAGAGTAAGTTCTTTTCCTTTTTAACCCAAAAATTAAGTGGAAATTGAGTCACTGGGGATATAACTAATTTACATAGTTAATGAGATATATTAATCATATGTCAAATTTATTCTTAAAGAGCATATCAAAATTGAAATTATAAATATCAAGAAAGTAAAAATAGTGAATGCCTTCATGAACCAATGGGATGTAATTAGTCTTTCTTTGGGAACCAGACACTCCCCTAAATATGTATATTACAATAATGGAAAAAGAATTAAGCATTCTACTCAAGAAGTTAGAAAAAGAAAATTAAAATAATAAGAGAAATGGAAGAGAGAAAATAGAAAAGTAGAAATTAATATTATAATTTATAATTATAAAACAGGAAAAACTGCTGAAAAGTTAGCAATTTCAAGAGCTGTTTCTTTAAAGGGAAAAAATAAACTACTGACTTATCTAAACAAAGAAAAAAGTCATAAGTACTCAATGTCAGAAAGATAACTGAGGTGTAATTAACTTGAAATATCATAAAGATAATGTATTTTTTACAACTACATGCAAAATAATTAAAATTCTGATTTAAAAATGAGTGAGTTTTCAGGAAAATGTATATTCCTAAACTGACCCTAGAAGAGAGAGAAAACCTAAATAAATAATTTGCCTTGAAAGAAGTAGAAAGTAATCTCACAGTTCAGTTTATCTCTCTCTTACACACACACCCATACACACACACACAAATGTATCAAAGCAAGGTGTTATCACAGTGAATTCTATCAAATTTTTATAGGAGAAATAACTCCGATGTTAGTAAAATGTTTCAGAACACAGAAAAAAAAAACAAAAATCCCTTCCAAATTTCTTTGATGAAGCAAGTAAAGCAATGATACCCAAGTGTGATGACAATGTGAAAATGAAAACCAGATACTGATCTCATATATAAATAAAATTGAATAAGTTTATTAAGTCCAGAAGCATAGTAACATAATCATACCCACAAAAATGTAAGATTATCATAGTAATTTGAAGAAATTTCAAGTTACAACAAAATAATTTACCACAAGTGAACATTTTAAAAATCATAACTTCAACAGATGCAGAAGCCGTCAATAAAATTCAATACTGTTTTTTAAATAATTTAAGTCAAAAAAAGATTCTTGACTTGATGAATATATCAGACCAAAAGACAGCGTCATGTTTAATGTTGAAATGCTAGAGGCCACAGCATAAATTGAGGAACAGGACACAAACATTCACTAGTGTAACACATATCTGCAAGTACCAAGAAACACAATTTGATAAAAGAAATATGCAAGTTATAAAAATTTGGGAAAAAGAGATAGAAAAGATCACTTAACAGAGATCACCATAACAAATATGATGGTAGTAATGAAAAGGTTTGAAAAATAGTAAGAAATACTGAAATATAACACAGAGTCAAGAAGTGAACAAATGCTGTTAGAAAGACGATGCCAATTTGAGGGTGGGGTGATTTGAGAGAATAGCATTGAAATATGTATGTTACCATATGTAAAATTGGTGGCCAGATGCAAGTTCAATGCATGAAGCAGTTCACCCAAAGCCCATGTACCGGGACACCCTGTACAAGGTGGGGAGGGAAGTGGGAGTGGTTCAGGTTGGGGGAACACATGTACACCTGTGGCTGATTCATGTTCACATACGGCAAAACCAAGACAATATTGTAATTATCTTCCAATTAAAATGAATACATTTTTTAAAAAGAGAAAAATGGTGCCAATAGACTTAGTTAACACAAGGCTGCCACAAACTTTCATTTTGTAAAACATGCGATATCTACAACACATAATTAAACAAGATATGCCTGTTAAAAGAAAAGAATGAAAAAAAGAGACAAAATTGTTTGATAATATTGTAATTATATAAGCAGGCAACAGAATTTCATAGACGGGAAATCCCTTAGGGTATCAATTTAAGTGGCTGATTATGAGTAACTCAATATTCAATAGCTTTTACTTTCCTCTGAACCAGTGAGTCCCAAAACTGCTGAGAGAGCAGAGAAAGGTAGGCGTCAATGCCAGTGTAGGTGTGGGGTGATGATAGGGTGTCCCAATGCACAACACCAGGGTGGTGGGCACCCACACGTGGGGTGGGCCTGGGAAGAGTATCAGAGGCCAAGAGGGGTAAGGAGAACAAAAGTGGGAAATGGGAGGGGTCAGGATGTGCCAGGGTTGAGTGTCAGACCCTAGTGGGGAGGAGGAGAGGGGCAGTGGTGATAAGAATGGGCCACATACAGGGGAGCTGGTCAAAGGCATTTGGATTAATAGGAACACAGTTTCATACTTGAGAAAAGAGACATAAATATAGAAGGAGAAGACCAAAATGACTAGAGAGTTGCAATACTAAGTTGCAACCACTTAGTGTAAACTAGGTGGTTCAATAGACATAAATTGATATGCAAGCAAAATAGAAACAGAAATATTGTTTTTTTATTAGAAATAAATTGATATGCAAGCACAAATAACTGTAAAATCTAATTCCTTAGATCCGTCCACTGAAGGGGGCTGGGAGCAGTAACACTCTAACATCAACGAACACCCAGAGTACCCTGATCTTGATTTTTAAATCCAAGTCTGCATTAAAATGAACTAGGGCTCTTTGGGGAAATGGCTGGTCTGTGGGCTCAGGTAGGGAAAAGTACAAGATGAACCTGAAAAAAATCTTATTGCTCTAGATAGTAAAGAAATGTTTAACAACCTTGAGACCACTCCCAGTGGCCAGACTGAACAATTAAACAATTTAGGCATCAAAACATATAATGATAGTGATTCATCAAAACATTTCGAATTAACTGTTGCTGTTATTGTTTAGTCACTAAATCATGTCCCACTCTTTTGTGACACCACAGACTATAGCCCGCCAAACTCCTCTATCCATGGGATTTCCCAGGCAAGAACACTGGAGTGGGTTGCCATTTCCTTCTCCAGGGCATCTTCCTGACCCAGGTATCAAACCCACGTCTCCTGCTTAGTGGGTGGATTCTTTATTGGTGAGCTACCAGGGAAGCCCTTTTGATTAAATGAGGAAATCATAATTTTACAATGATTAATTGATTAAATATTTGAGAAGAAATGGAATATTTATATACTTTCAAAATACTTTTGACAAAATACTTATTAATTTCAAAAAAGGAAAGAGTAAATTTACAGCAAAGCTCTCTGTGTATACTTAATCAACTGATTAAAGTGAAATTATGCCCCACCTGGTAAGACGGAAGGAGAACACAGAATCACTTCTGTGACATTCCTGCCAAAGAGATCTGACTTGAATCTAGTCATAAGGAGATATCAGACAAATCAAACTTAGTCATAACCTACTAATAATGGTTTGTAATCTCCCAGCATCAAGGTCATGAAATGCAAGGAAAATTTAGAAACCATTCTCAACTAAAGGAGATCAAAGAGACAAGACAATGAAATGCAATGTGAGATTTTAAATTGAATCCTTTACTTACAGAAGATTATAAGAACAATTGGCTGAATTTGAATGTGGTTCAAAGATTAGATTACAGTAATTTATCTGTGTTAAGTTCCTGGTTGCCATGAATGTACTGTGATTACATAAGAGAATGTCCTCATTTTTAAGAAATACATACTAAAATATTTAAGGATGATGGAGTGTCAAATGGTTCTGGAAAAATATATTTCTTTATATTGAATTTATAGCATTTCTGTACAATTGTGGCTTCATTTTTTTATTTTATCTTTTAATTCAATAGCTTCTTTGTATGACTTTTATAGTTAGAAAACATAATGAGAAAAAGATCTTTATAATAAAAAGGAAAAAATTAAATGCCCAGGAATAAGCTTTATTGAGTGTCGTAAATTGACACCTGCATAACTTGGAAGTAGAAAGGTTGAATAAAGATACCAGTTCCTGAGTAGAAAAACTCAATACCATAAAGATGTCTGTTCTCCTTAAGTTAATTTTAAATTTAGCATATTTTTTCCAGTTAAAATACCAAAATGTTTATTTGTTGAAGAAGCCCAGAGAGTTCTAAAGTTCACAAAGCAAAATAAAAACAGAATAACCAGAAAAAATGTCTTTTAAAAAAAGAGTAATCAGTAAAGATTAATCTTACCAGGTATTGAAATATAGGGTTTCAAAATTATAACAGTTCAACATGAATGCATAAATAGATGAGAAAAAACAAGAGATTAGTGTCAAAAGTAAATAATATATTCCAGATATAGATCCAGAATACCTGCAAAAATTTAGTATTTAATAAAAACTAAAAAAAAAATAAAATAAAAACTGACATTTTAGATTAGTAGATAAGAATTACTCAACAAATGGTGTTAGAACAGTTGGTTGGTCACTTGGAAAAATAAGTTGTAGCCTTACATCACTATGCTAAAGTAAATGTATTCAAAATGATTTTTAGATGCACCAGATATTTAACAAGTTTAACACTGAGAAATAAAGCTATACAAACCCTAAGAGAAAGCATAGAGGAAATATGTTTAAATTTTTATATGAAAAATGACATTCTAAGCAAGAATCAGTAACAGAGGACAAAGCTACACAAACATTCTAAAATCTTTGTCAGACACAAAAGTCATAAAGACAAAAGAAAAATGCAAACTGAGAAAAATACTTGTAAAGCACAAGCTGAAGGACTCATTTCTTTTATAAACAAAGAGTTGTTTTAAATAAAAGGAAAAACAAGCCTCAGTGAATGGGCAAGGGACATAAACAGCTATTCACATAAATACAAATTGCCAAAAATATATAAAAAGATTCTAAACCTCACTATTTAAGAAAAATAATCTTAAAGAGCAGTTAAAATAGTTTTCCATTAACTTATTGACAAACATTTGTTTTATATACATGATATCAGTAGAAATGCTGTAAAACAGAAGTTTACATGTGCTGATGGTAGTACTAGAAATTAGTACAGCCTCTTCTGAAGACAGTATCAGTAGTTATCAAAATTTAAAATGCACACATCCTTCGGCCTTGCAGGTCTATTGAAACACTTGCCTACCAACTTTAAAAGGTACATGCAAGATGTTTATTTGATTTTAACAGCAAAACTTGCTAGAAACAATTCCCACAGTATTAGTTAGGATCCAGTAGCCAGGAAACAGAAGCCTATAAGTATTTTTAATGGAAAAAAAATAATACAAAGAACTGTAAGGTATTAAAGAGATGAAAAGACAAAAAAAGGAACATCACATACCATGCAGAAAGCATCTACCACCAATATTTCTGCTGATGAAGCAAAGGAAAGAGGTTTAACTACTAAAACTTAGAAAACTGGATCAATGGCCCCACAAAGCTGAAACATGGCCCTCTGAGGACAGGACCTAAGCAGCTGGCACTGGATTTTTGAAGGGAGGTGATGGGGCTATTCCTGAGAATATCGGGAAAACCGCAAATGGGATTAATTGCTGCTGCCGGAACAAACAGCCAGCCACTGCCTGGGTCAAAAACACATTTCTGGCGAGATACTAACAAGGAGAAACAAACCAAAAACAGAAATCAGAAGAATAAACACTTTCCTTAACTTCCCTTCTGCCTTCCAATCCCCCTCTAACACTGCTATTGACAGAACCTGATAGGGGGCCACCTGTCTTCTCGGGAAAAACTGGTTTGCAGAGTCCCAGCCCCAATTTCATAAAGCAGAATACAGAAGGATGGCTTAGAAGATGAGACACAATAACTTAAACATCCTTTAGTAGCATTGCAGTGTATTCAAACACATATAAACATGAATGAGTTTGGAAACTCCAAGAAAAAAATATTTTTTATGATACTTCTGAGGATAAGATCAGGAGTGTGGGTTGGGAGGAAGACTCACTCAACTGGTAATATTCTCTTGATTCTGTGTGTGTCCTCAGTTATGTCTGATGCTTTACAACCGCATGGACTGTAGCCTGCCAGGTTCCTCTGCCCATAGAATCTTCCAGGCAAGAATACTGGAGTGGGTTGCCATTTCCTTCTCCAGGGGATCTTCCTCCCTCAGGGATAGAATCTTAGGCCTCTTAGGTCTCCTGCATTAGCTGGTAGGTTCTTTACCACTAGCATGACCTGGCTTTGTGTCTGATGCACATACTATTTATGTAATGATTTGTAAAAGAGCACTGTTCACCAAAATTCCCAGAAATTGAGATTTATTCATTCTTCTGTCAATTTACTAAACATGTGAATGCTAAGCATTAGACAAACAAATTTTTCTCAGCATCGGGGTCTTTTCAAATGAGTCTGTTCTTCACATCCCCATATGTTGGAACAAGCAAAATGTACCCACTAATATCTTGCGAACCTGAAAGCCATTTGTTACCGGGAAAGCAAACAAACAAACCCTTCTGTTAAAGCGCAGAAATTATCAGATAAACCAATACAAAATGGTTTTGTATTGAAATTTTGAAATTGTCCTTTTGAAATTGTCCTTTCTCAGAAGGGTAAACCTAACAAGTATGAATAAAATGAAGGTATAACTTATTAACCCAAACAAAGGTACCTAACTGGACCATACTAATTATAGGTGTGAAATGGTTTCCTCCAGCCAAATGCTAAAGAAGAGCTCTCTGTCTCCTTAAAAATTAAAAAAAAATTTAAAACATTTTTCTTCCTTTTGTCTCTTCAGAAAATCAACTGCTAATAATAATGGATCTAATGTGTCCCTAGATTAGATGCTATTTCACATAAGTGGTAAAACTACTGCAGGTTTAGCTAACTTGTAAGATTTTTAAAATAAAACTTATCCACCATAAAAAGTGGCATGACATTTTTGCTTTTGAGACCAATCATCTCTTTCCTGGGTTATGAAGAATCCAGAGATACAAGTCAAAGAGATTGTAGAAGTCTTGAAAGTTTCAAAGAAAATATTTGTAAGTGACTCAAGGAGCTTAACTACTCGAGTGTTTGTGAGTCTGAATTTCAGAGCCTAGGAGATAGGACTGGGGCGGGGTAGGGGGGTGTTTAAAGATGTGTGATATATTCTCTTCCTTAAATCAAGAGTGTCGAGCATCATTTAAGTGGTAAACTGTGTGAGGGATTTCAGGGTAGTGGGCGAGAAGGAAGCCGAAGTGTGGCTGACTTTGTTGCTGGTTTATGAGTAGAGGAAATTCACAACAAGGATGATACTGTGAATGATATCTACCACTTCACTTGACAGCTAGGTGAACACTAGTATGACACCTAAGCCTCCCTGTCCCTAACTGTAAAATGTAACATGTGTTGGTTTTATGTTGCCACTGTAACAAATTACCACCAGCCTACTGGCTTAAAGCAACACAACTAGCAGTTCTCTAAGTCAGAAATCTGAAACAGGTCTCACTAAGCTAAACCTATATTGTCAGCAGGACTGCGTCCCTTCTACAAACTCTAGAGAAGAATCCATTTCTCTTCCAGCTTCTAGGGGCCACCCGAATTCCTTGGCTTACTGACTCCTTCTATCTTCAAAGTCAGCAACAGCCAATCCAGCCTTTCTCATCCTGTATCTGCCGCACACGCTTCCCTCTTCCACTTACAAGGACTCCTCTGATTATGATGGGCCCACCAGATATTCCAGAACACTGTCTCGTCTCAAAGTCAGCTGACTGACAGCCTCAATTTCATCTGTAACCTTAAGTCCACTTGCCAAGTAACATGGCATATTCATCGTTCAAGGGATTAGGACACGGACATCATTGAGGGTCATTATTCTGCTTACCACAGAGCTCATGGGTTCTTGTAGAAAATAAATGAAATAACAACATAACATGCAAAACGTTTACACACTGCCTATAGAAAGCCCTCAATAAGTGTTATCCACATATGAAATTTATAGAGAAGGTAGACGTGACTCACTAAACATAACCTAGCTAACCTGATCCTAAGTAAACTGGAATATATATAATGCCTAGACTTTCTTTAAGGTCCTTAACTGCACCTTCCTATATATATATGTCTGTTGCATTTTGAGTAACTTCCCTTTGTATCTCCTTTATAATCCAGGTTCAGTCATATTTTGGGTTGAGAGCATCCTCACATACACTTTCACGGGATCATTGTTTTAGCAGAGTTTAACAGGGGGAATTGCTGACTTGTTAGAGTTAGCACAAAGACACAGCTGCTAAGCAAGCCGGACACGTATCTAAAGAGAAGTCGCACACAGAACATGAAGCAGGAAACTCTAAAGGGACAATCGGGAGTTCTGCACCTTTCCATTATGTTCTATTCAGTTCTGAGATCTAAATTGCTGCTGATTTTTCATCTTTTAATCACTTCACACAAGTTAAGTGTCCTTGGGAGATGCTACAGAGGGTAGCACATGTCTCATCCCATTGATTCTAAATTAATTTGATCTTATAACTCCCAGCTACTGTAGTTCCAAGGCTGCTAAAAAAGAAACCATCCTAGAGTAACTTTTTTCTGTACAGTAGAGACTGCCATTTTTTTGACAAAATTACATTTGACATTTATTTTCACTGACATTGAAATATGATTTTGACTACATACACGAATTTGTGCACAATAATAATAAAAACATATAGAAGTAACTTACATAGGAGTAAATTTGATTTAACATAAGGACTTCATGTAATACTGTTCAAGGCTTAAGTAGAGCCTTTCAAATGGTATCAAGTGCTGTCTGTGGCAACTTTTCACTGGTGACTATGTTCATTAATTTAATATATATATATATATACATAAAAGTTAATTCTCAAAGGAAGATAAAAGAACAGATGGGTTAGCTTTTTCAAATCAATACTAGAAATTTGCCCAGTAAATATTAAAATAATAAGATAAATGCATTATTGAAGTTGAAAAGGTCACAATTACTGCTGGTATCTAAAAATTTTTTTAAATCTCAGCAATCACTGGGACTATTACATACTATTAGTCAGTGTATTGGTGATCAAATAACGGATCTATGAATTCAATGACTATGAAGAGAGGTCTTGAGAAAAGTATTCTGGTTTAGTCTGACTCTATAAAATAAGAAAACACTGCAAATTATATAAACTTCAAAATGTTTAACTCAATATTTATAATTCCTTTAATATTGTAAACCAAAGACTACAAAATTAAAATAAAATGGGAATAAATTTCAGAGCAAGAAAAATGGGAATTATGTCTTTTTTTCCCTTGAAAATTTTAAATAGGAATTCTCCTAGTAAAAGTGATGCATTAATTAACTCACAAAGGACAGGCTGTTAAAACCAACTCTGGGTAGGCACCTGGAGACTCATCAGAAGCAGGAGGCCTATTCACTGGTAAGACAGGTGACCTCTCTAAGCCTTCGGGTTTTTTTTTCATTTTAAACTATTTGCTATCTGAAGCTCTGAGAGTTCATAAACATGCTCATTTTACTAAGTAAAGTACTGGAAGCCTAGAGAATGAAAATGTTTTCGGAAGGACACAGCAGAATTGGCACATCTAGGGGCTTCCCTGGTGGCCCAGAAGTTAAAGCGTCTGCCTCCAATGTGGGAGACCTGGGTTCGACCCCTGGGTTGGGAAGATCCCCTGGAGAAGGAAACGGTAACCCACTCCAGTATTCTTCCCTGGAGAATCCCATGGATGGAGGAGCCTGGTAGGCTACAGTCCACGGGTTCGCAAAGAGTCGGACACGACTGAGCGATTTCACTTTCATGTTCTTTCCATTCCACTATGCTGTCAGTAAGGCTCCCAGGGTGCCTACCAACCCTGAAAAGCCCCATTTGTCTTCTCTGGGGTAAGTGCCACTGGAAAAAGTGGCAGACCCTACAGGTTTTCCCCACTCACTTGGAATACTGCGAAGTGAAGGAGGAGGCACGTTGCTTACAGCTATCATATGAGACAGAATGGCTGCTGGAAGAGAAGACATAGACATCTTGATGGCTCAGAGGCAGCTGACCAGAGGCTTCTCAAGAGGCAAACGACTACTCTCTTTGAGGCATCACAAAGCAGAACCCTAAAGGAATGCCCTGATAGGCAAAGTAGTCTGGAATCTTCAAGTTCTCAGTTCTATGTGTGCATACGCATTCTAAGGGTGAAACCCAGGCCAGGAAGAGTGACGTTTTAGTGCAGTGGGACGTATGAAGGAGGCTCTGTGAGCTATAGTGAGTAGTAAGCAGTGAAGTGGGGAGTAATAACGCACAGGCAGATACAGCAGAACCCACAGCACTCATGAGTCTAGGCTAGGTAAAGGAAGAATTCATGGCATTGGTCTTTCACTGTCCTGAGCCTTTTTTTCAGGTTACTAAATGTCTGCATTAGTATTGGAAACTTTTTATGTAACAGTAGCAACAGGATTACTTATACTGCTCTCCAAGGCTATATACATACCAGAAAACATACCTTCTAATGATCAGACACCAGTATACACCATATTCTGCTAATATGTTTTTTCTTGGTTTCTTCTGCTTCACAATAATTAAGGCTCACTACAATAGCTAGGATTTAGAGTCTTAATGCATCTCTAACTTCTGCATATCATCTCTGAAGGCCTTTAAAAATATTTTCTAGTGTCATAACTATAATGGGTCATAATCCAAAAGGGCTGTGACTGATTCCTGAGCATGATATACAGTTAGAATTATTCATAGATCAACTTCATCTGGAAAACATTAATAGCCAGAATTGAAAACTTTAGTGCATTACAAAAGTAACATGTTTATTTAATAGTTCTTATCAAATTGCCACTCTACAATAGCTTTACTGTGTTATAACTTTTCAATCGAATCTATTTTCCTGTCTCCAGTTTTATAAACTCTGGACTCTATAGACTCAAATTTGTTGAGGTTTATCATTACATTTAATCTTGTATTTTTTCTACATCAGCCAACTACCTTCATCTGCATGACTCCCATTTCGCCATCCCAACTATAACCCCTTGGGAATTCCTATGCCTTCACTTCATTTGACAGACTCTCCAGATCCGTTCTCTTCCCAAACTTACATTTAAAACTCAAAGAACCAAGGACATCTTTATAAAAGTTCATTGTAAACTACTGAAGTTTTCATGGATTTTAAATAGATGGGCTGTTATTAGAGGATTTTTTTTTTCCTTTCACAAGTAGTTTTGACCAAAGAAAAGTTCTCTAAGGCCCTAAGTTCATACTGATCAATTTGCTTTCTGATTCCAATTTTGTAAGTTCTTATTTTTATTTTTCTAGTTCTTTCTCCCCCTTTTCTAAATTTTCTCCTTTATTCTTTTCTGTATTCTGTTTGCAAAAAACTGCACTGAAAGCAAAGTAACATCATAATAATTTCCCATCAAATTGGACCTTGCATTACAACTAATGCACATACACAAGAATCTTAAGGGAAAATAGCAAAACAGCAATTTTTTAAACTTCATTTTCTCGGAAAAAAGTGAAGGTGTTAGTCACTCAGTCATATCCAACTCCTCACAACCCCATGGACCGTAGCCTTCCAGGCTTCTCTGTCCATGGAATATTTCTGTAATCTTCAAGATTTTGCATGAAGATCTGATAGTGTATGCTGGTTTATGTCCAGAGAGAATCCAGCAAATCACAAATTCAGCTTCCGTGAAATGTTTTTGATTAGTCTTGGCAATATAGTCTGAATACTCTTGAAATTCATTCCAAGAACAATAGCATAACCACTGATTTATCTTTGATGGACAGGCATTTGAAGCTTTGTCTCAGTTTCTAGACATTCCTCAGGAGGCTGCTCACTTCTGAAACACTTAACTTGTAAAATTATCCTGTTCAGACAAGTGCTCGGGCCTGGTGCACTGGGAAGACCCAGAGGGATCGGGTGGAGAGGGAGGTGGGAGGGGGGACCGGGATGGGGAATACATGTAAATCCATGGCTAATTCATTTCAATGTATGACAAAAACTACTGTAATGATGTAAAGTAATTAGCCTCCAACTAATAAAAATAAATGGAAAAAATAAATAAATAAATAAAAACAACAACAACAAAAAGATAAAAAAAAAAATTATCCTGTTCAAGTCACTTAATCTTAATTTCATAATCCTAATCTACACCATAAAGGCAAAAATACCTCAGACAAGTGTTACAAATATTAAATTTAAAAATGAATATTAAGATCCTAGCACAGAATAATAATCCCTCAATTGCCATTTTTACTAGTAGTAATGTTATTATTGCTGAGGTAAGCCTTGAGAAATTCACATGAATTAAAAATGTTTTAAATAATAGCTTTTTCTAAATATACATTTTGTATGCATCCCACCCTTCCCACTACATGGTCAGCAATAGCATATTATAGGTTGGTGTTTCTAGATACACCTTAGGTATCCATTCCATATTACAAAGACCAATAATAATAATGCTGAAATTTACCATGATAATTTTCTATAGACTCAATATTTCAAATAATTCCAGAGAGAAGAATGCTTCAATTAAAATTAAATTAATTCAATACATATATTTTAAAGTATAATTATCAAAACATTTACAAAAATTAAAACTGGAGAGATACAAAACATTTATATAAAATAAAGTGTTACATGTCCTCTCATTGGCCAATCTGTTCCAGGAAAGGACAGTCTATAAATTACATATACACATGCTGGAAAAGGTCAGTTTTCATTCCAAACCCAAAGAAAGGCAATGCCAAAGAATGTTCAAACTACTGCACAATTGCACTCATCTCACACGATAGTAAAGTAATGCTC
This sequence comes from Odocoileus virginianus, assembly GCF_023699985.2. Classification (NCBI taxonomy): domain Eukaryota; kingdom Metazoa; phylum Chordata; class Mammalia; order Artiodactyla; family Cervidae; genus Odocoileus; species Odocoileus virginianus. The sequence continues at coordinate 60,459,052 of NC_069688.1, forward strand.
AAAATTCTCCAAGCCAGGCTTCAACAGTACGTGAACCGTGAACTTCCAGATGTTCAAGCTGTATTTAGAAAAGGCAGAGGAACCAGAGATCAAATTGCCAATATCTGCTGAATCAGAATAAAGGCAAGAGAGTTCCAGAAAAACATCTATTTCTGCTTTATTGACAACATCAAAGCCTTTCACTGAGTGGATCACAACAAACTGTGGAAAATTATGAACGAGATGGGAATACCAGGCCACCTGACCTGCGTCCTGAAAATCTGTATGCAGGTCAGAAAGCAACAGTTAATCTGAACATGGAACAACAGACTGGTTCCAAGTTGGGAAAGGAATACATCAAGGCTGTATATTGTCACTTGCTTATTTAACTTATATGCAGAGTATATCATGCAAAATGCCAGGCTGGATGAAGCACAAGCTGGAATCAAGATTGCCAGGTGAAATATCAATAACCTCAGATATGCAGATGACACCACCCTTATGGCAGAAAGTGAAGAAGAACTAAACAGCCTCTTGATGAAAGTGAAAGAGGAGCTGAAAAAGTTGGCTTAAAGCTCAACATTCAGAAAACTAAGATCATGGCATCTGGTCCCATCACTTCATGGCAAATAGATGGGGAAACAGTGGAAACAGTGTCAGTCTTTATATTTTTGGGCTCCAAAATCACTGTAGATGGTGATTGCAGTCATGAAATTAAAAGATACTTATTCCTTGGAAGGAAAGCTATGACCAACGTAGATAGCATATTAAAAAGCAGAGACATTACTTTGCCAATAAAGGTCCATCTGATCAAGGCTATGGTTTTTTCAGTGGTCATGTATGGACGTGAGAGTTGGACTGTGAGGAAAGCTGAGCACTGAAAAACTGATGCTTTTGTACTGTGGTGTTGGAGAAGACTCTTGAGAGTCCCTTGGACTGCAAGGAGATCCAACCAGTCCATCCTGAAGGAGATCAGTCCTGGGGGTTCATTGGAAGGACTGATGCTGAAGCTGAAACTCCAATACTTTGGCCACCTCATGTGAAGAGCTAACTTATTTGAAAAGACCCTGATACTGGAAAAGATTGAAAGTGGTAGGAGAAAGGATGACAGAGGATGAGATGGTTGGATGGCATCACTGACTCAATGGACATGAGTTTGAGTAAGCTCTGGGAGCTGGTGATGGACAGGGAGGCCTGGCATGCTGCGGTTCATAGGGTCACAAAGAGTCAGACACAACTGAGTGACTGAACTGAACTGAACTGATGCTTCTAATAACAGCAAAACAAAGCAAATCATTAATATACAAATATATTTATACATGTACATATTTTTCATCTGAATGATTAAAAGTAATATTAAAATTAGCTGAAATATATGTAATCCGTATATACACTAATGAAGTACAATACTTATGTATTTATTTATATATTCAGACATGGATAGAAATGAAACTTATATGGCACTCTGTACATCTACTTCAATTTATGTCAAATTTGCTAATATAAAATGAGTATAGAGTACAAAAATATTGTCACTAACTTCTGACTTAAATTCTATTGTTTCATTTATTGCAAATTGCTCTGAGATGTAATTTTTAGGTCCTTCTAAATAGTAATTTTTATTGTAAGATTAATTTATAAGCAATTTAAACTTCAGCTGATAAGTTGGATAATGTATTGATAAACATGTAATTAAAGAAATACACTAATTTTCCAGGCCCAATTGACAATGATATTTTGGTGTATATGCATATGACTATCTACTTATCTATAATGTATAAATAAAATGCTACCTATATTCAAAAACATCTTGTTTTTGATTCAGTCTTTTACCATATACGGACCTAAGTAATAGTACATTCATGTACATATAGTCACAGCCCTTGCCACATATATTCTTTAAGTGTATAGTAATTTTTAATAAGAAAAATATAATCTTCTGTTTGAATGGGTTATGTATTTACCTGAAAAAGATGATCAAATTTCTCCACAGATGTGGCTACACACATTTGTATAATTTGTTGCGCTACAGTTAAAGTAGTTTCTCCAGAGCTGCACTAATCTCTTCCCCCTTGAACTAAGACCTATCTTGAGTATTTCATTCTGGTATATTTATAAACTTTATTTATTAGAAAGATACATCAACTTAAAATAAACTTACATGATTTAATGGAGGATTTCAAAAAATTTACCATAGCAATTTCCCTGTCAGTTTAAAGATTTGCAAGTATAGCATATATTATATCCAAATAGCTTTATTAGATTAATAAAATTAACTAGTCACATTTCCAATGTAACCCTTCTGTAACCCTTAGATCAGGCATGCAATCTTAAATATAGCAAAGCCTAGAGAGGCAATAAGCAAAAGTCTGAACAATCATAGAAAATAACCCTAGCTACTGGCAAAGTGGAGCAACATTTGACTCAAAAACTAGATAATAAGAACAAAGCATGATAAGTCACTCCTAGCTAAGGGCTTCACCAAAAACCAATGGAAAGAAATGAATCAGTTATAGTAAACCACCTTTCTCTTACACATATATTATTATCACTTGAAAGGCCAGGTAGACAGAGTTTCAGATGCCACCTCAGCCGTTAACCAGCTCAGCCCTATATGTTGTTATTTACCGACCTCAGCTTCCTTGTAGGCAAAATGGAAAGATATCTATCCATAGGATTATTTTGAAGAATGAAAAAATAAATAGAAATCACTTAATGCAGCTTGCTTAACACAGTTGTCCAATTAACGTTAGTTCATTCTTTTCTGTCTTCTCTATATGTTCATATATTTATGTTCCTGTTTAGTGATCATAACAGCTCAATCTTACAGGACTTACAAAGTAATTGTAGGACTTACAAAATAATTACGGGATTTACAGAATAATTATAAAAATTTAGTGAGGTGAGCTCATCTCTGCCCATGAAAACATGAAAATTACAGCTGACAGCTGATAACCATCAACAACAACAAAAAATACCAGAACCTACTAAAAAAGAATCTACAGCAAGATGGTTAGAAGGGTGCAGACGTGATAAAATCAAATCCCATACCCATACTAGGTAGGCAACCCACAAACTGGAAAATAATTATACCACAGAAGTTCTCCAAAGGAGGGAAAGTTCTGTGCCCCACATCAGGTTCCCTAGCCTGGTGTCCTCCATTAGGAGGCGGACGTCCCAGAGCATCTGGTTTGAACGTCGGCAGGATTTGATAACAGGAATTCCATAGGAGTGGGGGGGACAGAAACTTCACTCTTAAAGGGTATACAAGGTTCTGCATACGACAGGACCCAGGAGCAAAAGCAGTGACCTCATAGGACCCCGGGTCAGACCTACCTGCTGGTATTGAAGGGACTCCAGTGGAAGTTGCCTGGCTCACTGCAGAGACAAAGACCCTGGAGGCAGCAGTTCTGGGGGGTATTGTTGGCATGAGCTTTCCAAGAGACCCCCACTTTCTCACCAAGAGCTAGCCCCACGCCACAGCCTGCAGGCTTCAGTGCTGTTTGGCCTAAGATGCCTCAGACCAAACAGCCAGCAGTGTGGGAACACAGCCCCACTCATCAGGAGACAGGCTACCCGGTCATCCTGAGCCCACATCTGCCGGATAAACACACACCTTAACACGGCCCTACTCGCCAGAGGGACAAGACCCAGCTCTCCCAGCAGTGGGCAGAAACCAGGCCCCCCACGAGGAAGCTGGCACAGGCCCATTAGACCAGTCTTGTCCAGCAAGATGCAGACAGCAGAAGCAAGGACTACAACCGTGTAGAGTAGAAGCCACAATTACAGACAGTTAAATGAATATGACAGCAGAAGACTACGTCACAGATAAAGGAACGAAACAAAATGCCAGAAAAACAACTGAGTGGAATAGGATAGGCAACATACATGGAGAGAAAAAAAAAAATTCAGAAAATGATTGTAAAGATTCCAAGATCCCAGAAAAAGAATGGAGACAGATTGAGAAGAAACAATAAATATTTAACAACGAGCTAGAAGATCTGATTCTCCAGGCAAGAATAATGGAATGGGTACCTATCCCCTTCTCCAGGGGACCTTTCTGCCCAGAGACTGAACCCAGGTCTCCTGCATTGCAAGCAGATTCCTTACCGCCCAAACTCTAGGGCCGCCCAAACAACAAACAGAGATGACTGATACAATAACTAAAATGAAAAGTACACTAGAAGGAACCAACAGTAGAATGAATGAGGTGGAAGAACAGATACATGAAGCAGAAGATAGAATTGTGGAAATCACTGCTGCAGAACAGAAGAGAGAAAAAAGAAATGGGGAAAGTCTAAGAGACCTCTGAGACAACAGTAAATGCACCAACATTGACCTTACACGGGGCTCCAGAGGAGAAGAGAGAAAGTACCAGAGAAAATATTTAAAGAGCTGCTAGCTGAAAATCTTATTAACATGGGAAAGAAAATAGTCACCCAAGTCCAGAAAGTTCAGGGAATACCAGGCAGAATAAACACATGGAGAAACCCACAGAGACACATAGTAATCAAATGGACAAAGATTAAAGACAAAGATAAAATATTAAAAGGAATAAGGAAAGCACAACAAATAATATACAAGGAAACACTCATAAGGTTATCAACTGATTTTTCAGCAGAAACTCTACAGGTCAGAAGGGAGTGGCACAAATACATTTAAAGCGATGAAAGGGAAGAACCCACAACCCAGACGACTCTGCTAAGCAAGGCTCTCATTCAGATTCCACAGAGAAGTCAAGAGATTTACAGATAAACAAAAGCTAAGAGAAATCACCATCATCAGATCAGCTTTGCGACAAATGCTAAACAAGCTTCCCTAGGTGGAAAAGAAAAGGCTACCACTAGAAACAAGAAAATTATGAAGGAAAAAGCTCACCAGTAGAGTCAAACATACAGTAGGAAATCATTCACACAAAAATATGATATTAAAACCAGTACTTGTGAGAAGAGGAGAGTAAAAATACAGGATTTGGAAATGCTTCTGAAATTAAAAGACTGGCAACTTTAAACAATTTTGTTTATATATAGATTGCTATATCTAAACTTCATGGTAAACACAATAGATACATACACAAAAAAGATTAAGGAATATAATAAGCACAGCAGTAAAGTTAGCCATCAAATCACAAGAGAAGAGAACAAAAGAGGAAGGAAAGGAAAAAAGATCTACAAAAACAAATCAGACCAATTAATAAAATGGCATTAAGAACATACAAACCAATAGTCATCTTTTAAAAAGGGATTCCATACAAATGAAAGTCAAAAGTACCAATACTCCTATCAGACAAAGTAGACTTTAAAGACTGTTACAAGAAACAAAAGTTACATAATGATCAATGGCTCAATCCAAGAAGTTATAATAATAATAAATTTATATATACCCAATATAGGAGCAGCTTAATATATAAGGCAAATGTTGTTGTTTAGTCGCTAAGTCATGTCTGACTCTTTTGCAATCCTATAGAATGTAGCCTGCCAGGCTCCCCTGTCCTTTGGATGTCCCAGGCCAGAATACTGAAATGGGTTGTTATTTCCTTCTTCAGGGGCTATTCCCAACCTAGGAATCAAACCTGCATCTCCTGCTTTGGCAGACAGATTCTTTACCACTGAGCCACCAAGGACACTCATAAGGCAAATACTAACAGCTATAAAAGGAAAAAATCAACAGTACAATAACAGTGGGGGACCTTAAGCCCACACACTTTCATCATTGGACAGATTACCTAGACAGAAAATCAATGAGAAAGCACAGGCCTTAATTGATCTAATTGGTACTTATAGAGCACTCCATCCAAAAGCAGCAGAATACACTTTCTTCTCATGCGCAAATGGAATATTCTTCAGGATTGACCACATGCTGGGCCACAAACTGGACCTCAGTAAACTTAAGAAAATTTAAATATCAATTTTTTTTCCAACCTCAACACTATGAGATTAGAAATAAACTACAAGAATAAAAACACATACACATGGAGGCTAAACTATATGCTACTAAACACCCAGTGGGTAACTGAAGAAATCAAAGACGAAATAAAAAAATACATAGAGACAAATGAAAATGATAGCGCAATGATCTTAAACCAGCAGGCTGTGGCAAAAGAATTTCTAAGAGGGAAGCTTAGAGCAATACAAGATTCTTTACTGTCTGAGTCACCAGGGGAGCCCAGTCTTACATCAGCGTGATAGACCACGTTACAAATTTAAAATAGAAGTCAAATGATTGTCTTAGTCTATGCAGAAAAGCTTTTGACAAAGTTCAGCACCCTTTTATGATGAAAACTCTCCAGAAAGTGAGCATAGAAGGAACATAGCTCAACATAATAAAATCCATTTATGGGAAACCTACAGCCAACATCATAGTCAACGATGAAGAACTGAAAGCATTTCCTCTAATATCAGGAACGAGACACTTTTATTCAACATAGTTTTGGAAGTCCTAACCATGGAAAACAGAGAAGAAAAAGAAAGAAAACTGTCAATGTTTGCTGATGACCTGCAGTAGCAGGTCATAGAAAATTCTTAAAATGCTACCAGAGAACTACCAGCACTCACCAATGAATTTAGTGAAGTTGCAGGATACAAAATAAATACACAGAAATTTGTTGCATTTCTATACACTGAAAATGAAAGATCAGAAAGAGACAGTAACAAAAGAATCCCATTGACTATATATATATATATACATATATATATATATATATATATATATATATGTACATACACACAATGGAATATTACTCAGTTAAACCATCATAAAGAATGAAATAAATAAAGCTTCCCAGGTGGCTTAGTGATAAAGAATCAGCCTACCAAGCAGGAGACACAGACTTGATCCCTGCATCAGGAAAATCTCCTGGAGAAGGAAATGGTAACTCAATTCAACATTCTTGCTTGGGAAATCCCATGAACAGAGAAGCCCGGCGGGCCACCATCCCTGGGGTCACAAAAGAATTGGACACAACTTAGTAACTAAACATATGTACATCATTGCCTTTTGTAGGAACATAAATGTACCTAGAGATCATCACACTGAGAGAAGTAAGTCAGATAGAGTAGGACAAATATATGATATCACTTATATGCAGAATCGTAAAAAAAAAAAAGAAGAATGATACAAATGGCCTGATGTACAAAACAGAAACAGTCTTAAAAAACAAACTTATGGTTACTGAAAGGACAAGGTGGGGGTTGGGGGGTGGAGATTGGGAGTTTTAAAATAGATAACCAACAAGGAACTACTATATAGCACAGGGAACTCTGTTCAATACTCTGTGAAAACCTAATGGGAAAATAAATTTGAAAAAAGAATAGATATACATACATGTATAACTGGATCACATAAAACTAATTTTCCTGAGTCCAAGCTTGCTCTGCTTGCCCCACAACAGGTCAATGAATCTGAGAGATGAGGTAAGGCAAGGAATAAGACTTTATTTGGAAAGCCAGATGACCGAGAAGATGGCAGACTCATGTCTCAGAGTAACCATACTGTTGGGGGCTTGGAAGCCAGGTTCTTTTACAGAACCAGAGAGAGCAGCAGTGAGGGACTAAAGTCTAAAGGTAGACCAGAGATGGAGAGGCAGTGGGGAAGTGAAGTGAAATAGTCTTCAGTCTTGCAAAACATCTCCCCTAATGGCCAGCTGTTGGACGCGGTTGTTAATCTCTTCTTTTTGTTGTAGCTATTCACAGGTGGGCAGGCATCAGATTTTCTATCTATGAGCTGAACAAAGACACTTCAGTTTACTGTGAGGCAGAGGGACAGGGTCCTCTGAGGCAGGCTATTGTGTATTATAATAACAAAAGCAACAAAAAGGAAGTCAAAGAAACAGCTTCCAACATGGAGTTAGAATTGGCTTCTCTACAACACAGTCCGATTTGCGTCTTTTCTGCAACACGGAGGCCACATTGTAAATCAACTCTGCGCTGTACTGTGCTTAGTCGCTCAATCGTGTCTGAGTCTTCGTGACCTGTCATGTTCCTCTGTCCATGGGCAAGAATACTAGAGTGAATTGCCATTTTCTTCTCCAGGGGATCCTCCTAACCCAAGGATGGAACCTACATCTCCTGCATTGACAGGTAAATTCTTTAGTACTGAGCAACCTAGGAACCCTAACTCTTAATAATATTAACCAAAAAGATCAAGGTAAGATTTGTGCCAGTCCTTCTTATAAGAAATATAAATATTCGGCAGGAAGGATAGAGCATATGAGCATTGAAAGATGGCTTTTTAAAATAATCAAGATGTTATCAACTCTTGATTATAAATGAAAAACATCTTAAATGAAATCAACTCTTCAAGAAAATAATTAAACATTATAACAACCATGCATTTGGAAAACTACTGAGATCAGAAATCCTTGTCAGACTTGATGGCATTAACAATTCCCATGATGGCTTTCAGGTAAAATTATTTGAAGCACATTCCATATATCACGGAACTTTAAAAATATTTTCTCTTGCCAACTTTAAAGTTCTTTCCCTTTATAGGCACTCACAGACAGATGGAGTCTCCTTGTTGAAAATAGATTTTTCCTAAATAAAATAGAGAAAGACTACGGAATGTTTATATTACCAAGAATTTTAACCAGGGTGGCACATTAAGCCATTTACTTCACCAGTTTAGGAAGTGCCCTAGTGTTTTAATATCTGTTCAAAATTCATTCTGAAAGTCACAAACCCATTTGTGCTCCACTTACTACCAAGCTCTTTGAGTTTATTTGATCAAAGTTTACTCGCATAACCTTATGAGAGAAGGCTAATACATGACGTTTCTGTTTGAATTTCTATTCTCATGAGAGTACTTGAATGAAAGATAACATCTGTGGACTATATTCTAATTATCAAGCTAAGTGACTTCTATTGTATTATCCCCTATTTTGTTCAATCTTTGCAAAAGTCTACCAGTCAAAAACTAGTGCTATTCCCATTCTACAACTTGAAGACAGTCTTGATGATGATAAATAGTTTCTCTTCTTCCAGGCACTGAAATTCACCTCCAGGATTCAAATTCCACTGGATTCTTCAGGCTGTTGGTTCATCATCCATTCAAGCAAAGGAAAATACATTTCAGCAGCACTTTCCCAAACTTACTTTAAATCTCAATGCCTCCTGTTAGAAGGAAGACCCCATTGAATAAGTGAGTGTTCTTAACAAAGACCCACAGTAGTGATTGTTCCCGAACACTATGAATACTGGCTGCCAGGAGCACCTTAGACAACAATCAATTTTTCTCCAGATACATTACTCTGAATTCCCAACATTTTGCCCTGCAAGTGCTCAAAATTTATTTAAATTTAAAAGTGTCACATTCCCTTTAAACCCAGGAAGATGTGAACCGTGTCCCCCTAACCTGAAAAGGGGGAAAAAATCCCTTTCTTTTTCTTCCTCTCTTGCATTTTCTTTCATATGATTTAGACATTTTAAAGATTCTCTTGCGTATATTCACAACTGCCTATAGAAGCACCTAGAAAGGTCACAGGTGTGTGCATGGCACATGATTCCTGCCCATTCCTTACACATCCTTACTTTTTAATTTGCAGGATTATGTGGCCAGAGGAGTGAAACCCAGATGTGGCAGCCCTCACAGAGCCTGTGAAGGGCATGAGGCTTTTCCTCTTTCTTGGGGTGAGCCTACTGAGTTCTCTCTACTTCCTGAACATATGATTCTGCTTTGCATTTGGGCAGCAGACCAAATTGGACTCTCTACTTCACCCAACCTACCTTTAACTTTTGGAAGGTCACTAATGAATCAGGAAGGGGCTCATGATTGAGGCCTAAACTTAAAATTCTTTGCCCAGCCCAATTCTTTCTCCTGGTTTGCTTCCCTCCCCTCAGATATTTAACAATCCTATTTCCCTCTTCACCTAAGAGCTTGAAGTGCTTCCCAGTGGACCACACCGTAAGTGAATTTTATGAAGATACTATTCACAGCATCAAATGACCCATTGTCATCTTGATTTTTTTCTAACATAATCTCATCGTCATTTAGGTTTGACATTTCAGAAACTTGAACTTCAATGCACTGTACTACTCAAAACTGCCTGGGGACGTGTGCTGAGCTCTGCTTGTCCCCCGTGATTCAAGGAAGAACGTTATTCTTCTTGCTTTATTGCTCCAGTCTCACTCTGCATTTCCACAAATCACTGTAATTTACACTATCTGCACGGGGTATCCTGTAGCAACTTCTGAAATGGCCTATAATATTATAAATCATTGTGCTATTTTGGCATAAAATGTTACTTAGGTAAATAGCCATTGTTGTGCATTTTTTCCTCTAGAGAACTATTAGTCACATCGTATTGTTCCGAGAGAAAGTCTGGCAGGAGTCATATTTTTCTGGGTTTTTTGGTTGCTGTTTGGTAGCTGCTATAGTTTAAAATTACACTTTAGTACTTAATAGAGGCAATGTCTTTGAGCAAAAAGCATCCATATGTGTTCATGCATTAATAAACTATAGGTCACTAAGAGAGCTGATGTCCATTTGAATATTTTTACTAATCATTACTTTGTTACATGGTATCTGCAACAAAAACAGAACAGATTTATAGGCCATGACAAATGGCTCAGTTGAAGTAAATCCCTGACTTTATTAGGTCAAATACAGAAGAGAAATAACTACGCAGAAAAAGCCAGCCAAAACACAGCTTTGGGTCACAACAATTCTGATGCTTTATCATTTTCTGTGGTATATCAAATTGTCCTTCAAAATCATACATGATTCACTTTTTTGATGGGCTGGATTTTTTTTTTTTTAATTCTAGCTGATTTTCAGAGCCTGAACTGCTATTTCCTCTGTCAACTGTATCAATCAGGGTTTGATATGAGAAGCAGAACAGCTAGGAAATACATGGTATAAGGGATTTGTAAAGAGATTTGAGATTCTACAGTGACACAACCCAAATCCACCTCAACTCATTTCTCAACTTTTACTTACCTGATTTCCATTTATCCTCTAAATATTTTCCTAAAAATATTAAGAGAAACTGCCAAATATCCATGAAATATATTAGTACACTCAGGAGAACAGAACAACATGGTTAAAAAGGCATCTGGATACCAACTCCAGGAAAACTTTTCCCAGCTTTCATTTAAATCACCATAAAAATTCCAGAAAAGACAAAATCTATAAAGTGAAAAATTAAAAGGGATAGACAACGTGATGACACAACCTGAATGAACTCTATGAAAATTTAAACACATGGAGTAAGATTGATGAGAGTTTTCCTGTTATGGGCTGAAATGTGTCCCCTAAAATGATATGTTTAAGTCTGCTAAAGTATTCAAACAGTACTGTTTAACTGATCTAAGCAGGTTTTGTTTTTTTGCTTCTTGAAGCAGGCAGTCTTCCCTCTCCAGAGTCCAGAGAACCACAAAGCAAGGAACAAGGCTGTGAGCTTTTATAAAACAAGGCAATCAGGGAATCAGGGAAAGGCATTTGGCTTAAATTGATTGGCTGGAATTGCATATCAGACCTTATTTAGAACAAAGAAATCATTACAGGTTCTTGGCAGTTGGGGTTTGCCTGGTTGGACATACTGTGTTTCTGGTTAAGGGAAGTATTTACAGGAACATGAAATCTAAGTTTCAGCTTGCTGACATGGCATCCCACCAGGAGTGGCTCCATCTAGGGCCTAGAAATTTATTTCACTAAGTCTTAATTCCCAGTACCTCAAAATATAGATTTATTTGTTAGTGAAGTCTTTACAGAGATAATCTGGTTAAAATGAGGTCATTAGAGTGGGCCTTACTCTAGTGTGATGGGTACCCTTATAACAAGGGGGCAATTTGGACATTCACAGATGGGAAACAATGTGAAAACAATATAAGAAGGTGGCCAGGTGACTGGAGTGATACATCAATAAGCCAAGGAATTCCAGCGATTGCCAGGAAACACCAGAAGATGGAAGAGGCAGGGAAGGATTCTCCTTCAGAGACTTCAGAGAGAGGACAGCCCTGCTAACACCTTGGCATCTGATTTTAACCTCAAGAATTGCAAGACAACAATTTTCTGTTGTTTTTTGCCAGCTACTTTTTTTTTTTGGTGCTTTGTTACAACAGCCTCGGGAAACTAATACACTAACAATGCTTCCTCGTGTGGCATCGTTCACGGTACGGTCCTATGCCAGCTCTTCTTAAAACAGTCTTCACCCTCTTCAAGTTGGTGTGTAAACCTACTAAACATCCCCATGGGCACCCATCCTCTGCCTTGCAAATTCCTTCAGGTTTGCTTTGTATGCATATGCTCTAATAATTCTTGTTCCTCCGTTTCATCCACTCTTTCTTTCATTCCTAAACAGGTTCCCACCCTTGCTTTGGCCCCTTTCACAAGTGGCTCAGTTCTGGACTTTGCCCTTCATCACCCCTCTTGAGAGCAGGCCACAGAGTGTGGTCCACAGCTTCAGAGTAAGTACCACAGCACTCGCACCATCCCCTCTTCTTGTTGACCCTCACCTGGTTCACAGCCAACTTTGAAAATACTAGCATAAGCTACTGGTGAAAATATTTCTAGATAACTGAGCTTAAACTTTAAAGCACCAAAACATTCTACAAAAGCAGCAGAAGCTGATAAATAGATTTTCTGGCTTGGTGATTCAGGATTATCAACAAGAACATCAATTTTTATACTAGAGTACTATCATAGTGCCTTTGGAATTTGTTAAGTTGTTAAGTTTGGCAGACTATTAAATATTTGTGTGGGTTTTTTTTTTTAATTTTGGAGAATTCTTCCCAGTTTTAACATGGTTAAAGTTATTTCTGTTAATGTGGCAATGTCTCTCCTTCTAATTTGTTCCTTCTCACCAGCACCGTCCAAGGATATTAGTTAAACTGGTTCAGATAATTGTTTTTATGAACATGGAGATGATCTGCCAGAAACTTCCTTCAAGGGAGGATGTGTTGCCCTAGCAACAGGTTAGTCTCAGCTAAAGAAAAATCTGCATTCAGAAGGGTACTTCCTTCCCAGGGGAGCTTATGCCCAATAACCAACCCATATATATGCATACGTATATGACTCAGATGGTAAAGAATCTGCCTACACTGCAGGAGACCAGGGTTCGATCCCTGGGTCAGGAAGATCTCCTGGAAAAGGGAATGGCTACTCACTCCAGTATTCTTGCCTGGAGAATTCCATGGATAAAGGAGCCTGGTGGGCAACAGTCCCTGTGATTGCAAAAAAAAATGAACATCTGAGTGACTCTTTTACTTTTCATATATATACATATATGTGGGAGAGAGAGAGATGATATATGGTATAACATCATTTCAGATGACTAATTGGTTATTTGAGCGAAACTTGGTTAAATATCCTAAAATCTCACCACAATTCTTGCATATATATTTCATTATATATGATGAAACTTATCTTTTCAAAGTATTACTATTTGTGTTCTGAACATACCACATTGATTAACAGATTTTATTTTTAAATTTTCAGTTATTAATTATTTTCACTATAATTATATAAATGCATTGGTTCTTGACTAAATAATAATTAAATTTACTGTTGACTTAGCTGGCAATTTAATTAAAAGAAATTTCACCACAATTGGAGTTTTGTTTTAGATGCTTCTTAGCAAACACAACTCATTTAGACAATTTTCTATTATATCTTTACTGCTGGTAATTCAAGTTATGGATTCCCCTTTAAATCTGAGTGTATCCCTTCTTGGGCAATTAAAATGCATTATTAACTGAACTTGCTACCTCTACTTAGCTATGCTGTGGCTTCACAATGGAATGGAGGAAGGATCTTGGCACCCATTATTATTATCATATTGTAATGCAGATATTTTGAAATAACCTACACTGCTAAGATTTTCTTAGCTTGTCACCTGCTAGAAAAATATCACTTCCTTTAAAAAGTCTGCACAAAATGATTGTAATTTGGCCTTAGAGTTTATTGATCATGATGATGATGATAGTGCTGGTCAAAGTAGTTTGAGAGAGCTACACAGTAAAGAGAAAATAGGTAGGGCTGTATCTGCATCAGTCATTGCTCAGGATATATTAGCAATTAATGGCTTATTTAAAAACTTTAAAAAGATTCTCAGTGCTTTACTCACTAATTTCACATTAAATTATACTTATTGGACTGATACCAAGTTTAAGACATGCTTTGAGATCCAAATTAAAAATGTCATATCTATTTTTAAGTTTTAAAAGCAGATGCTCTAGGGAAAATATCATAAAGATTATTCAAAGGGAAAAAATACCCCAGTACAGTCTTGACTAAACATTGAAAAAGACTGTCAAGCTGAACAGTTGACTGATGATGACCCTAGTTGAGATGTCCGTTCTTAGCTATATTTTCAAAAGCATCAAAGTCATCCCTTATTCTCCTGGTAAATTGTCAAATCTGCCTGGAATTGCTGTTAGCCTTATCTGTCTATTCATGAAAAGTTAAAAAACAAAAACACTACCAATAAACTTTGGCCTTTGAGTTTGAGTTCCCATCAAAGAGAAGTTGTTGTGTTTTTTCTTGTTTTTTTTTCTTTTTTCTTATTTTTTTTTTTTTTTCTTTCCTAAGAACATTTACCTGTTAGGGAATTGCCTGAATTACATGCTCTACAATAAAAGCAACGTTCAGAATGAGTTCAAACCATTAGAATGGATATCTGAAACAATTAGTAAGTCAAACAAAATACAATTTTAAGTTAAAAAATCCTCAGACTTCTAGTTTTAGAATTACTACTTATGGATCAACTGATTTAAGAGTCACTGGAAAACTTTTCAGCCCTAGAATATCTTGAGAATAAAGATGTAATTATGAAGAAATGAAATTTGAATAGAAACTATACAGAGGATAAAATACCAACTCTGACAAATAATTTTCTTTTTTCAGTTCAATTCAAGGAGCAGTACAGCATAAGAGTTCCAAAGTAAGGAGAATAGTCATTGGAAGTCTTACCTATTGAGTAACATAGAGGAACCCTGAAACTTGCAAAATAGGCAGGCCACAAGGGAATGAGAGCCCAGACAAGAGTCTACACAACAAGGATTCAAGCAAGTCAGAGAAAATCGTTAATCAGTACAGCTCACCAGAAGCCAAAACTGAACTCAAAGCTTCTTAAAGAACTTATTTATAACCAGGTCTGCACTGGTCTGTGGGTACTTAATGCCAGCCCAACTAGGGCAGGCCTACACACTGACATGATTCCTGGCCCTCTGTCTAAATGCAATACTGAAAAATATTTGATTTGATGATACAATCTATGGCCACTGCTGGAATAAATGAAAAATTCCAAGAGAGTGATAGTTCTAATTACCTCTGAGTATCAGTTACATCCATCACTTTAACTATGTGCACTCTCTTCTTTTGTGTCTTTGACAGTGTTTGCAACACACAGTTCTGATCTTGGAAGACAGAAAAGCTGTCCTCTAATTCCATACAACATTATTCACATAGGAAGAAAGGGTTTGGAATGAATTTGTTAAGATAAAGATGCTACTATTCATGGGTGGTTAGGCCTGTCCGCAAAGAATCTTAAGCCAAATACTTTATTATTTTCCTCACAGGTGAATATAAACTTAAAGATACATAAATAAGTATCTGAGTTTTCAGAATAATGCAATTTAATAGAAGATAGAACATCACTCTTTCCCACAAATCCTGGCCTCTGTTAATGTTTGTGCCTTTAAAAATCATAACAATACAACTTTTGTACAAAAAAATGGGGAAAGTCAAATTGTGAGTGAGTATTCAACTAACCATTAACTACTTCATCTTAAATGCATGAGTGTATGTTAAGCCCCCTTATAACAGTTGTTTAGGTGATCTGGTTCTTTATGTCAAAAATTGAACTGCTGAAGTAAACACCAATAAGGAAGAAGTAATAGTGAATTTACAATCCTCTCATTAATTCAAAATTGAAAACAGGCTAAGTCCTTGATATTATCAGGGTAGGACATGGCTGTGAAATTGAGTGTGGTATAAATTAGATCAAATGATTTACCTAGTTATTAACTGAAACCAGACAAATTGGTGGATATAAAAGTACACAAATGACATCAGAAAAAAAGTCAAAAGCAGATAAGCAGTGGGGAAAAAGCTAGTATTGAAGTCAAGAGAACAAATTTCACTGCAACCCAAAAAAAAACCAAGTGAAAGTGAACATCACTCAGTCATGTCCAACTCTTTGCAGCTCCATGGACTATACAGTTCATGGAATTCTCCAGGCCAGAATACTGGAGTGGGTAGCATTTCCTTCTCCAAGTCAGGTATAAAAAGGGCCACAGGGAAAATGTAGAATGCTGGTTTGTTTTCCAAGAGAAGAGCCAGTGTGAAGTGATGAGGATGGACGATAACCTTTATGTTCAGAGGACTAAGACTAATTGGACAAATCCACTCTTTTGCTGAAGAATTCCTATAGGACCAGAGGATCATCTCCAATCCTTTAAGGATAGTTATAGAATAAATACAGGGATAGAGTTATACAGTATGTAGAGGAATTTGGATTAGAAATCAGATTTCTTGGATTTCAGTCACTTTCTCTTATGGTAGACTTCTAATATTCAAAGTTAGAAAAAAAATTCCCATTGATTTTTTTTTCCCCCCTACTGCTGGCTGAGAAGGGAAGACATATATTTAATATCCTACAAATTCTTCTCAAATATAGGACTGTCTTTAGTCCAATATCAAATATAATGCAGAACACAGATAAGATATTTAACAAAAAGAGGCAGAAAGTTGAAAACATTTCTTCTAAAAACAGGAAAAAGATAAGGATGCCCACTCTTACCACTTTCATTTCACATAGTATTGGAAGCAGTGGCCACAGCATTCAGGTAAGAAAAATAAATGAAAGGAATCTAAATTGTAAAGGAAAAAGTTAAACTATAATCATTTGAATTGTCTGCAGATAACATAATACTATATTATATAGATAAAGTCATAAACACACTAAATAAATAGGTGAAAGACTTATACTTTGAAAATTATAAGATAGCATTGAAAGAAAAAGAAGATGACACAACAGACAGAAAAATACATTGTGCTTATGAATTGGAAGAGTTAGTATTGTTAAAACGATCACACCACCCAAGGCAATGTTCAGATTCAGTGCAGTCCCTGTCAAAATACCAGAGTCATGTTTTCACAGAAGTACTACAAATAGTTCTAAAATTTGTATAGAAACACGAAAGACCCCAAATAGCCAAAACAATCTTGAGAAAGAACAACAAAGGTGTAGGTTTCACACTCGCAGATTCCAAACTATGCTACAAAACTACAGTAATCAAAAGGGAATGTCTCTGGCACAAGCAAGCACACAGATCTTTGGAACAGAATAGAGAGCTCAGAAAATAGACCCACATTTATATAGCTAATTAATCTACAACATAGGGGGCAATGAGGAAAAGAGTTTCCTCAATAGATGATTCTGGGAAAACTGTCTAGTCCTTCAAAAGAATAAAACTCGAATCCTTTCTCACACCAGATAAAAAAATAAACTCAAAATGGGTTAAAGACTTAAAAACATAAAGGGTTAAAGACCTGAAACATAAAATTCATATACAAAAACATAGGCAATACATTCTTTGACATTGGTCTTAGCAATATTTTGAGGGATATTTCCTCAAGGAGGAGAAGCAAAAGCAAAAATAAGCAAAAGGGATTATGTCAAACTAAAAATGCTTTTCAGAGTAAAGGAAACTATCAGGAAAACAAAAAGCTTAATGAATGGAAGAAGATATTTGCAAACAATATATGGAACAATGAGCTAATATCCAAAATATACAAAGGATTCTTACAACTTAATATCAAAAGGAAAATTGATTTAAAAATGGCCTGAAGAGATGAATAATTGTTTTTCCAAAGAATACATATAAATGGCCAACAGGCACATGAAAAGATGCTTCATACCAAGCAATTATCAGCGAACTCCAAATCAAAGCTACAGTGAGATATCATGTCACATCTGTGAGAGTGGTTATCATCAAAATGACAACCAATAAAAAGCATTGGTGAGGCTATAGAGGAAAGATAACCTTCATATACTGTTGGTATGAATGCAAATTGGTTCAAACATTATGGAAAATAGTATGAAGTTTCCTCAAAAAATTAATAATACAACTTCCATATAACCCAGCAATTTCATGTCTGGGTATTTACCCAAAGGAAATATCAATACTAATTAAACAAGATATAGGCAACCTTATGCTTATTTCAGTATTATTTATAGTTTTGAGATATAAAAGCAACTTAGCTATCTATTAATAGATGAAAGGATAAAGAAGATGTGGTATGTACATATATATATGTATATATGTTCTTTATTCATATATATATAAATGATTTTCAATGAATTATTATGTGGTCATAAAAAATGAAATCTTGCATTTGTGACAACATGGATAAATCTAAAGAAAAGTGAAATAAGTGAGACAGAGAAAGACAAGTACTGTATGGTCTCACTTACATGTGAAATCTAAACAAATTAATCAAAACAAAAGCAGAGTATAGATAGAACAATAGGAGTAGTTCAGAAGGAAAGGGGGTGGAAGGTGCATGAAATATGTGAAGGGGATTAAAAGCAGACTATAGATAGAACAATAGGAGTAGTTCAGAGGGAAAGGGGGTGGAAGGTGCATGAAATATGTGAAAGGGATTAAGAGACACAAACTTCCAGTTATATAATAAATAAGTCACATGGATGTAATATATAGCATAAGAAACATGCTCAATAATTTTACAATAACTTTGTATAGGGACAGATGGTTGCTAGACTTATCATAGTGATCATCCCATAATGTACGTAAATGTCATCTCTGAAAGACAGTATACCTAAAAATTACACCATACTATTGTATGTCACATATATTTCCATTGAAAAAAAGAGGCAAAATGTTAAATGAATATGGGCATTTGCTAAAGAGAATCAAAGAGGAACATAAAAGACCTGAATTAAGTCTCAGAAAAAAAAATATATAAATATATAACATGTTTTCTAGAAAAGTGAGGGACAGAGAAGCAAACAAGAGACCATTTATTTGCGAAACTAAGGTGCAGAAGTCCTACTTACCAAAAACGGTTCAATTTCTTGCTGTTATACCCTTCAGTACAACATGAAAAAAGCAAAAGAACACTCAAAATCACTTTTTTAAAAGAACTCAGTTGTTAGTAGAATGTTAGAGTATTTTTATCAGAAGTTTTAAAAAACAACTTTTTAGAATAAGATTCTTTCTTTCTGATTTTGAGTTCAAAAAGAAGCTGGCTGTCTAAATTTCAGAACAAACTGAGACAAGTTGTGCAAATTTCAAAACATGTTGGAACTTTTCACAGAAAAGTGAGGGATCTTTTTAGAGTTGTTTTCTTCTGTGAAGATGTTTGGTGAAAATGTGTGCCATGACTCCAGGGGAAAACAGAGAAAATCTGCTTCCAAATGAGGAATTTCTAGTCTCTTTCCCATTCCCCAAACACAGTCGAGTCCAGAGCACATAGTCCTTTTGACATCCCCTCTGCCTTTGTTATTGCCTGGGGTAGCAGCATCTATTTAAACACAGATGCAGCTTGTCTTTGCCTCAGACTTAGTCCTCTGGGCAACTGAAACTCCAGCTGACTTTCACTAGGGCATTTTCACCAAACACCTTCTTTGGGTAATATCACGCACATGAAGTTCCACCCTGGAGGTAAATATGGAAGCTGAGACGTATCCCCCCGATGGTTTGTCCCCAGAAAACCATGACTGCCTCTTTCTCACAGAAGTTCTTTTCTCATTGTTCCTGTCTACAGTAAGCAGCTCCTCCTTTTGCTAGGGTCATTAGTACTCATATCATTTGAGTAGAAGGACAGCCTAATTCCAGGGTGTCAGACTCAACCAAGTAAAGCTGGTGTGTCTGGCTGTTACTGTACATCTTTCGGGAATTAATAAATTGCAAGGGGGCCTTTCATTCAAGTATTTTCATTGCCTCAACTCCCAACTGTTGGTGTAAATCATCCCATTCTGTTTTCTATGGCTGGACATTTGTAGTTCAATTGCCATATTCTAGGCAGGACCCACAATACTCTCTTAAGAGTAGGGATAACAACCAGTCATATCAGCAAAAATCATAACACTCAAGTCAGTGGCTTTATTCCAATGTTATTCATCATTAAGAGTAGGTGTTCTGTATTCCTAGAATATAAGTGCAAATAATCTGAAAAAATTTGGCATGAGCTGTCCCTTTGACCACTACTCCCATTTTAATTCCCTCTATTCTAAGGTGGGCAGCCATATTTAATTATAGTTACAGTAACTAAAGCCTTCCATTCCTAGTGACAATAGTCTTACAGTCTTTTCATATACAGTTGACTTTTGAGCAGAAAGGCATTAGAGGTGCCTGCTTTTTATGAGGTCAAAAGTCCCCATAAAATTTTACAGAAAGTGAACTTGCTCAGATGTATTCAACTCTTTGTGACCCCACGGACTGTAGCCCACCAGGCTCCTCTGTCTATGGGATTTTCCAGGCAAGAGTACTGGAATGGGTGGCCATTTCCTTCTCCAGGGGATCTCCCTGACCCAGGGGTCGAACCCAAATCTCCCACATTGCAGGTGGACACTTTACCTTCTGAACCACCAGGGAAGCAAAATTTTGCCGATGGTCTTCAAAATCCAAAATTCCGTATCTGCTTATTCAACCAACTGCAAATCGTATAGTACCATGGTAAGTATTTGCTGGAAAAAAAAAAAAAGACACAAGTATAAGCTGATGCACCCACTTCAAGCTAAATGTTTTTCAAGGGTCAACTTTAATATGCATACATTTTACACACCTGTTTAAGTAGGGCTGATAAAATAGTAAGTGATTTTGGCTAAATGAAAACTCCCATGTCATAGATACAGGCCAGAAAAGAACATGGAAAAAGAAAGTGAGTGTGTGATGTACATAGTAAAGAATATCCTTAGAGCCCTTTCGCTAGTTTAATACAAATGAATAAGGGGAAAGGTAAACATACGAGGAGAGAAACTTTCCAATTAACCGTGAACATAAGATCCTTAGCAGCATTATGCAGAGAGCACAGAAACATTTCTCAATCAACACTTCCTAGGTCTCTCCCCTACACTCCAAAACCACATGTGCTTAAGGCTGAGTCCAGAGAACTTATCACATTTAATTTTAAACTTCATCTGTATGGCTTAAGTAAGTTGGGAATGGACATGGAAGCCATATAAAATTGATGTGCTAGTTGGCCAAATGACTAAAATTGTGGGAAGGAATGTGCTTTGCTGGATACAAATGAATAAGAATGTAACATGGTTATTGTTCAAAATCTGTTTTCTTCATAGCAGATAACTCCATTTTCAGATAAAGTTCTGAGTTGCTACAGAAAATTTGCAGATTTATGCCGTAAATGGCTGATGTATTTACATTGCTCTTGTGTAATGTGATCAGGGAAATTTCCTGAATTTGAATTCACAATTTGCTTATGTGGCTTAATAAAAGAGACTGTAAGAACCTTTTAAAAATACATTTCATTCAAGATGATGGTATAACACGCCCACTATTATTCATCAATCCACTCATTTATTTCAAAATACCTGTATTAAGCCTCTATGATATACTTCTTATGACTAATCAACACTATCCCCTTACCCCTTATTCCTTCCACCTGTAAAAATCTCTTCTCCCTTTCAATATGGAACCCAAGCATCATCTTCTCTGCTTTGACATACTTACTCTCCTCCTTCCCAGAGAGGTGCCCCCTCATTAGGCCTTCATGACATCTGCACAAAATTCCAACACAGAGCTTATGCTATTTCATCTTACATATTATCCTTCCACTACTGGACTGATTCTTCCTTAGAACTGGGACATTGTCATCATCAAGTGTTTATTCAACCTTGTACCTACAGGTCAAAGTGTAATGACTGAGACATATTAAGAACTCCATAAATGTCTACTGAATGATCAACTTATTGACTAACTGATTGAATGTTAGGAAGTAGGAGTCTAAGTTAATCATTCGGCTGCTTTGGATTAAATTTAATCTTTCTCTTGTCTATTTTCGGCTGACAGAAATAAATAGCAGAAAGGCAGCAGCTGTAGAAATTCTGTAGAAAAATACCATTCTTCTCCATATCTGAGTAATAGATTATCCCCCTAATTTTCTCCTGTAAAGACTGCTAAATTTTTTTCCCTATAAGGATTAATTTACAGGTAAATTAAGTATTTTTTGGAGTTTTATTAGATAATCATTATCTTCTTCACTTTTCATAGAACCTGATGTAGGTATTTATTTACTCATATTTATTCATTCATGACTTCTTAACATGTCAGTTAGTAAAACCACAAGTATACTGTCAGCAGGATTCTTCATTATCGGCAATAGAAATAAATTCTAATTTAAAATGGAGGGTTGGTGTAGAGAGTATTAGGAGGCTCGCAGAACTGGGAAGAGTCTGTAGGCTCACAGTGGGAGAAGGGGCTGAGGAAACCAAAGGAGCCAACCAACCTTCACCATAAACATTCTGGTGATGGCTTTGTTACTATTCAACCATGCCTCCCATCCCAGTGTCACTTACTACCAAGAGTACATTCAACTTCTCAGGGTGATCAGCGGGCCAGGCTTAAGTTCACAAGCCCCTCACCTAGCAGGAAACGGAGGTCCTCAATACTTCCGCTTTCCCAGGAGGAGGTTGTCACCACTGTCACCAACCTCCAAAACTGTGTGTGATGGGAGACAGACAACTCCACAAAATGGCAGGGCGCCATCAGGAAAGGAAATCAGCATCATCCAGCAAGAAAAGTTATAAATATTTCTCATGAATATGTTTTCTATTACATGCAAAGTCATCTTCGAACAAAAGTCAGGATGTGGAAGATGAGCCAGATGTGAATCCTGCCATTAAGAAACTAACCGTCTCAGAGAACTAGTTGCTTTGGAATCACGCTGTATCACTATAGCCTGAAAAAAAAACTGAACTAAATGCAGCTTCGCATGGTTCAACCTCAAATTTAGGCGCTCTGTTGTTGTTGGGTAGCCAAGCAGAGTCTGACTCCCTGATCTCTTGGACTGTAGTACCCCAGGCTCCTCTGTCCTTCACTATCTCCCAGAATTTTCTCAAGTTCATATCCATTGAGTCAGTGATGCTATCTAAGCATCTTATCCTCTACCAGCCCCTTCTTTTGTTTTCAGTCTTTCCCAGCATCAAGGTCGTTTCCAATGAGCCGGATCTTCACATCAGGTGGACAAAGAATTGGAGCTTCAGCTTCAGCAGCAGTCTTTCTAGTGAATATTCAGAGTTGATTTCCTTTAGGATTGATTAGTTTGATCTCCTTGCAGTCCAAGGAAGTTTCAAGAGTTTTCTCCAGCATCACAATTTGAAAGCATCAGTTCTTTGGTGCTCATTTATTGGGGCTTCCCTGGTGGCCCAGCGGTAAGACTCTGCCTGCAATGCAGGAGACACAGATTTGACCCCTGGGTCGGGAGTATCCTCTGGAGAAGGAAATGGAAACCCACCCTGGTATTCTTGCCTGGGAAATCCCATAAATGGAGGATCCTGGCAGGCTATGGTCCAGGAGGTCGCAAGAGATGGACACGACATAGTTACTAAACAGCAACAACTGCCTTCTTTATGATCCAACTCTCACATCTGTGCATGACTACTAGAATAAACCATAGTTTTGACTATATGGACCTTTGTCAGCAAAGTGGTGTCTCTGCCTTTTTTTTTAATTAATTTATTTTTTAATTGAAGGATAATTGCTTTACAGAATTTTGTTGTTTTCTGTCAAACATCAATATGATGTCTCAGTGTGTTATAACTTTCCTCCCAAGGAGTAAGTGCCTTTAAATTTCATGGCTTCAGCCCCTGTCCCCAGTGATTTTGGAGCCTAAAGAAATAAATTCTGTCACTGCTTCCATTTTTATCCCCTTCTATTTGCCATGAAGTGATGGGACCAGATGCCATGATCTTAGTTTTTTCAATGTTGAGTTTCAAGCCAGCTTTTCACTCTCCTCTTTCACCCTCATCAAGAGGTTTAGTTCCTCTTCACTTTCTGTCATTAGAATGGTGTCATCTGTATCTTGGAGGTTGTTGATATTCCTCCTGGCAATCTTGATTCTAGCTTGTGATTCATCCAACCCAGCATTTCACATGCAAAGTTCACATGTATTCTGCAGAGAAGTTAAATAAGCAGGGTGATAATATAGAGCCTTGACTGTACTCCTTTCCCAATTTTGAACCAGTCAGCTGATCCATGTCCAGTTCAACTGTTGCTTCTTGACCCACATACATATTTCTCAGGAAACAGGTAAGATGGTCTGGTATTCCCCTCTCTTGAAGAATTTTCCATAGTTTGTTGTGATCCACATGGTCAAAGGCTTTAGTGTAGTCAATGAAGCAGAAATAAATGTTTTTCTGGAACTCCTTTGCTTGGCAATTTGATCTCTGATCCCTCTGTGTCTTTGAAAACCAGTTTGTATATCTGGAATTTCTTTGTTCATATACTGCTGAAGCCTAGCTTGAAGGATTTTGTGCATAACCTTGCTAGCAGATGCACTGGCCTCTATTCCAAGTATTCACCTTTATTTCTTTTACCTTTTTCAGGAGCATCTACAGACTCAGAACAAAATAATTCTATTGCATGTTTTATATCTGATATTATTAAAATGAGTACTTTTTAATTGGTGCAAATAAACATGGAGAACAGAAAGTAGACTATTTGGGCAATAGGAACTAACTCAAGGGAAAATTTTCTATGATTACTGTATAGTAAACTGAATGGTTTTCAAAGGCAATTATGCAAAATGATTTTGCTAGATACTCAAGTTAGATTGATGTATCCAGACTAGTAAGCAGGTAATATTTATTTTCAAGAAAGTATATAAATAAAACAAAAACTGAGAATCCAAATCAGAAAAGTACTGCATTGTATCGAAGATCAGCAACCTTCTGAATTATGTACCAAAATTTTAAGCCCTACCCTCTGGTTCTTCAGGATCATGGATAACATGGTTACCATGCCAACCAGTTGAAACAATGTTTCCATGACAACTCAAATGATGAGTAGTAAAAGGGTGTTATTTTTCCAGTTCTCTCCTTGAGATAGCTCTCACATGCAGTGAACCTTATCAAGTATAGTAAAGTGGTGCTTGACAATGCCTGTCCACCCCCTCCAACCTCAGTTGCTGAGACCTGATCAGTCTGATTCTAATTTAGTTGGATGGATATATTCTATTCTGTGAAACTATAATGTGATTCAATGCCAGAGTCACTGAGCTACAGAGTACCCTTGTGACTTGGAAGAGTTAACACAACTTCTCACATACCCAATTTATTCACAGAAATTTTGAAAATGGGGAAAGGATAACTTGTTTATTAAAATTTTACACATTTATGCATTTAGTTGCAGGTATATTAAAGTGCTGAACTGTTTTTTCAATATTTTAAGGATGAAATTTGAATCTGTGTCAGGAATCCCCAAGACTATATCCAGGCTCAATGATCCGCTAGAAAGATCACCAGACTCAAAAACTCTGTTAAACTCACATTTATGGTTTATTATTACAAAAGATATCGATTAAATTCAGCAAAGAGAAAAGGGTTTTATGAAGCAAACTGCAGGAGAAACAAGATACAAATTTTTAGGTGTCCTCATCAGTAGAGTTGTATGGATACATTTAACTGCTGAGCAACAATATGTGGTAGCATGTGCCAAATACTGCCAACCAGGGAAGTCCGCAGAGCCTCCGAGTCCAGGGTTTGCAATGGGGGCTCAGCAACGTAGGCATGCGGTGCTTGCTTGCATGACTGACTTCAGCTACCCCAGCCCTCACAGAGCGGAAACAAATGTTCACCATAAATCCTTTTGTGAGCATAATTTATCTGATCAAACTGGTACCTCATGGGTTACGGCCTCAGACACACAAAAACACTGTTTCCAGGTAAGCATTCCAAGGACTCGGAGCTCATCTCCCAAGAGCTGGCGAAGGGTCAGTCCTGAAGACAGTCTTCTCTTGGGAGTATGCAGGATTCGAGCGACTCTGTCCTGCTGAGTTAACCCTTCCGTGCACGGCAGACTGCTCATCGTTATATGAAATCTATTTCCTTTTCTTATACTGTAGTAGCTTATCTGAGCACATGGCAATACAAACAACATTTCCCATCTTTTCTTTCACCTAATCATGACTATGTAACCAAGTTCTTCTATCTAACAGATTCTGTGAAAATCACAGCACACTGCTTAAAAGAAAATTGCTTTTCCTGGCCTTCCTTTGTTGACTCATTCTGTGGGAAAGATGGTGGTTATGCAACTCAGCGTCAACCTATGACCCGGAAATTCTGTGTCTGACAGTATATCCCATGAAGTTCTCACACATGTCCATAAGGGGACATTTACAAAGATGCTTACCAAGCATTGCTTGTAGCAATAGCGTTTTGGAAGCCATCAAGTTTTCTATCAATGGAAGAACAGATAAGCAAAATGTGGTGGATTCATACCAGTCAGGTTAATGCTCAAAATATGTTACAAAGGTGGTGGTATCAGTCCCAGTCAGTCAAAGTGAATACCAGCCTTGGCGCTGAAACAGGGTCCTGGAGACCCCCATCTCCCCACCCCCCATAAAAGCACTTGGTATCATCCCTGTCGATGCTGGATTGTGCAGAGATCAATAGGTAAGGCAGAGGAGCCCTCGGGAGACGCTAGTGGAGACTGCTCCTCAGTCACGTGAAGGCATTTCTGTGCTTTAAAGGGGTTTTCCCAATGGCTCGGTGAGTAAAGAATCCGCCCTCGGTGCAGGAGGAACAGGAGCCGTGGGTTTGATCCCTGGGTCAGGAAGACCCCCTGGAGATGGAAATGGCAACCCACTCCAGTATTCTTGCCTGAAAAATCCCACGGACAGAGGAGCCTGGAGAGCTACAGTCCACGGGGCCGAGAAGAGTCAGATACGACTGCGTGACTAAGCACATATTTTAACAACTTGTGTGACCATACATTTGCATACTTATTGAAAAACAGACCTATGTAGAATACTAAGTATGAGTCAGCATAAGTGTGCTACATGTCAACGTAGAAATATATATCAAGAAAATAACAAATAAAATGGGATGTATAGCCGAATATCATTTAAATTAAATATACTTGCACACAAAAAACTGCAAACAATTTGTAAGAGAATGATCTTACAAATGAATGACAAAACAGAATGGGGGTGAAGGGAAGCAAATAAACAAGAGGGAGTCTTGTGTGTATCAAAGATGATAAGGTCGAAAATATTCCATTTACAACCAAACCATCTCTGAGTCTATCCAAATATAGTTAGGCTATTGCTATAATTTTTTTTTTGTATGTTAATAAACTTAGACAGAAGAAATAACTGCATCAGAACCAAACTCTTGATAACTTGCTTTGTTTCTACAAAAAAAAAAAAAATAGTTTTCAAAATTCAGTTCATAAGAGGGAGATGGCTTATTAAGGAATCTGAGAAGGAAATACAAAAAAGATGGGATGTTGGAAAACCCTTAAAAGATAGATAAGCTCTCAAGTGGCATAGATTGGGGAAGACAATTTCTGACAAAGAAAAATAAACAAAGCATGAGGATGGAAAAGTCTGAGATGATGAGAAGGGGAAATACAACGAGAAAACACATAAGCTACATAAAAGACAAAAGTGAGAAAGGCAACCATGGCAAGAGCTGGGTGAGAACTGGAAGGGCTGTGGGTGCTACGGAAAGAAATTTAGAAGACAGTGAGACACAACTGAATTTTGTTGTTGTAGCTATTGTTATTGCTATCATTATTAGTCTAAATATTGTGCATTCAAGGCTGTGGTTTTGGAGGATTAATTGCATGGCTCTGTTTAATATGAATTAAAAGGAAGGGGTTATAAAGTGAAGGTACCCGTTGAAGGCAATTATAATAATTCAGATAAGAGATATGAAAGTTTCCTCTTGGGAACAAGACTAGCCCAAAAAACACAGATATGGAAAAAAATTTTTGATAAAAATATATAGGCTCTGTGACTAATTGGAAAAGAACTTTGAAGGTAAAGGAGTTTAAATGACCCTGTTTTGATGTTTGAATGATAGAAACCATTGTTTCTCCCAGAAACAGTAAGCAAGGGGAACATCAGTTTATAATTGCTATTGTATAAAAGGGAAATTGTTACAATAAAGAGGGAAAGAGAGATAGAAAAGGTATTAATTCTCAGTTCTAGAAGGAAAATTCTTAAAATATGGGTTGTTTCGTTGTTGTTGTTGTTGTTAGAACAGTTCAGCAAATTAAAATTCTGGTTTGTTGTTGGACAACATTGTTCCACACATACACCAAACAGGCCAAAAAATAAATAAACGGCAACTTCACAGACAAAAAAAAAAGAAAGAAAATTTTTATCTTTGGCCTTTTTAACTACCTCATACAAACCAACTACTTAACAGTACAGCTAAGTCCATACACAAAAAAGTTACTGGAATGCTTGGAATAAGACAGGGGTTTTTTGGTTATTGTTTTTGCTTTTATCACAAGACTGTTTTCCTTCTTTGAGATTATAATGAATGTGGTCACACCACAAATAAAGTCAGTAGGACAGAGAATGCTTGGAAGGAAGGTTTGGTCATCCAAGATCATTAAAATGTCTGACCCCTGAGAATATGTACAAAACTATAAAATGTAAATTAAAACTACAATTTTTTTTTCTTTTTAAAGTACTTTAAGTAAAAAAGAGGGCCTTGGAAGTTTTGTTTCTTTCTTTGTCACCTGTTGCAAATTCATGGGGCTTCGCTGGTGGTTCAGTTGGCAAAGCATGTGCCTGCAATACAAGAGATACAGGTTCCACCGCTGGGTCAGGAAGATCCCCTGGACAGGGGAAAGGCTACCCACTCCAGTATTCTGGCATGGACAATCCCACGGACTGTAAAGTCCATGGGGTCAGGAAGACTTGGAATGAGTGACTCATTTCACTGAAAAATTATCTCTTTCCTTCAAATCACCTCAAGGCCATAATTCTGTGCCAGATATGTACTGAGTATGTATTTATTTGCCAGACATTGTGCTGCATTAATTAAATATAGTCCTATAGGTAAGGAATTACGATGGTCACGTGGTTTGGGAGTGGGAATTATCAACTTATTTTCATACCTCATAAGTACTTCTTCTACCTGTCTTCTACTCTCTAGGCTAAATTTCCATGTGGCTTCCCCCAAAATTCAAACTCATCCTTGTATGAAGTGGTATTTTCAGAACATAAATTATGTGTTTTTCATAGCTTAAAACTCCTCAGTGACTCTTTCCACCATTCAGATTAAAGCCAAACTTGATTTGCTTTCCAGGTTTGTCTTCCACTCTTTGCTTTTTTCCCCTTTTAAAACACCCGGTTTCCTGACTTCACAGCGCCTGGCGCAGTCAGGGCTCCTCCTTGCCCCACCCCTCTCCTAGCCCAGCCTCCCCTCCCCAGGACTCTCCTAACCCTGGTGTGGCCCTGACTCCCACCTAATGCCCCCATCCTACCCAACACCCTGCTTTCTGTTGGCTTGGCAAAGATCTGTTTGCTATCGAAGACTTATTTCAAGCAGCTATCTCATGAAGGCTTTCTTCTTAGTAAACTCTAACCCCACCCTCAGCCATCACCACATGTATTCTGACACATATCACCACATTTTACCTTCATCCCACTTTTTTTCTCCGATTAGATGTGTATTATAAAATCTCTGATATTTAATCATACATGTTTGTCTTTATATCTTCTTATTAGACTATAATCTCATTGGAAAAAGGAATAATATTAATACATGCAGAAGACCTGACTTATTGTAGATGTCTAATAAATATTAAATGAATGAATATATAGTCAGTACTAGATTTATCTTAGGTAGACCAGTCTACTTTTTCTAGGAACTAAATTTTTAGCTTTGAAAATAGAACAAATTTTCCTTTGATTTTTTTCCCCCCTACTTTAAGAGATCTAGAGCAATGATATATTTATTGCATAAAAGGACACTATTGAAAAAAAAAAACATAAAATTCAGTGATTTAGAACTGGAGCTCTGCAGTCTTATAAAACTGGATGTGAATCCCAGCTCATTTTCTGCTTATATAACATTGGGTATATTTTTAAACTCTTGAAGATACTTTTTCCATCTCTTAAATAAAAGTAATAAAAGCACCACTTTCACAAGGTTGCTGTGAGGGTTGAATAAGGTAACGCATATGAAGGCTGGCCATACAAGATTATATGGAGAAAGTACTAGTCAGTTTTAACTAAAGTTACATATTATTGCTGTTACTAGAGCCAGGTAATGGAACCCAGTTTGAACTGTCTGGTTCTAGCCTATACTTCTGATTGATTAATGTTTTATGAACATGAAGACTTCTTCCTTTTCTTCAACTTCAGTCATGTTCAAATAGATGTTCTCTGTCCAGAGTACTACACAGCCACAACCATTGTTCTGTAGACAAGATCCAAAGCTATTTCAGCAATCTTGCTCAAGAAAATCATCGGTAATCTGGGAATCTTAGTCACCACTGTGATAAAGTACATTCCACAATACTTCTCTGAAGTGTAGGGGAAATGACTGGATGGATGCACAGGCCCACTTTGCTTTTTATTTTACCCACTTCTAAATAACCCTTATATTTTAGCTGATAATAGAGTTGATGATAATTATCTTTTAATTAAAATATATTCAATTTCAAAACAGATTTTCCATGAAACATAAGGAAAACCAAAGGGAAAACTCTAAGAAAATTAGAGTTTCTTACTGCATTTCTGTTACAGACTATTTCTATCTTCATGTACTTGATGCTCTTTAAGACCTGTTCATTTTTATGGTAAAGTAGTCAAAGTAATAAATGAGAGCAGTCAAAGTAGTAAATATAAAGGTAGAAATCTTACGCACCAACTGAATATCTAAATTATGACATAGTAAGGCTCAAACTTCTCCAAAATATTTCATGTTTAGTAGCTCTACAAAAAGAAGTATAGTTTAAAACTGACAAATCTACTCTCAATACATTTTTGCCACTCAATAATTCAATACACAAGTATGGTATTTTAAGAGATTTATCAGTTCTATTTCATTTTGTATATGTAATTTTTTTCTTTATCATTCTGTTCAGTTATATCATAGTAGCAAGTAAATATACTTTGGTTCCAAAGACTATCAAAAAGTTGCCAAAAATAGATGCTTTTAATATGAACAATTGT